>NC_083702.1:44893430-45201158 GCF_033118175.1 Dama dama
TAGCATTTGGCTCTAGGTATGGAAATTTGTTAGGTGCAGATGCCATCTGATCTTAATTCTGCTTCTAGATATAGCTTAAGGATACAGTCTCAGATGTAGTTGAAGTTTTATACAAGGTGAATATTCTTTGCACTATTATTTACATAAAGGATTAGAAACTACATCAAGTCCAATATTCAGAAGGGGAAAGCAAGGAGGAAAGAAAACCTGCAGGTGTTCTCAGCCACTCAGAGCAGGGAGACAGGAATTGGGGCAGGGCTGGTGGGACTCCAGGCCCTTTTGGGAAAAAAGGCTCTTGCAGAAGCAAGGAGGACCTGGGCTGTGGGAGCTGTATCACCAGGAACTTTATCAAGGAGAGACTTGAGCACAGGGAGCTCATCATTTTGGAATGAAAAGAGTCATTTACCAATTAACATATATCCACAAATAAATATTTTTGTATATTATAGGCAGTAGAGCATAGTCATCACAAATGTGTGATTTGCATCAGTAAGACCCGGGTTCCAGTCCAAACTCTGGCACCAGCGTGAAAACTTGGACTGAGCTAAGTTTACATGACTTTCAGGAGCCAGCATGTCAAAGACACTGGATCAATATTATCATTAATATTAGTCATTACCCATTTGAAAACACAGGTGTCCCAACCTCACATCATTTCCAGAGTATCACCTCCTATCTGTTCTTCTAGCCTCTGGTTTGATTGTTCCTATAACTTCACAGATGGCTGTCTCCTGTCTGAGTATCTTCTCCTTTTGCCCCAACAGGAGAGCAGGACTCTGACTTGGCTTGGAAGGGGCTGTAAGAGGTGAATGACTTTGCTGAACTGTCATCCAGCACAGCACAGGAGACAGAGAACCACACTGGGCTAAGTCCCTGGAGGATCTGGTGGCTGACTGGGCAGCACCCACCAGAGAACTTGGCCCTCACTGCTCCCTGAAGCCACTGCACCCTCACAATGGAGCTCACAGTCTATTTCTCTTCCCCAGGGGTGAGGTCACACTTCCTTCCAGCCTGACGCAGACAAGGAGCTGATGGGAGGTCTCTGAGAGCCCCTGCTGCCAACATGAGCTCAGAAAACTTCGGACACTGCTCAGGTAGTCAGCTGCCTCTTATCTGGAAGGTTCCTACCTGTGACCCAGAATTGAGGGTGGTGTTTCCAGGCTGAGTTAAAGTCCAGAGGAATCAAGAATCATGAAGAGGATGGATAAGCATCCTTGAGCTTCCAAGAGAGACCAGGAGATTCCCCTCATCCCGGAGCCCCCCCACAGACTCCTTCCCGGCCCTCTGCTCAGGATCCATGACCAAGGTGCTGATTTCCTGCCTCTCCCAGCACCCAGCAAGTGATTCAGAACAGAAGCCAGGAGAGCACATGTGGAGCATGGACAGCAGACGGGAGGCCCCGAGGCCAGGCAGGCCTGGGAGAGAAGGGCCTCCAGCATCACTGGAGGTTCTCTTGCTCTCTGCCTTGGCTTAAACCTCCTGCTACTCCTAGACCCTGGGGCGTCACCACAGAAGCTGTTTCCTCTGGCTCTTGCCCAGCCACCTGCCCAGCTGCTCTGCAAGGGTCAGTGGGCCCTGCACTGAATCCTAGTCTGGACTTTGCTGCTTCCTACTTGCAGGGGAGGGGTGGTAGGGATCACATCTGGCTCCACCCCTCCTCCACCTGTTTGATCCCCTCCCCTGCCCATCCTAGAGTCTGTGGTCAGAAGCAGGAATCCTCTCACATAGTAGTTATACTCAATGGCGTGTGGTCCAAAAGTCTTTTTTAAAATTAGGTAACATGAGTTTGTAATGTTTTCTAAGTTTTGTGTCTACAACATTATATTTCTACTTCTATATACGCTACTGCATGCTCATCACCAAAACTGAGTTGCAAAGAACCCACATTGTGTGCTATAGAGTAGAATGAACAAATCACAGGAGTTTTCAATGTAAGGAGGATTCAAAGTCATGTCCAAGAAATGTCTGACACTTGACCTTGGCTTCAACCTCAGAGCTTTCGGCTCTGTGGCCTTCGGCTGTCCATACTCCTGTCTGAGTTTCATGTTCCTCTTCTGTGAAATAAGAAGAATGCCTCTTTCTGTGGGTTTACCAAGAAACACATTTTATATCAAGTCCCAGCCCACACACATATATAGCCTGGCCACCAATATCTTAGCTGCAATTTCATAACCTCCAGATCTCTGAAATCACACAAGGATTTTGATAATTCATTGGGGAGTAGTCTTACCCTGCAATGATCTCCGGCTATTTATAATCATTACATTCTTTACCCCATTTTACATGAGTATTCAATTGCTTCACTGCCCAAACATGAAAGCATTCATTTATAGGGTGCTGCCAGTCTATTCTGGAAGTGGTAACTAACAGATCACACTTGCTCTTTCTTCTCTTTGTGTGTGTCTGTTCAGTTGTTCAGTCATGTCCAACTCTTTGCAACCACATGGACGGCAGCCTGGCAGCCTCTCTATCCATGGGATTCTCCAAACAAGAATATTGGAGTGGCTTGTCATGCCCTCTTTCAAGGGATCTTCCTGGCTCAGGGATCAAACCTGCATCTCTTATATCTCCCGCATTGGTGGGCAGGTACTTTCCCACTAGAACACCCTGGGAATACACCTATGACATCAGTTTACCTGGGAATCCCACATAGGACCTCATTTCACCTAACCTCCTTACAAGCCTTATTTCAAAAAGGTCACCCGGGGATTAACTCTTCAATACAAACTGGGGGGTGGGGGGACAGTCCATCCATATCCCTAGGTGACCTCACCAAGAGCACCACAGGTGACTGCTGCTTAGCAAGATGAATTTTAACTACTTTATACTCATAATGTTTA
Organism: Dama dama; assembly: GCF_033118175.1. Classification (NCBI taxonomy): domain Eukaryota; kingdom Metazoa; phylum Chordata; class Mammalia; order Artiodactyla; family Cervidae; genus Dama; species Dama dama. The sequence goes on from NC_083702.1 coordinate 44,896,271, forward strand.
TGTTCCACCACAAATTCTTCTAATCTGATTCCCTTTTCTTTCATCTAGATATTGAGATCTTTTTTGAGGAGGTCGTTGAATGTCTCTGGGACATACTGGGCAGAAAGGAACTGCTCCACCTGCTGAATGAATTCCTGGAGAGAATTAAGACTGAGGCCACTTTGTCCAGGTAACCTGCCCAGGTGCACCAGGATGGTCACCCATGTCCCCGGCACCAGGCTAGCTTCTCCTGGCAGGCACACCTCCTCCAGGGAGGACCCGATTGTTGGGGTCTAGGATGTTCCTTCTCAAGATCCCATCAGGAATGTTTCCTCCATGTCATTTGCTGACAGTGAATGATCTTGGGTTGAGAAGAGCTGAAACCTGCAAGGAAGGCGCAGGTTATGTGACCTTGGACAAGTTACTGAACTACTGTCTGCTTTAGTTTCTTCATCTTTTCATTTTTATTGTGAGGACACTGAGATCATGCATGTAAAGTGCTTCCCATAATGACACAGTAAGGAATCAGTCAATTTTAACACTTGAAAAACTTATTGGAAAGAGACAGGGCCCAAGGATCTTCTTTCTGGTGATGAGAACCAAGCAGAATGTCCTTTGGGACAAGTTAGAAAACCCTGACACTGTCATCTGTATCCCTGGCTTCTGCCTACAGTCTTTCTGTTCCCCATGTTAGGAACTGTACCAACTCTGCAGGGTCCTGCTTGCCCATAAGGCAGAGAGGCTAGAGAGGAGCTGGAGGAGCTGGTGGTATCCTGCATCTAGCCCGGCCCAACTACTGAGACTTACAGGGCTTAAGACTTTGAATATCAGATCTGTCCTGTGTCCAATGGGAATAGCAATTCAGTCTGATGGATTATAGTGATGGCCTCAGAGGGAACTGCAGGGTCAGAGGTGGGAAACCAAGAGTAATCATCTTGTCCAAAGGACCAGGGAGGCCTGGACCAGGGTCAGACCCAGGGATCAGGGTGAAGCAGAGGGTCCAGGTTGGAGGACTATGAGGTAGGCTTGGGCAGCAGGACCGGGACTAGAGTGAGGAGAGTGGGCCTTAAGAACACAGAACCAAAGTGGCTGTGACCCTCGCGGAGGTCCTCTTAGTAGAGGGGGTAACATTTCTTCCCTCTCTGATGGGATCCCCTCATGCTGGGCTAGAGGGCCCTGGGTGACCGTGTCTGCACACCCTGCCTTGGACTTGGTTATCACTCAATCTGGGATCCTCTTCTAATCTACGTGGAGTCCCCCTGATAGTGGGGAGCCCGAGTGGCTCAGTGAGCCCTCCAGAGTCACAATGAGTGGCTGCGACTGTGTGTCATTTGAGGGATTCTGAGGAGCCTCACACATCCCCAAACAAGAGGAAATGCTTCCTCCACCAGCTGTGCAAGTGCCGGTCTCCTCAGGCTCAGGCATTCGGAAGGATATTTCCTCAAGTCCATTGTATCTTTAGAGGTTCCACAAAGTTGCACACGGCCTTGGGCTGCAGGCAGGTGAAGTTGTCGCCAGGTAAACTGTGAGTTAAGCTGGGGACCCCTGAGTGGTTGAGGGTGCTGGGTCATGGGTCAGGAGTCAGTGAGGTGAGCTGGAGAGTCCAAGGGAAACCAGGGCTCATAGCACATCTCCTGTTTCCCTTGTCAGCTGGGGCAGTGGGTAGACCCCTGTGACCTTCTACCGAGAAGGTCAAGGGCACAATGCTTAGGAGACAGCAGATGGCAGACCAAATGATTATAAGCTGCCTTCTAGCTCTGACTTTTGGGGTTTAAAAAATTCTAAGTCATAGAGACAGCCAATCTGCAAAGCGTAAGGGCACAGTGCCCAGGACTGGCCTTACTTTGACTTCAGTGGCAAATTTAGGGGATCCCCAAAACAACTCTCAGGTTCAAGAATTCCCTATAGAGTGGACAGGAATCACTGAAAGCTTCATGATCCCAGCTACAGTTTACTACAGAGAAGGAGAAAAGTGCCCACCAGTCAGAGGGCAGAATCTGGGCAGATTTCACAGACGAAGATTCCATTGTCCTCAGGACACGTACTGACCTGGATTCGGTGTGTGACAAGATGCACAGAGTACTGCCCATTAGGGACACTCACCTTGCTTAAAAGCCAGATTACCCTGACCTGTCATCTCCAGCCCCTCCTGGAGGTCAGACTCGTGCCCTGGTGTCCAGCTCTACCAGATGGCAGAACTGACACCATGAGACCCACAGGCCTTGGGCCACTCGTCACCTTGTCCAACTGACCGGTGGCCAAAGGCCCAGGCAGGCAAGGACATGCCTATCAGCTGGAATTCTAGGGGCTTAGGGATCACTTCCCAGTTGCCAAGGGCAAAGAACAGGGAGACTTCTCACTACACACCAAGGCCCTTGAATGAAGGTTTTCTCCTCCAGTGCTATGTGTCTTTGTGTATCTGTGGAGTTCCCACTCCAAAGACTATTTCAAAGTGATGCTGTTGACCCACCTGTGAGATGTCTTTACCACATACCTTTTCTCTGGCTAAGCCATATGACCTGTGGGATCCTCATTCCCCAACCAGGGATTGAGTCAAGCCCAGCAGTGGGAGTTCAGAGTTGTAACCTCTGGACCACCTGGGATTTCTCTCAAATACCTCTCTTAAGTTGCCAGTATCCTAAGGTGACTTTTGTTTACCTATTCCAAGTTTAGCTATGTCATGATGGAGCATCTATAAAGTATGAAACGTGTTTAATATTGAAAGAGAAAAATTTACATTTATAAAATTCTTTTCTAATTGATTGTAACATATCTGTATTTATGCGGAATAGATATTATGGAGCCAATTTTACAGACAAGCAAACTGCCTTTCTAATCCCTTGACCTTCATTATTACAGGAAAGATGCCAAGGAACTACACAAATATCTGAAGGAATTGAACAGAGCCTTGGTTGAGGAGGACCAGGAAAGACTCACCAAAGAGCAGCTGGACAGGAGGAGGTTTCTGATTAAGTTTCCTCGGGTGAAACGGCAGCTGGAGGAGTTCATAGGCAAGTTCCACGAGCTCGCAGACAAGGTTGACAAGGTGCATAAGGGATGTACCATCTCCAACGTGGTGGCCCACAGCACCGGTGCTGTGTCTAGTATTCTGACCATTGTTGGCCTGGCTCTGGCACCCGTGACAGCGGGGGCCAGTGTGGTGCTCTTGGCCACTGGGATAGGGTTTGGAGCAGCAGCGGCTGTGACCAGTGTGTCCACCACTATCATCGAACATGTGAAGAGGTCATCAGCAGAAACCGAAGCCAGTCACATGATGTCAAGTGTCGTCAAGAAATGGAAGGTTCTCCTAGAGGTACTCAAGGGCAACCCCCACATTGTTGACACAAGAGAGAAAGTCACAAAAGCTGTGCAATGCATTGAAATGAACATCCATGCCATGGAGACAGGCAATGTCAACCCTGAGTCTGCACCCAGTGCAAACATCTACATGAGCCCTGCGAGGATCTCAGTCCCAGCCATCCAGCACATAGAGGGGGGTTTCAAAGCCACAGCTTTAACAATAACCAAAGGAGCCCGGATTGCGGGCTTGGCCACTGCAGGGGTCTTCCTTCTGGTGGATGTGGGCTTCCTGGTGAAGGAGTCAAAGCACTTGCACTATGGTGCCAAGACAGTAGCAGCTGATAGCCTGAGGCAGCGGGCGTGGGAGTTGGAGAGGAAGTTGGAGGAGCTCACCCAGATCTATGAGAATCTGCAGGAGGACCTGATTTAGCCATCCCCAGAGCAGTGCAGGGTCCAGGGACATGTGAGGGGCTAACATGCAGAGGTACTTTGTTAGAGGGAAAGAGAGGGAGACCACATTAATGAAGCCGGGTGTTAGGAATTTGGCATTTCTGTGGTTGAGCACAGCAGTGCAGGGATGGATGTAGGTGATGGATGAGGAGAGGGAAGGAAGGGGCCTGGAGCCTGGATTAAGGGAGGAGGGGGCACCAGAGAATGAGAGGCGGGGAGAAGCGACTTTTTTTTCATACTAAGAACATTTTACTTTGTGTTAGAGTATAGCCGATTAACAATGTCGTGATAGTTTCAGGTGAACTGCAAAGCGACTCAGCCATACACACACATGCATCCATTTTCCCCCAAACTCCCCTCCCATCAGAAACCACTTCCTTTGGACTAAAGATGACCCTGGAGGCAGAATAAAGGGAGAGTCAGGTGAACTAGCAATAAAAGGCCCGGTATACAAACGGGGTGAAAATGGGATAAAGTCAGAGAGTTAGGATTGTTGGGATCCAGAAGGAATAGGGGCTCCTCTATCACCATCCCCAGGCTGTGATGTCCCAGCAAGAAGAGTCTTCCCCTGCTGGTGGTCTCTGGACATCTCCTCCACATCAACTCACCTGTGGCCCTAGCTGATGTATCTTAATAAGGCAGTGACTTCTTTTGTTTGTTTGTTGTATTGAAGGATAATTGATTTACAGTATTCTATTAATTTCAGGTATACAGCAAAGTGATTCAATCATACAGGTATCTATGTATTTATCTGGGCTTTGCAGGTGGTAAAGAATGTGTCTGCTAAGCAGGAGACACAGGTTTCATTCCTGGGTAGGGAAGATTCCCTGGAGGAGGAAATGACACCCCACTTCAATATTCTTGTCTGGGAAATCCCATAGACAGTGGAGCCTGGCCTGCTACAGTCCATGAGGTTGCAAAGAGTCAGACATGACAGAACATCTGAGCATGTGTATATCTATATTTTTTTTTTATTCATTTCCATTATAGCTTATTATAGTTCATTACAAGATATTGAATACTGTTCCTATGCTATTACAGTAGGCAAGCCCTTGTTTATCTGGTGTGTATCTGTTAATCCCATCTCCTAATTTATCTGTCCCCCCAAAGCTTTGGTAAAAATTTCCTTTTTCTGTGTCTATGAGTCTGTTTCTATTCATTTGTTCACTTGTATTATTTTCTGGATTCCACATATAAGTTCATATCACATATTTGTTTTTGTCTGACTTACTTCACTCAGAATAGTAATCTCTAGATCTATACATATTGTTACAGATAATATTATTTCATTATTCTTTAAGGCTGAGTAGTATTCCATGGTATGTCTACATGTACCACATTTGCTTTACTCATTAATCTGTCAACAGACATTTAGGTTAATATAATGTCTTGGCCGTTATGAATAGTACTGCTGTGAACATCAGGGTACATATATCTTTTCAAATTAGAGCTTTAATTTTTTCTAGATATATGCCCAGAAGCGGGATTGCTAAATCATACGGTAGCTCTATTTTTAGTTGTTTAAGAAAACTCCATGTAGTCTTCTATGGTGGCTGCACCAATTTACATTCCCACCAACAGTGGAGGAGGGTTCCCTTTTCTCCACGGCCTCAGAGCATTGTAGATATAGATGATGGCCCCTCTGATGCTGTAGGGGGATAACTTACTGTAGGGTGACTTACGTTTCTCTAATGATTAGTGATGTTGGGAATGTTCCATGTCCCTGTGGCCATCCGTGTGTCTGCATGGAGCATTGTCCGTGTGGATCCTCAGGCAGTGACTCTGATGACAAGGATGATGCTGACGTTGGTGACAGCACTGGTGACAGCACAGTGGGGGGAACAGGTGACACGTTGCCAGGTGCTCTTGGGTCCAGAGTGACTGAGAGATCAGGGACGTCTCCATGAAAGTCCAAGTGTAGAGTAGGAACAGAGGTTGAATCAAAAGAAAGAAAGAAGAAAGAAGGATGAAACAAGGAGGCAGAAACAGGCCAAGGAACTTTGCGGTGTGTGAGGAGATGAAACAGCCTGGGGCCAACAGACACGACTCTCTGACCCTCGCTTTCTTCTCCAGCTGGGGGTGAGGCTGAATAAGATATTTCAGGTTGCTCTGCTTCTCTTCACTTTGTGTTGTCTAGAATCTGGTTCAGTAAATATGAGCTGATTTACTGTGGCCTCCTTGCGTTGACTGATGGGTTCACCTGGGCTCCGGATGCCTGACTTCCTTCCCCGTGAGCCTGTCTCCAAGGTTCTCAGGGAGCGCGTCCTCCATAGCACCTCCTGCTGGGCTCCCATCCAATCATTTCCCTCAGACCCTGGAGCCCTGCAGGGCCCGTGGGACGCCCGGGCGAGCCCGTGTCATCTGACTTGGGCTGAGCACGGGGATACTCCTCCTCCAGACCTGGGGACCAGGGTGGACACCCAAGGGTGACTGAGAGCAGAGGGCTTGTGTGCAGGTGTGAGTGGGGGTCAGCCATAAACAGAGGGGTGGAGAAAGACAGCACACACCTCACCCAGGTTGCCTCACACCAGGACTCCTGCAGGAGCTTCCAGACCAGTCTGCCTGTGTTTACCTTGGGGCACTGCCCTGCCCCACCCGTCTATTTCCCGCACTGCCTAGAATGACCCAGAAGAACATCGCCCTTAGCGGCAACTGCTTTCACCTCCTTCACGGCTACCCGTGACTCTGAGCACAGATGCCAAAGCCTAATTGCAGACCAAGGCAGCATTCAGGAGCCTGGGGTCCCCTGAGGGCAGAGCTAAAGGCCAGGCTCACTCGATTCCCAGGAACAGGACTGAGAGGCTGGGGGATGGGAGCAGGGATGGAGAGAAAGTCCATCCAAGGCCATGTTCTGACCTGGTCACCCATCTGCAATTGCACCTGCCTGGACCTTCTGAGGATCCTTCATGGGATGCCTCAGGCTCCTCCTCTCCAGGGAGGAAAGGGGAGCATCTGGGTGTTGCTCAAAGGCCCACGGGCCTGCTCGACAGGACACCAACTCTCTGTGTTTCCATCTGTGAAGCATGTGAGCACCTAACAGGCTCCCACACCTGGAGCCCAGGGCAGGAAGCCAGAGACCTGGGACCTGGAAATGATCCCAGGATGTCTCCTAAGTCCCTCCCCACGTGCTGCAGAGCCTTCTCCACACTTTTGTCCAAACCTCCCTCGAAAGACTTTCCTCAGTGCCTCAGACTCTGACTCTGACTCCCTCTCAGCCAGTGTTCCCTGAGACTTCAACTGGCCCTTCCCTTCCTTCCTGAAGATGTGAGAGAAAAAAAAAAGCAAAGTGAAGTTGCTCAGTCATGTCTGATTCTTTGTGACCCTATGGATTGTAGCCTGCTGGCCTCTCCCATCCATGGGATTTTCCAGTCAACAATACTGGAGTGGGTTGCCAGTTCCTTCTCCAGGGGATCTGGAGAAGGATCAACTCAGGGATCGAACCATCAGCAGTCATGGCCGTCGCCTGCCTGACTTCAGAAATAGGAGTTCATTCCTTCATCAGTTCTTCATCAGTTCCTGGAGAATTCCCATCGTGCACAGACTTCTGGGCAGGGATTCAGGTGCTGGGTACAGAGCCATTCAGTGTCCACCCCCATGTCTCCCTGAACCCTCAGAGCTGGACCCCACTTAGCTCAGTGTGTGGTTGATGCAATTCCACGGTGACCCCTAGGTCACGTGAGAGCCCTGTGATTCTGAGCAAGAGAGACTGAGTCTGACTAAGTGACACAGAAGAGGTGCTAGGGGAAGCAGGGCAGGTCAGAGAAAGGAAAGAAGGCCCGAAACTCGCGCAGGTCAGGAAGGACAGGAAGCGGGACAGGTCCCCCTGCAGGAGCTCATGGTCTGTCCCCTGAGGCCCCAGACAGCAGGGGGCTTAGGTCCCGGCACCAGGAGTCCCAGTGTAAAATTCTCAGGACACAGAATATCTGGGGTCCGGGGTCTATATTTTTGGACCAGTAGGTCAGGCTGAAGGATGAGGAAGATGAATGGGTAACAGGGACCCTGAACCCTGGGGGTAAAATCTCGGGTCAGGAGGCTCCAGATTGAGTGCTTCCTAGATGCACATGTGCCCTCTTCTCAGACCAACAGAAATGACTCTCCTCACCCTGTTCTGGGTCCAAGCACCCCACACATGACAGCAAGGGCACCGCTGACTTCCCCAGCTAGAGACAAACACGCATCACCTCCACCTGCTGCATCTTGCAGTGATGTCAGGGGTGAAAGGCCCCAGGTGATGCCAGTGCCTCTCCTGCTCTGTTGAGCCCCTTTCTCTGTGTTCTGCATGTGTGTTACATATGTACAGGCAACAGGGACGTGCAGTGGACCCTGACCTCCAGGAACATTGCTCCCCTGACACCAGTCTTCACTGGGACCCCACTCCCTGTTCCTCTTTCCTGCAGGGAAATTCACACCTGCTGAGGCTGGGCTGGGCCATCGCTGTGTCAGCACCGTCACGTGGGTCCTCATCAGATCCTCACTGCTCCTCTGAGAGCAGGTGGTATCACCCCCATGGAGAACAGGAGGAAGATGGGGCCAGGGTCCAGGAATGTGGCCCCGGCCCCTGCCTGGGAAGGACTGTCCTGGATGGGGCCTCTGTGTGTTTCCAGCCTCTTTCCTGCATCCAGGTTGAACTGACTGCTCGGGAGGACACAGGGTGTCCTGTGCCAGAAGGAAGTGAAGCAAGCACGTGGCATAACTGTAACACAAATGTCCTGGGTCCAGAGCAGTGTACCTGCCTTCTTGGAGCCCAGGTCACGCGGCTGTCTGTCATCACCTGCTGTCCTGTCCCATGTGAGGAGAGACAGGCAGGGGTCTGTGCTGCATGCATGTGCCGACCACCCAGGACCTGAGTGCCTCCCAGCAGGGCCTCTGGTGGTGGTTTCTAGTTTCTCTGCAGGCCCCGGCACTGGGTGGTTTTAAGCTGTTGCTCCCACGTCTCAAAGGTACCTTGCAATTCAGAGGAGCTTTCACACCAGCTGCACACAATCTCCTGTTGACTTGTTCCTGGGGCTTAAACCTAACTGAGCAGTGTTGTGCTAAGTCTGCAGCGGACAGTATTTACACTGAAGCTGCTTCTTTTCAGCAAGTTTTGTCGCGTGCACAGAATATCTACCAAGAGTTTACACACAGATGAGTGATGAGCTGGCCCTGGTCTCCCTATCAATGACAATCAGTGATAAGAGACTTGTTCTGTCACAGCCCTGCTTCCAAACCACGTGTAGTCCTAGCCGGCTCTCCTGCCTGTGGTTGCACCATGCTCAGCTCTGCTGCTTAGCTCCTCTGTCTCCTAAGGCTGCTAAACCCACTCTTGACTTTACATTACCTGTTAAACATAAAAAATTAAAAAAGCTTTTTCTCTATTTACCCAAGGTAAAGCTGCCCAAACCCCAATGGCCACTGAGACCTTTCGTAGAAGTGTACGTGGGCAGAGACATCCAGATGTGAGATTCCTTCAAGATAGAGGTTTTGTGTTTGTCTGCAAGTCTAACTCATGATTTCCCCTTTGCTGACCCCAACTTGTCCACTTCCCAACCCCTTCTCCACTAGACCCCCAGCTCCTGCTTCCCCTGTATCTGGAAAAGCCTGCTCACAGGGCAGCAGGACTGACCCTGGCTCAGGCTCCTCGCCCAGCCTTGGCCTTGCTCCAGAGAGCAGGGGTGGGGGCTGGTGTGGGGAGTGGGGTGCAATATGGGATGAGCATCCAGCTCTCCTCTTCTAGATCAAAGACCTGGACAGCAGCCTTTACCCCATTGGCCAGAGCAACATCAGCAAGGCAGGCGGGTATCAACTGGGAAAGGGGGAGAGAGGGAGGGGCTGGGAAGAAGCCCATGCGGTGGGAGAGTGATTTGCCAAGGGCCTCACAGTTTGTTGGTGGCAGGTCTTCCTTCACAGATCCCAGATAGGATGTGCTAAGCCAAGAAGGCCCTGGCATGTCAGAGCTGAGCTTGTTTCTCTAAGTGGTCAACAGGGAGGAGGCAATAGCCCAGGGTGGGGCCCGGTGGGTGGCCAGGCCTGTGTGACTCAGACAGGAGGGCTTTCACCTACCCTTTTCCTTCCCGGTGTATATCTGGGCCCAGAGGGTGTGTGTGGTTTATTGAAGAGATGCACAGCTGGTGTCTGCATCTGCAGAGCTGAGAACAACTGGATCTTGTTCATACTTGGGCAGAGGAAGTCTCCTGGGTAAGCAGGGGTTTAAGACTCCGCCTAACTCCCCGTCCTCAGGATGAATGTCTGAGAAAAGGATGGTTGTCACTAACTGACAGAAGAAGGAAATGGAAGCTCAGAGAGGTGAGCTCATGGCCGCAGCAGCAGGTGAAGCAGGGGCAGAGCCTGGATGTGGGGGCAGGTGTGTCTGAGGGCTTCCTCCCGCCACCTAGGCCCCTGAACAGAGCAGAGGGAGGGCGGCACCCGTTCCAGTGGGCTCAGCTCAGGATGTGGACCCCTGAGATGTGACTGGAGACCCGAGAAGGAAGCAGATTTGGGCGGGGCTTCAGTCCTTTGGCCTAGAACACACAGAAGAACTACACAAAAAAGGTCTTAATGACCCAGATGACCACGATGGTGTGGTCACTCACCTAGAGCCAGACATCTTGGAGTGTGAAGTCAAGTGGGCCTTAGGAGGCATCACTAGAAACAAAGCTAGTGGAGGTGATGGAATTCCAGCTGAGCTATTTCAAATCGTAAAAGATGATGTGGTCAAAGTGCTGCACTCAATACACCAGCAAATTTGGAAAGTTCAGCAGTGGCCACAGGACTGGAAAAGGTCAGTTTTCATTCCAATCTGAAAGAAAGGCAATGTCAAAGAATGTTCCAACTACAACACAATTACACTCATCTCACACACTAGCAAGGTAACGCTCAAAATTCTCCAGTCTAGGCTTCAACAGTATGTGAACAGAGAAATTCCAGATGTTCAAGCTGGGTTTAGAAAAAGCAGATGAACCAGAGATCAAATTGACAACATTCATTAGATCATAGAAAAAGCAAGAGAATTCCAGAAAACATCTACACCTGCTTCATTGACTACACTAAAGACTGACTGTGTGGATCACAACAAACTGGAAAATTCTTCAAGAGATGGGAATATGAGGGAGGAGCTAAGATGGTGGAAGAATAGGACAGAGAGACCACTTTCTCCCCTACAATTTCATCGAAAGAACATTTGAACACTGAGCAAACTGCACAAAACAATTTCTGATCACTAGCAGAGGACATCAGGTGCCCAGAAAAGCAGTCCATTGTCTTTGAAAGGAGGTAGGACAAAATATAAAAGATAAAAAGAGAGACAAAAGAGTTAGGGATGGAGACCCATCCTGGGAAGGGAGTCATAATAGAGGAAGTTTCCAAACACCAGGAAACCCTCTCACTGGCGGGTCTGGGGGAAGTTTTTGAATCTCGGAGGGCAACCTAACTGGGAGGAGAAATAAATAAAACCCACAGATTACATGCCTAGAAGCAACTCCCAGCAGAAAAGTACCCCAGATGCCCGCATCCACCACCAGCAAGTGGGGGCGGAACGGAGAGGAGCGGGCGGCATTGCTTAGTGTAAGGACCGGGCCTGAATGCCCTGAGGGCAATCAGAGGGAGCTAACCTGAGATAGCAACTTAAACTGTGGGATAGCAAGAGAGAGAGAGAAAATTAACTGGCCCAAACACACTGCTGGCCATTCACAGAACAAAGGAAGGATTGAGCAATTCCAGAGAAGAGCTAGCCAGCTGCAGACCAGCCCTTCCCCCACCGGAGGCAGGAGGCAGGGGGGAGGGGAAAGGGGCAAATGTGGCCCCAGAGACGGCACCCCCTACCAAACTGTAAACAGGCTCCCAGTTTCTAACCAAAGACTTCCTGAGATTCTGGATGGTTGACATCCACCGGGAGGGTCACAGCTAGAGGCCAGCTCCCCAGAACAGACACAAGGTGCACTCGACCTGCGCGCGGAAACTGAGGCTGGGACCGCGGAGGGGAGAAGGCGCACCGCACCTGGGGAGAGTGCGCTCGTCAAGCTCCTGGCTGCCTGAGCTGCTCGGGTGGGGAAGGCACAAAACGCAGTCCCAACCGAGTCTGCACTTTTGTGGAATACCCAAAAACTGGAACCGTACACAACTCAGGGCCCGCTCCCTGTAGAGCAGCCTGGAGCCTGAGCAGTGTAGACAGGGAAAGCACACATGTTGCAAGCAGGGGCAAACCCAGTGTGGCCGGAACACTGGAGTGCTCCCCACACACGCCAGTGACATTTGTCTGCAGCGCCCCTCCCTCCCCACAGCACGACTGAACAGGCGAACCTAAGCAAGAGACCACCTCCACCTGCTTGTGTCAGGGTGGAAATTAGACACTGAAGAGACCACAAACAGAAGCCAAATAAACAAATGGAACCGCTTCATAAATGACAGGGAAAATAGATTAAAATACCTGTAGTTAACACTGACTACACCAGAAGGGGCCTATAGATATGGAGAAGTGTAAGCTGGAACAAGGAGCTATCTGAAACTGAACTGAAGCCAAACTGCCCGCAACAGCTCCAGAGAAATTCCTAGATATATTTTTAGAAAAAAAGTTTTTTCTTTAATTTTTTTTCATTTATTTTCTTTTAAAATTCACTATTACTCCTCTATTACTCCTTAATTTTCTTTCTCATATATTTTTACTATTTTTTAATTAAAAAATGTTTTCTTTTTAAAATTTTTTCTTTTATTTTCTTTTAAAGTCCTCCATTACTCCTCTATTACTCCTTAATTTTCATTTTCATTTCACTATAATCTTGCAAAAAATAAGACTTTATTTTTATAGCGAACTTCATATATATTTCTTAAATTTTTTGTGTTTTTGTTTTGTTTTGTTTTTGAAAAAAGAATATTCTCTGAGAGAGGAATGCCTACTATCTAAAATCTACAAGCAATAAATGCTGGAGAGAGTGTGGAGAAAAGGGAACCCTCTTACACTGTTGGTGGGAATGCAAACTAGTACAGCCACTATGGAGGACAGTATGGAGATTCCTTAAAAAACTGGAAACAGAATTGCCATATGACCCAGCAATCCCACTCCTGGGCATACACACCGAGGAAACCAGATCTGAAAGGGACACGTGTACCCCAATGTTCATTGTTTTTGGTTTCAATATTGTATTTTTAAGAGTCTAACCTCTACTCTAGATTTTTAATATTTGTTTTTCAGTATTTGATATCAAATTTAGACATTTAAGAATCCAATATTCAGTACCCATTTTTACTCAGGAGTGTGATGATTACTCTCTCCCCCTTTTGACTCTCCTTTTCCTCCCCCAGGTCACCTCTATTTCCTCCCTCTCCCTTCTCTTCTCAATCCAATTCTGTGAATCTCTGTGGGTGTTCTGGGCTATGGAGAACATTTAGGGAACAGAGTACTACGTAGATCTGTCTCTATCCTCTTGAGTGCCCCCTTTTCTCCTGCTGCTTATCTCTATCTCCTTCCTCCCTCTCCTCTTCTTCATGTAAGTCTGTGAACCTCTCTGGGTGTCCCTCACTGTGGAGAATCTTTTACCAATAACCTAGAAGTTTTATTATCAGTTCTGTATTGTTGGAGAAGCCTTGAGGCTACTGGAAGAATAAGACTGAAGTCCAGAGGCAGGAGACTTAAGCCCCAAACCTGAGAATACAAGAGAACTCCTGACTAGAGGGAACATTAAGTAATAAGAGATCATCCAAAAGCCTCCATACCTACACTGAAACCAACCAACACCCAAGAGCCAATACGTTCCAGAGCGAGACATACCATGCAAATTCTCCAGCAATGCAGGAACATAGCCCTGAGTGTCAACATACAGCTGCCCAAGGTCACACCTAACACATAGACCCATCTCAAAACTCACTACTGGACACTCCATTGCACTCCAGAGAGAAGAAATCCAGTTCCATGCACCAGAACACCGATGCAAGCTTCCCTAACCAAAAAACCTTGAAAAGCCAATCGTCCAACCCCACCCACTGGGAGAAACCTCCACAATAAAAAGGAACCACGGGCCACCAGAATACAGAAAGCCCACTCCAAACACAGCAATCTAAACAAGATGAAAAGGCAGAGAAAAACCCAACAGTAGAGGAACATGAAAAATGCCCACCACGCCAAACAAAAGAGGAGGAGATAGGGAATCTACCTGAGAAAGAATTTAGAATAATGATAATAAAAGTGATCCAAAATCTTGAAAACAAAATGGAGTTACAGATAAATAGCCTGGAGATAAGGATTGAGAAGATGCAAGAAATGTTTAACAAGGACCTAGAAGAAATAAAAAAGAGTCAATTATAAATGAAAAATGCAATAAATGAGATAAAAAACACTCTGGAGGGAGCCAACAGTAGAATAACTGTTAGGATAAGTGCAGATAGATAGGATAAGTGAGGTAGAAGATAAAATGGTTGAAATAAATGAAGCAGAGAGGAAAAAAGAAAAAAGAATCAAAAGAAATGAGGACAACCCCAGGGACAATGTGAAACGCCCCAACATTTGAATCATAGGAGTCCCAGAAGAAGAAGACAAAAACAAAGGCCATGAGAAAATACTCAAGGAGATAATAGCTGAAAGCTTCCCTAAAATGGGGAAGGAAACAATCACACAGGTCCAAGAAACCCAGAGAGTCCCAAACAGGATAAACCCAAGGCAAAACGCCCCAAGACACATATTAATCAAGTTAACAAAGATCAAACACAAGAAACAAATATTAAAAGCAGCAAGGGAGAAACAACAAATAACATACAAAGGGATTCCCATAAGGATAACAGCTGATCTATCAATAGAAACTCCTCAGGCCAGAAGGGAATGGCAGGACATACTTAAAGTAATGAAAGAGAATAACCTACAACCTAGATTACTGTACACAGCAAGGATCCCATTAAGATGTGAAGGAGAATTCAAAAGCTTTGCAGACAAACAAAAGCTGAGAGAATTCAGCACCACCAAACCAGCTCTTCAACAAATGCTAAAGGATCTTCTCTAGACAGGAAACACAGAAAGGTTGTATGAACGTGAACCCCAAAAAACACAAACTAAATGGCAATGGGACCATACCTATCAAAAATTACTTTAAATGTAAATGGGTTGAATGCCCCAACCAAAAGACAAAGACTAGCTGAATGGATACAAAAACAAGACCCCTATATATGCTGTCTACAAGAGACCCACCTCAAAACAAGGGACACATACAGACTGAAAGTGAAGGGCTGGAAAAATGTATTTCACACAAACGGAGACCAAAAGAAAGCAGGAGATGCAATACTCATATCAGACAAAATAGACTTTAAAATAAAGGCTTTGAAAAGAGACAAAGAAGGACACTACATAATGATCAAAGGATCAATCCAAGAAGAATATATAACAATTATAAATTTATATGCACCCAACATAGGAGCACTGCAATATGTAAGGCAAATGCTAACGAGTATGAAAGGGGAAATTAACAATAACACAATAATAGTGGGAGACTTAATACCCCACTCACACCTATGGTTAGATCAACTAAACAGAAAATTAACAAGGAAACACAAACCTTAAATGACACAATGGACCAGCTAGACCTAATTGATATCTATAGGACATTTTGCCCCCAAACAATCAATTTCACCTTTTTCTCAAGTGCACACGGAACCTTCTCCAGAATAGACCACATCCTAGGCCATAAATCTAGCCTTGGTAATTTCAAAAAAAATTGAAATCATTCCAGTCATCTTTTCTGACCACAATGCAGTAAGATTAGATCTCAATTACAGGAAAAAAAAAAAAAAAAACTATGAAAAATTCCAAAATATGGAGGCTAAATAACATGCTTCTGAATAACCTACAAATCATAGAAGAAATCAACAAAGAAATCAAAATATGCATAGAAATGAATGAAAATGAAAACACAACAACCCAAAACCTATGGGACACTGTAAAAGCAGTGCTAAGAGGAAGGTTCATAGGATTACAGGCTTAACTCAAGAAACAAGAAAAAAAGTCAAATAAATAACCTAACTCTACACCTAAAGCAACTAGAGAAGGCAGAAATGAAGAACCCCAGGGTTAGTAGAAGGAAAGAAATCTTACAAATTAGGGCAGAAATAAATGCAAAAGAAACAAAAGAGACCATAGCAAAAATCAACATAGCTAAAGGCTGGTTTTTTGAAAAGATAAACAAAATTGACAAACTGTTAGCAAGACTCATTAAGAAACAAAGGGAGAAGAACCAAATCAACAAAATTAGAAATGAAAATGGAGAGATCACAACAGACAACACTGAAATACAAAGGATCATAAGAGACTACTACCAGCAGCTCTATGACAATAAAATTGACAATATGGAAGTAATGGGAAAATTCTTAGAAAAGTATAACTTGCCAAAACTGAACCAGAAAGAAACAGAAGATCTTAACAGACCCATCACAAGCAAGGAAATCGAAACTGTAATCAGAAATCTTCCAGCAAACAAAAGCCCAGGACCAGATGGCTTCACAGCTGAATTCTACCAAAAGTTTAGAGAAGAGTTAAAACCTATCTTACTCAAACTCTTCCAGAAAATTGCAGAAGAAGGTAAACTTCCAAACTCATTCTATGAGGTCACCATCACCCTAAATCCAAAACCAGACAAAGATGCCACGAAAAAGAAAACTACAGGCCAATATCACTGATGAACATAGACGCAAAAATCCTTAACAAAATTCTAGCAAACAGAATCCAGCAATATATTTAAAAGTGGGCTTTTAATAGCAATATGACCAAGTGGGCTTTATCCCAGGAATGCAAGGATTGTTTAATATCCACAAATCAATCAATGTAATACACCACATTAACAAATTGAAAGATAAAAACCATAAGATTATCTCAATAAATGCAGAAAATGCCTTTGACAAAATTCAACATCCATTTATGGTAAAAAAAAAAAAAAAAAAAAAAAAAAAACTCTCCAGAAAGCAAGAATAGAAGGAACATACTTCAACATAGTAAAAGCTATATATGACAAACCCACAGCAAACATCATCCTCAATGGCGAAAAATTGAAAGCATTTCCCCTAAAATCAGGAACAAGAGAAGGGTGCCCACTCTCACCACTACTATGCAACATAGTTTTGTAAGTTTTGGCCACAGCAATCAGAGCAGAAAAAGAAATAAAAGGAATCCAGATAGGAAAAGAAGAAGTGAAACTCTCTCTGTTTGCAGATGACATGATCCTCTACAGAGAAAACCCTAAAGACTCTTCCAGCAAATTACTAGATCTAATCAATGAATATAGTAAAGGTGCAGGATATAAAATTAACACACAGAAATCCCTTGCATTCCTATACACTGACAATGAGAAAACAGAAAGAGAAATTAAGGAAACAATACTATTCACTATTGCAACAAAAAGAATATAATGTTTAGGAGTATATTTACCTAAAGAAACAGAAGACCTATACATAGAAAACCATAAAACACTGATGAAGGAAATCAAAGAGGACACAAGTAGATAGAGAAATATACCAGGTTCATGGAATGGAAGAATCAATACTGTGAAAATGAGTATACTACCCAAAGCAAACTATAGATTCAATGCAATCCCTATCAAGCTATCAACGGTATTTTTCACAGGACTAGAACAAATAATTTCACAATTTGTATGGAAATACAAAAAACCTCGAATAACCAAAGCAAGCTTGAGAAAGAAGAATGGAACTGGAGGAATCAACCTGCCTGACTTCACACTCTACTACAAAGCCACAGTCATCACGATAGTATGGGACTGGCACAAAGACAGAAATATACATCAATGGAACAAAATATAAAGCCCAGAGATTAATCCACCTACCTATGGACATCTTATCTTTGACAAAGGAGACAAGATTATACAATGGAAAAAAGACAACCTGTTTAACAAGTGGTGCTGGGAAAACTGGTCAACCACTTGTAAAAGAATGAAACGAGAACACTTTCTAACACCATACACAAAAATAAATTCAAAATGGATTAAAGATCTAAATGTAAGACTGGAAACTATAAAACTCCTAGAGGAGAACATAGGCAAAACACTCTCTGACATAAATCACAGCAAGATCCTCTATGACCCACCTCCCAGAATATTGGAAATAAAAGCAAAACCAAACAAATGGGACCTAATTAAAGCTAAAAGCTTTTGCACAACAAAGGAAACTATAAGCAAGGTGAAAAGACAGCCTTCAGAATGGGAGAAAATAATATCAAATGAAGAAACAGACAAAGGATTAATCTCAAACATACACAAGCAAATCCTGCACCTCAATTCTGGAAAATTAAATGACCCAATCAAAAAATGGGCAAAGATCTAAACACACATTTCTCCAAAGAAGACATACAGATGGCTAACAAACACATGAAAAGATGCTCAACATCCCTCATTATCAGAGAAATGCAAATCAAAACCACAACGAGGTACCATTTCACGCCAATCAGGATGGCTGCTATCCAAAAGTCTACAACCAATAAATGCTGGAGAGAGTGTGGAGAAAAGGGAACCCTCTTACACTCTTGGTGGGAATGCAAACTAGTACAGCCACTATGGAGGACAGTATGGAGATTCCTTAAAAAAACTGGAAATAGAACTGCCATATGACCCAGCAATCCCACTCCTGGGCATACACACCGAGGAAACCAGATCTGAAAGGGACACGTGTACCCCAGTGTTCATCACAACACTGTTTATAATAGCCAGGACATGGAAACAATCTAGATGCCCATCAGCAGACGAATGGATAAGAAAGCTGTGGTACATATACACAATGGAATATTATTCAACCATTAAAAAGAATACATTTGAATCAGTTCTAATGAGATGCATAAAACTGGAACCCATTATACAGAGTGAAGTAAGCCAGAAAGAAAAACACCAGTATAGTATACTAATGCATATATATGGAATTTAGAAAGATGGTAATGAAAACCCTATATGCAAGACAGAAAAAGAGACACAGATGTATAGAACAGACTTTTGAACTCTATGGGAGAAGGCGAGGGTGGGATGATCTGAGAGAACAGCATTGAAACATGTATATTATCAAGTGTGAAACAGATTGCCAGTCCAGGTTGGATTCATTGAGACAAGTGCTCAGGGCTGGGGCACTGGGATGACCCAGAGGGATGGGATGGGGAGGGAGGTGGGAGCAAGGTTCAGGAAGGGGAACACATGTAAATCCATGGCTGATTCATATCAATGTATGGCAAACACCACTACAATATTGTAATTACCCTCCAACTAATAAAACTCAGTGGAAAAAAAGTTAAAAAGAGATGGGAATACCAGACCACCTGACCTGCCTCCTGAGAAATCTGTATGCAGGTAAGGAAGCAACAGCTAGATCTGGATGTGGAACAACAGACTGCCTCCAAATTTGGAAAGGAGTACATCAAGGCTGTATATTGTCATCCTGCTTATTTAACTTGTATGCAGAGTACATCTTGAGAAATGCTGGACTGGATGAAGCAAAAGATGGAATCAAGATTGCCGGGAGAAATATCAACAACCTTAAATATGCAGATAACTCCACCCTGTGGTAGAAAGCGAAGAACTAAAGAACCTCTTGATGAAAGTGAAAGAGGAGAGTGAAAAAGCTGGCTTAAAACTCAACGTTCAAAAAACTAAAATCGTGGCAACCGGTTTCATCACTTCATGGTAAATAGATGGGGAAACAATGGAAATGGTGACAGACTTTATTTTCCTGGGCTCCAAAATCACTGCAGATGGTGACTGCAGCCATGAAATTAAAAGGCATTTGCTCCTTGGAAGAAAAGCTATTACCAACATAGACAGCATATTAAAAGACAGAGAAATTACTTCATCAACAAATGTCCGTCAAGTCAAAGCTATGGTTTTTCCAGTAGTGATAAATGAATGTGAGACTTGGACCATACAGCAGGCTGAGCACTGAAGAATTGATTCTTTCAAACTATGGTGCTGGAAAAGACTCTTGAGAATCCCTGGGACTGCAAGGAGTTCACACCAGTCAATCCTAAAGGTAATCAGTCCTGAATATTTATTGGAAGGACTTATGCTGAAGCTGAAGCTCTAACACTTTGACCACCTGATGCAAAGAACTGACTCATTGGAAAAGACCCTGATGCTAGGAAAGATTGAAGGCAGGAGGTGAAGGGGACAACAGAGGATGAGCTGGTTGGTGGTATCACCAACTCGATGGACATGAGTTTGAGCAAGCTCTGGAAGTTAGTGATGAACAGGGAAGCCTGGAATGCTGCAGTCCATGGGGTTGCAAAGAGTCAGACAGGACTGAAGGACTGAACTGAACTGAGGAGAGGCCAGGTATGGGATCTTGAGCCCATAGAGTGAACTGGAACCCAGTCTACCATGAACAAGATTTCTGACCTTGGGTAAATCACATAACATCTATGCTTCAGTTTCCTTATCTTCAAACAGGAATACAATAGTACACACCTCAGGGTTATTGGAATAATATACATTATAATTTATAAAATCTTACAGCAACTGAAGTGTAGAGCAAAATCAGAAACACTTGAGGCTCTCATCAATAGCTGTTGCTATATCAATAAGGATCTTTACTATCATTTCAGTCAGATCTCAAGAGGGGTAGTTGATAAATGCTCTTTTGCCTTCTAAAACGGGGTTAAACATAATCAACATTTGCTTTCTTTCTTTACCTCCCAGCACATGATAGTCACATCCAGAATCAAAAGAAAACCTCTCAATGTAAAGATCTCCTTAAAAAAAAACACACACACATACACACACACACACACAAAAAAAAAAAAACACACAACTGAGAGCTGACAAGATTGAAAGATGGCACTCTCCTATTTCATGAGGATGAATATAAATTGGTAGTTTCTTTGGATAACAGTGTGGCTCTAGGTATAAAAAATTTTAAGGTGTTGATACCCTCAGACCCAGTCATTCTACTTCCAGAAATAGCTTAAAGAAATATTATCAAATGAAGGCAAATATTTCTTCAAGGAAGCTGTTCTTTGCACTATTATTTACATAAATAATTAGAAACAGCCTAAAAGTTCAACATTCAGGGGACAACAGCAGAGAGAACTGGGCACCATCAGTGGTCCTCAGCCACCCAGGGCAGAGCTTCAGGGATTGGGCGGGGTCGGAGGGACTTCAGGCCCTTGTGGGATAAAGGAAGCTAGGGGGCTGTGGGCTGTAGGAGCTACATCATCAGGAAATTTATCAAAGCAGAGACTGGAGCACAGGGAGCAAGACATCATTTCAGAACGAAAACACTCGTTTGTTAATAAACATATCTATGAACCAATATTTTTATATTAAAAAAAGCATAGGGCATAGTCATCACAAATTTGGGATGTAGATTGAAAAGACCAGGCTCTGGCACCAGCATGAAAACTTGGGCTGACCTAATTTTAAGTGAGTTTCAGGAGTCTGCATGTCATAGACAATGAATCAATATTAGTTATTACCAATTAGTACACACAAGTATTCCCTCACGTAATTTCCAGAGTATCCTTCCTATCTGTTCTTCTGTCTCTGGTTTTATTGCTCCTATAACTTCAAAGATGGCTGCCTCCTGTCTGATTACCTTCTCCTTGGGCCCAAAAAGGAGAGCAGGACTCTAATTCAGGGTGCAGAGAGCAGTGGGAGGATGAGTGACTTTCCTTAACTAGTGGCCAGCAGAGCCCAGGGGACAGAGAATCATGCTGGATTAAGTCCATGGTGGCACTGGTGGCCATCCTAGTGGAAACCCCTGGAGACCAAACCCCTCACTACTTCCTGTAGTCACTGCTCACTCATGATGGAGCCCACAGTCTGTTTTTCCTTCCCAAGGGTGAAGCCACACCTCCTTCCAACCTGATGCAGATAAGGAGCTGAAAGGAGATCTCTGAAATCGTGCTGCTGCCATGAACCCAAGGACCTCTGGGACTGCTCAGGTAGTCAGCTGTCTCTTGTTTGGATGGTTCCTACTTGTGACCCAGAACTGAGATGCTGCCAACTATCTGAATTAACCTAGAGAAGAGTCAAGAAGGGAATAGATAAGCATCCTCGAGTCCCATGGAGTCCAAGGGGACTTCCCCTACCCTGCGGTCTGTCCCCATCCCCTCCTTTTTGGCCCTCTTCTCTGGAAGCCATGGCCAAGGTGGTCAGTTTCTCCCTCCCGGTCCCCCAGATCCTAGCTGATGACTCAGGAGTGAGGCCAGAATAGCCCAAGGACAGAGGGGACAGCAGAGGGAGTCCCCAAGATCAGACAGGGCAGGGAGAGGAGATCCCTCAGCATCCCTGAAGCTTCTCCTGCACTCTCTCTTGTCCAAGCATCCTCCTGCTGCCAAACCCTGGGGCATCATCACAGAGGCTGTTTCCTCCAAATCTCGTCCTGCCGCCTGCCCAGCTGCTCTGCAAAGAACAGCAGACCCTGAACTGAACCCCAGTCTGGCCTTTGTCACCACCCCCTTGTGTGACCTGGAGCACAGGTCACCTATAAAATGAGAAGAATACTTCCCTGTATTGTTATGAGGATGAAATGTAATGTGCTCTGTGGCCTGGGCCACACAGCAGGTCCTGCCAAGTATGGTGCTGTCCCCTCTACCTAGAATGTGTTAGATCCAGGTGGAAAACTCCCGCTCCCCCGAGAATCAGCTCTGCCTCCATACTGTGTTACCATACCTGCCCAGGGATCTCATATATAAGCATGTGCTTACCATGTCTGATACCTCAAGCAGGTACTGCCTCTAGTGATCTCAAACACCACTGCAGACACCCAAGTGCTCTGTTATTTCCCCCACCCACCCACACCCCAATCAATAAATACACAGATTTAGTGCTCTGGGTTCCCTCCATATGAGACCTGGGTTCCTTTCACTCTTACTAAAACAGGAAAAAGAAACAAAATTAACAACCCTTCATGCTGCAGGATAGACAGAGAGCGAGTGAGCTGGTATCTCTTCCTCTTCAAATAAGGACACAAATCTACTTGGATTAGGGCCCCACACTTATGACCTCATTTCACTGTAATTTCCACCTTAAAGGCTCTATCTTCAAATAGACTCAGTGAGGTGGGGGTGAGGCTATGGCTTCAACATATGATTGGGACACAGTCCACCCATAACCCCAGGTGAATCCATCAACAGTACCTCCAGATGACTGCTGCTCAGGAAGATTAACTTTAACCAGTTCATACTCATTATCATTTACCATTTATCATAATTTCTTCTCATCTTAGTCTTTTATCCATCTAGGGTAAAAACTTTTTTTGAGGATATCATTGAGTATATCCAGAAGAGAGTAAGCAACCAATAGCTGCAAAACCTCCTCACTGAAGGCAAAACCTGCTCACTGAAGGCAAAACCCGGGAGAATTTTGTGACTGAGGGTGGTTTGTCCAGGTAACCTACACCAGTGCATCGGGAATGTTACCCACATCCCCACACCTCAGGCTAACTTCCTCCTGGCAGGCCTCCTCCAGGGGTCAGGGTGGAGCAGAGGGTCCAGGCTGGAGGACTAGAAGGCAGATTTGGGCAGCAGGACCAGGACTAGAGTGAGGAGAGTGGGCCTTAAGGACACAGAACTAAAGGGTCTGTGACCCTAGCAGAGGTCCCCTGAGTGGGAGGGGGGACATTTCTTCCCTCCCTGATGGGATCCCCTCAAGCTGTGCTAGGCAGGCCTGGGTGACCGTGTCCTCCACAACCTGCCTGGGACCTGGCCTCTCCCTCCATCTGACACCCTCTTCTGGTCTGCATGGAGCCGCCCTGACAGTGGAAGGCCATGTGGCTCAGGGGGCCTTCCAGGGTCACAATGAGTGGCTGTGATTATGTGTCATTTGAGGGATTCTGAGGAGCCTTGTGCATCCCCACCCAAGAGGAAAACGCTTCCTCCACCAGCTGTGCAAGTGCCAGTCTCTTCAGGCTCAGCCGTTCAGATGGGTGTTTCCTCAACTCTCTTGAATCTTTAGAGGTTCCATAAAGTTTCATATGGCCTTAGGGTGCAGGTATGTGAAGCTGTCGCCAGGTAAGTTGTGAGTTAGGCTGGTGACCCCCGAGAGGTCAGGGATGCTGGGCACTGAAAGATGTCAGGATTCCAGTTACAGTTTATTGCAGAGCGGACTTCAGGTTCCCAGCAGCTCCAGGACAGTCTGGGCAGGTTTCACACGCGAAGCTTCCATTGTCCTCAGGATGACTTACTGTCCTGGATTCAGTGTGTGGCAGGACACACAGAGCCCGGCCCCCAGGGATGTTCACCCTGCTTAAAAACAAATTATAATGTTTTTTAAAATGTTCATTTTGCCTGAAATATAACATCAAATAAATTGGTGAGTTATCATAGGATGAGATTTCTAGAAATCTCTGGATATGTTTACTATGTATTTTGCTTATTTGTGTAATGTCTACAGTCCTCAATTTGTGTCTCTCTTTGTATTGTGATAGTCTTTCTTTTTTGTTAGTTGCCAGCAAGTTAACTCGGTGTTAAAGAATTTTAAATGCATGACAACAAAAACACTTTTGTGAGGTTGAATGAGAATAGGACCAGGCTTCAATCTTTTATTTATTATGGTGATGTTTTATTTCTCTATTACTATTATTATTTCCAAGCTAAAAAATTAAAAACAAATTATTAATACCCTGACCTGTTTTCTCTGACTACTCCCAGAGGTCAGACTAATGCCCTAGTGTCCAGCTCCTCTGGAGGTCAGTGCAGATATTACTTGACCCAAAGGCACCATCATGTGTCACTTTGTCAGACTGTCCAGTGGCCAAAGGCCCAGGCAGACAAGAACACTCCTATCAGCCAGAATATTCCAAAAGCTTAGGGACCACTTCCCAGTTGCCAAGGGCAAAGAGCAGGTTGACTCCTCACTACAAACTAAAGCCCTTGAATGAAGGTTTTCTTCCCAAATCCCACTTCTGTTAGTTTCTCTGTGGACTTTCCACCCTACCAGTCCTTTGGAAGTGATGGTGTTGACCTGCCTCGGAGGCATCTTTATCAAATACCTCTCTTAAGACTATCTTAAAATGGCTTTTGCTTATTTATTTCATGATTGAATAATGGAGTATCCATGAGGTACAAACATGTGTTTAATGTTGAAAATAATTTACATTTGCAAAACTCTTCCCTTGTGATTTATAATAAAATCTCTGTGGCTTATGCAGAATAAATCCATTGAGCTTATTTTACGGACAAGCAAATTGTCTTTCTTAATCCCTTGATGTTCCTTATTACAGGAAAGAAGTGGAGGCATTACGTGAATTTCTGAATGAGTTGAAGACAGACTTGGCTATGGAAGACCAAGAGAGATTCCAACAGGACCTGCTAGACACGGAGAGGTTTTTAAAGGAGTTTCCTCAGGTGAAAAAAGAACCAGAAGAGAGCATAAGAAAGCTCTATGCACTTGCAGACAGGGTTGACAAGTTGCACAGGGACTGTACCCTCTTCAGGGTGGTGGCCAACTCTACCGGCACTCTGTCTTGTGTTCTGAACATCCTTGGCCTGGCTCTGGCACCTGTGACAGCAGGGGCCAGTTTGGTGGTCTGGACCACTGGGTTAGGGCTGGGAGCAGCAGCTGCTGTGACCACTATGTCCACCAGCATCGTGGAACACTTTAGTAGATCATCAGCAAAAACGGAAGCCAGTGGCCTCTTGTCAACTAGCATCAAGGAAAAGGTGTCTGTGGGAGCTCAATGTCTGTGTACACTTGGGATGGCTTTTTCTACAGCGAAAGTCTACAAATCCATGCAAGGGGTTAGGAAAACTGTCCATGCTGCAAAGCTGGTGAAAGACAACTCTCAGTTAGCAGCCCATGCTAAAAGCTTCACGAGCACTGGGCAAGTCTCTGTCCAAACCAGCAAGGAGGTGAATAAAGCTTTCAAAGGCACCACTCTGGCAATGACCAAAAAGGCCCGGATCATTGCTGGAGGCTTTGTAGGAATCTCCCTTCTAGCAGGTGTGGGCTTCCTGGTAAAGAGTCAATGCACTTGCGTGAGGGGGCAAAGACAGAGTTGGCTGAGAAGCTGAGGCAGCAGACCAGGGAGCTGGAGAAGAAGTTGAAGCAGGTCATACAGACCTATGAGAGGCTGAAGGAAGGCCTGACTCCCCCACCCCCAGAGCAGTGCAGGAACCAGGGACACATGTGAGACCAAGGATCAGAACACCTTGTTGGAGGGGAAAGGAGGGGGAGACAACACTGATGGGGCTGCGTGTTAGGAATCTGGCATTTCAGTAGCTGAGCACAGCAGGGGAGGAATGCATGCAGGTGGAAGATTGGGAGAGAGAAGGAAGGGCCTGGAGCCTGGACTAAAGGAGGAGGGGGACTAGAGAGTGAGGGGAGGGGAGAAACCAGTTATTTTGGACTAAAGAACACACTGGGGTCAAAACAGAGAGGCAGGGGAACTAGCAAGAAGAGGCCAGGAATATGAAACCATTTAAAATGGGAGAAAGTCAAAGAGGAGCGATAGCTGGGATCCAAGAGAAGCAGCCCGCGCTCCTCTATCGCACTCCCCAGGGTTTGCTGTCCCAGCAAGAAGAGTCTCCCCCTGATGATGGTCTCCAGCCCTCCTTCTCCAGCATCAGCTCACCTTTGATCCCAGCAGGTTTACCTTAATTAGGCAGCGACTTCTTGATGATGATGGTGGTGGTGGCAGTGATGACTACTTAGTGGGTAGAACATTTGTCGAGATGCAGGTGATATTTGGGACCAGGATCACTGAGTGACTAATGAAGATCCTATGAAATTCCAAATACTGTGTGAAACAGAGGTTGATTTCAAAAAAAAAAAAAAAATCACAAAAGAAGGAAGAAATGACACCAGAAGGCAACAGCTGACCAAGGAACTGTGTGGTGTGTCAAGGAGATCACCAGACTGCGGTGAGGAAATTCCGCCTCTCAGACCCTTGGTTTCCACTTCAGTGATGGGGGGCGCTGGACAAGACACTCAGGTTCCTTTGTCTCTCCCCACCTTTTGTTCTCCAGACTCTGGTTCAATAAATATGAGCTGATTCACTGAGGCTTCCTTGCATTGATTGATTGGTTCAACTGGGCTCCGGATGCCTGACCTCCTTCCCCATGAGCCTGTCTCCCAGGATCTCAGGGAGCACGTCCTCCATGGCTCCTCCTTCCTGCCCACTGGGCTCCCATCCAGTCGTTTCCCTCAGACCCTGGAGACCCCGGGCCCCATGGGACACCCTGGGGAGCCCGTGTCATCTGACTTGGGCTGAACACGGGGATACTCCTCCTCCAGCCCCGGGGACCAGGATGGACACAGGGCATCCAAGGGTGATTGAGAGCAGAGGGCTTGTGTGCAGGTGTGACAGAGGGCCAGCCGTAAACAGAGGGGCAGAGGGAGACAGCACATCCCTCATCCAGGCTGCCTTCATGTTTCACCAGGACTCCTGCAGAAGCTTGGCCAGAGCTTGGACCTCACAGGGTGAAGGTTGAGCTTTCGGACCTTGCTCTTTCTTATCATAAAAGAGAATAATTTGTTTGCTGGAGGTTCACAGGAATATCATGACCTGACATCAAGAAAAAAGGTTCTGACACCAAGAAGGTTGCAACAACGAACCAGGCCCCTTGCTTACCTTTCTCAGGCTTTGCTGAGAGCTTTGGGGAGTTTGGGATTTTTAAGGCATGAGTCACCCGTCTCTTTGTATGGCCCTGCGATGAACCTTCTTTGGTTCCAAACTCCAACATTTTGGTATTGTTTGGCCTCACTGTGTGTTGGGAACATGGACTTGCATTCAGTAAAACAGGCAGCCCAAAGTATTCTGCTGGAGCTTCAGGTCCCTTGAAGGCAGAGGTGGACGCCAGGCTCACTCCATCCATGGAGGCAGGACTGAGGGGCTGGGGAAAGTGGGCAGGAAGGAGGGAAGGTCCGTTCAAGGCCATGTTCTGACCCGGTCACCCATCTGGGATTGCACCTGCCATGACCTTTTGAGGAAACTTCATGGAACGACCTCAGGCTTATCCACTCCAGGGAGGAAAAGGGAGCATCTGGGTGTTGCTCTCACCCCCATGGGCCTGCTCCATAGGGCACCAACTCTCTGTGTTTCCATGTGGAGCATGTGAGCACCAAACAGGCTCCCATTTCATGGTAACCCCTGTCTCAGGTGAGATCCATGTGGTTCTGAGCAACAGACACCAAGTATGACTAAGTGAGCACAGAAGAGAGCCCACTGGAGGGAACCGGAGCAGGTAAGAGAATGGAAAGAAGCCCCCAAACCTGCACATTTCAGGAAGGACAGGAAACAGGACAGGTCCCCTTGCAGGAGCTCATGGTCTGTCCCCTGAGGCCCCTGCTAGCATAGGGTCTTAGGTCCAGACACCTGGAATCTCAGAGTCAAAATCCCAGGGCACAGAAGAGCTTGGGTTGGGAGACTGTATTCTTGGACCAATAGGTCAGGCTGAAGGATGAGAAGGATGAGTGGGTAATAAAGACCTGAACCCGGGGGGAAAGTCTCAGGTTAAGAGGCTCCAGATTGAGTGCTTCCTGGATGCACATGTGCCCTCTTCTCAGACCAACAAAATGACTATCCTCACCCTGTTCTGGGTTCAAGCACCCCATGCACGACAGCAAGTGCACCACCTTTTCATATGGTTCATCCTGTTCATGTTCATAGGGTTCTTGTGTCAAGAATACTTTGGTCACCTGATGTGAAGAGATGAGTCAGTGGAAAAGAGTCTGATGTTGAGGAAGACTGAGGATTACTGGCTACTCTAGGCTCTGTCCTTGGGGCTTTTTCAGGCCAGAAGGGTAGCAGACTTATTAGAATTTCAGTCACTTCTATCTGTCCAAGAACTGCAGCTGCCTTCAAGGGAAATCCACAAAAAATGACTATCTCATCCTTTACCCATCATTCAATCTGTATTTGACTCCCCTCAAAATCTTCCTGTTCTACTCCTTCTCCAGAGCCCTCGCATGGTGGTTTTGCACTCTGTACTTTAGTGTTTTGTATTTTGTACCAGGTCTAGAGTGTGTGGTTGTTGCCTGCAAGAGAGTCTGCTTGTCAGGAGCTTGTCTGAAATGATTTTTGAGCCTTACTCCTTTCACTGACTTGTGTGATCTGAACAAGTCGCGTCCCTGACTTTGCCTGTTTCCCTACCTACATAATAAAATAATAATTCTGCCCCTCCTCAGAAGAATCACATGGTAAAAAAATAAATGGATTACAAATGGCCAAGTGCTCTTCTGATAGAATCATACCCTTCACTCCCCCTGTCCTTCCACAGGCTCTCCAGGGTCCAGGGCGCCCCATGACTCTATACCAGGGAAGCAGGCCCTTATGGGGAGGGAGAACTTGGACCTCTCCTCTGTGTTTCAGGCCCCCTCCCATCTCCTTCCCCTTGGACATAAATCAGAATGGCGAAGATCCCAACTTTAGAGTCAGACCTGGGTTTCTATTTTTCTTTACATCTCTGACATCTCGGATAAGCCGTTTCCCTTTCCCTGATGAGCAAGGCTGCCCTTTGCCTCCCCACTGATAGGGAGACCCTTCTGCTGACACAGTGCCATTCTCAAGCCTCATGTGGTTCTCACCCTCTGCTTCCACATCTGGCCTGGCAACGCTTGTCCTCCTGCGCTTTGCTCCTCTGGCTCCTAAGTATGTCAGGTCACTCTTGACTTTGAACTACCCTTTTAAAAAAGCAACCCTGTCTCTCTAGTCACCTAAAGCAATGTTACCTGAACCCCCATGTCCGCTGCCACCTTTGTGAGAAATGCACATGGGCAGAGACGTCCACAGGTAAGGCCCTTCAGGGCTGAGTTTCTGCATTTCTCTGCGAGTCTGACTCCTGACCTGCCCCTTGCTGGCCCCCACCTGCCCCCTCTTGGCGTCCCCCTACCCCCCACTCTCCCTGCACCAGGAGGAGGCTGCCCACAGACCAGCAGGGCCAACCCCGGCTCCAGGCCCCTCCCCTGGCCTTGGCTGTTCCAGGGCTCCGTGGTGGCACATGGTCAATAGCTGCCTCTCATCCTCTGGATCGAAGCCCTGTAGCTCTGCAGCAGCCTGTACCGCATCAGCCAGAGCAAGGTCTTCTTCCAGGCCGGCATGCTGGCCCACCTTGAGGAGCAGGACCTGAGATCACAGATGTCATCATCGGCTTCCAGGACTGCTGCAGGGGCTACCTGGCCAGGAAGTGAGTCCCGGGACACCCACACCTTGCTCATGAACCCCCAGCTCTCCTGCAGTGGAGGGCACTGAGGAAGCAGGGCCTGGGTGCCCTCATGGCAGGACGTGTCCCCGGGGAGACCAATGTAGATTTCCCTGTCCCCTGCTTCCTGGATTTCTGCCAGAGGTTTAAAGTGAGCAGGAGGGAGCGGTGACTGTGCTCAGATTGTCCTTCCAGGAAAGCCCCTGGCCACCGCCTTTCTTCTTGTGTCCCTCCTGTAGGGGAAACACCCAGCGCTGGCTGCCCCCAGAGGACCCTGAGCTCCAGGGAGGAGGCGCCCTTAAGTCCTGACCACTCCTGTGGGGTCAGGG
Source organism: Dama dama (assembly GCF_033118175.1). Lineage (NCBI taxonomy): Eukaryota > Metazoa > Chordata > Mammalia > Artiodactyla > Cervidae > Dama > Dama dama. The sequence continues at coordinate 44,926,403 of NC_083702.1, forward strand.
CAGGCTTGTGCAGGACCGCAGGAGGGGCAGCAGCTGCGTGTTTACCCCTTGATCCCTCTGTGTCAGTGCTTCCAGTCTGAGCCCTGAGCACTGGGGAGAGAGCGTGAGAGTGTGGTGTTTGGACAGATGGACATTTGCAGGACATGAGCTGCTGATATTCTTCTGCCCAACAACAGTGGTTTTCTGAGTTGCTTGAAGAAAGGCCCCGCCTCTGCCAGACCAAGTCTACCTTATTTGCAAAATCAGATCAAATTTCTGGCCTTTGTTATGGGTGACTGTAAGACCAAATTGCAGTGTGTGGTCCTCATGGAATAACACCCATCACTCTTCTGTCCATCCCTCAAAACCTGGGGGGAGGTGACCATGATGGCCCAGGGACATTTCTTGGGATGAAGCAACCCAGTGGAAGGTCAGGCTGGCCTCCATGAAGGGGTCCCATTGCAGCCTCTTCTGCTTGGGGGCAAAGAAGATAAAGTCCAGCAGCAGTTGAGTTGCAAGATTCTCAGGCTGAGTTACCTCTGCTTCTCCATTTCCCGGTAAAATGGAGTCAGTACTTCCTAGAGCTGATGTGGGTTCAACAGGAAAGGCATGGATGGTGCAGGCACAGCACCTGGCATACGCTCAGCCCTCCATCCACAGAGGCTCATTGCTCAGGAACCAAACGGAGACAGGGCCAACTCTCTGTTGTAGACTTCTCTGAGTTGCCAGGACACTGATTTTCTGATAAAAGTCCACCATTTGGAGAGAAAATATCAAGTTGTCAAGTGGAAATAAGCCAGGGGAGAAAAGGACAGCATGCTCTCAGCCCCCGCCACCCACCGCAATGAACTTCTGCTTTCACCTAATGGCAGTGACCACAAAGACCAGGCCTCCTCCTGTGGGCCGCTGGGAACAGAGACTCTAGTTCCATCCCTGCCAGCAGGGCTAAGTCTAGATGGATCTGATCAGAAGGGCTGGGAGGGGCATGGACAGTGTTAGAGGAGTGGCCTTAGGCCCCTCACCCAGGTACCATGGGAGCAGAGCAGGGGACTGTGGACTTCACAGGGGAAGGTCCTAGAGGACCTTCAAGCCTCTCAGAGGAGGTGATGTCAGATTTGGGCTTTGCTGCATGAACATGATCTCCCAGGTGGTTGCAGCAGGTGACCCTGGCAGAAGGTCCTCTGTAAGTAAGTGCCCAGAATCCTCATGGACATGACACTCAGCAGCAGCCGTATGACCAGTATGCAGTGAGCAGGTGGCATTTTCTGGGACTGGGTCTCATGCTGGTGGTGTGAAGGTGAATAAGGCAAGCAGGCTAGTGAGTGTGGGTCAGTAGAGAAGGCAGAGGGGGCTGGGAAGAAGCCTATGGGTTGAGGCCAAGAGCCTCACAGTGTGTTGGTGGCAGGTCTTTTTTCAAGGAGTGCAGAGCAGGATGAACTGAGCCAAAAATGTCAAGACTGGGCTTGTTTCTCTAAGGGGAGCCATGGGAAGGAGGGAGAAGCCCAGGGAGGGGCCTGTTGGGCAGAATATTTGATGCAAGTGACTGAGAACTGAGTGTGTTCAATTTCCCCTTTCAGTTCTCTAGGTTTATCTGGACCGACAGGATGTGTGGTTTATTGCACAGACACACAGCTTGTAGGTGCATTTGCACAGCTGAGAACAACTAGATTTTGTTCACACTTGGCCAGAGAAGATTCCTGGGTAAGCAGGGAGGTAGGGCCCCCACCCATCTCCCCATTCTCACAACTAAGGATGATTGTCACTAGTTGACAGAAGAAGGAAAGGAAGCCTAGAGAGGTGAGGTCACGACTGAGGCAGCAGGTTAAGCAGGGGCAGAGCCTGCATGTGGTGGCAGGTGTGTCTGGCAGCTTCCTCACAGCCCCTGGGCCCCTGGACAGTGCAGAGGGAGGGCGACGCCTGTTCAGATGGGCTCAGCTTGGAATATGGGCTCCTGAGAAAGGAGCCAACACCCCAGAAGGAAGATGTATGTTGCAGGTGCTCAGCCGTTTGGGAAACTGGAGGAAATGGAGGGGTGGAGGAGGAAAGAGGAGTCAGAGCCTCCCCTCCTATGGCCTGGCCTCCTTGAAGCTGCCCCCAGGGTGCTAGGCTGGGGCTGATGAGGGGAAGGGGATTTTTTTTCAGTTACAAGGAATTAAGGTTTGTTGAAAAACCCTGCCTCTGAGTGCCAGACTCAGTGCCAGGCCCTGGGGGAGACTGCGGCCTGGAGAGAGACATGAAACCAAGAGGGGAGTTGAAGGGCGTTGGCTTCCTGTGTTCGCCGGGCCCTCTGCTCAGGATGTGGGTGATGGGAGGTCCTTTGGGGAAGATGGCCCTGCTGGAGGAAGTGAGAAGGGCTCACTGCACAAGGTCCACATGCAATCCTGCTGTTGCAATATTAAGAAAAAAGCCAAACTGTACAGACATCAGTATAACAGGAGGGACATGAGCTTAGATCTATGTTTCTTACCAGCAGAGAGAACTCGAGAAACTTTGGGTTATTAAAACCACTTTCCAGAAGAAGGTGAGGGTGGGATGTTTCGAGAGAACAGCATTGAAACATGTATATTATCTAGTGTGAAACAGATCACCAGCCCAGGCTGGATGCATGAGACAAGTGCTCGGGCCTGGTGCACTGGGAAGACCCAGAGGAATCAGGTGGAGAGGGAGGTGGGAGGGGGGATTGGGATGCGGAATACTTGTAAATCCATGGCTGATTCATGTCAATGTATGACAAAAACCACTACAATATTGTAAAGTAATTAGCCTCCAACTAATAAAAATAAATGAAAAAAAAAAAAAAAATCTCATTCCCACCTCTCCCTCGTACCCATGTCCAAAGGTCTGGTCTTGGCCTCCTCTCTGCCCACAGAGAGCTGTGTGACCCTGGGCAACCTACCTCCTGGGGAATTGGTTGTTCTATTCTCTTACTAAGGTTTTAAAAGCTGATTTCCATTTTCCCAGTGGGGGCAGATGTTTTTTCTGACCTGGTTTAGGGGATCGTTGGCAATTATAATTTCCAAGAGTCCAGTAGGTCAGAATTTCCTTTATATCTTGTGGAATGTGTATATTTAGAAAGGTTTCCTCAAATCAATGTTACTGTTAATGCTTCCTTCAGTCCCTTCAGTTTTTTCTCTCTGGTTTACACTGGATCCTTTTGAATGATTGACTGATTAGGACCTTTAGTTTCTTCTCCACCTCTTCTCCATTCTCTTCCTCTTTGTCCCCTTCTACCCTCCCTCTCTTTTTAACTTTCATAGGGACCTGGGCTTGTGCTGTGTCATCGAGAAGATGGTTGTTTCATGTCCCCAGAAGGGGTCCCACCCCTCATATTTTGGCCAGGCTGTGCCCAGGAGGGCGGAGGGTGCCCAGAGGTCCTGGACAGGAGGAGCAGCAGAGAACAGACAGGGCCCCTGATGATGTGGGTAAGGTTCTCAGACCTGGAGGAACTGAGCAAAAAGAGAACCATGATCAGGAATGTGTGACCTTCAAGAGGAGCTGGAGAGGAACTGGCAGAAGGTGGCAGAGGAAGGCTTGGAGCTGGGCCTCCAGGGACAAGTAACCCATCACATAGTGAGGCCAGTGGGGAAACACATTTCATGGGGAGGGGCAGCCTGTGCCAAGTGAGGTGTCAGTCTCCGGCAGCAGGCCCTGTGGAGACAGAGAGTGTGAGGAAGACAGGAGCTGGGGCAGTCAGGAGCGTCTGGGTGCTCAGCTAGGGACTTTCTTAGTGCCCCTTTCCCTTCCCAGGGAGCATGACTGCAGGCACATGAGGGAGGTGGTTGGGGAGAATCCATCTGCCCATGAGGAGGGGAGGGATGCATGACTGGCCATGCAGCTGGGCAGCAACAGGCTTCTCCGGAGTCCTCACCTCTCCCACCAACAGCGTTTCCATAAAGGGACCAATCAGAATTAACAGAGGAGGATGCCCTAGATGGAATCAAGCAGAGGAAGCACTGACCAAGTCCACACCCAGCTGAGGCCCCAGACAAGGGTCAGGACCAGGCCAGGAATGAGAGGGAAGGACGGAAGGATGAGTCCAGTGTTCGACGCATTTACAATTGTTTGTCATTATCCAAGAGCTGGCCCTTCTGCCTGATCCCTCCTCTTCTTTCTGACTTGACTCTCTTCTCATGTTTCATGATTTCAATAGGCTGACCAGGCTACTGGAGTCCTGCAGCTTCTCAGGGCAGAGAAGGAGGCAGGGGGCCAGCCAGCTCTCCTCTCTCACGTGCTTCAAGAGGAGCCTGCCTGTATGAATTCTCTTCCGGCCACATGTCAGTACCTCCAGTCTCTGCCACCACTTCCCAGCGAACAAGCTGAGGGTTAGGTTACTCTTCCTGAGGGAGAACCCTGGGCATCACAGAGGAAGATGTAGAAAGATTCTAGGATGGAGCTCAGATGAGGTAATTTGTGGGAGGCTCTAAGGAAATAGGGCCACTCTAGGTTGAGTGCTGCAGAGAATGGCGTCGGGGGAGAGGGGGCAGTCAATGAGAGTCTCAGTAACACCATGTGTGGAGACCAGAGCGAGGATAAAGCTGTAATGGGTAAAGAAGGAGCAGTCATGCTTTTCAGCCAAGGGAGGGGGCGAGGTGTGGGTGAGGGTGCAGTGATGGGTGTTTGCTGTCTCCTCACTCCTGCTCTCAGGGTGACCCTGTGTGAGGCTGGAGTTCTGTGAGAGCCTTTACATCCAACTGGAGAAGAGCATCGCCCTGTTGTGACACCAGGCCAGCTTCGGGATGTCAGGGGTTCTTTCTTTCTCAATCCTTTATAAACATTCGTGTAAATAAACAGAGAGGAATACACCCATAGACATCAAGACTCCTCTTATTATTAAATTCAATTAACACAGAATATTCCCATCACATTCACTCTTCTTTGCACCATAGAAACAAAAGAAAGGCACCCGCTCAGATGTGTCCAGCTCTTCGCAGCCTCATGGATGCAGCCCTCCCAGGTCCTCTGTCCATGGGCTTCCCAGCAAGAGTCCTGGAGTGGGCAACCATTTCTTTCTCCAGGGGATCCTCCCTGCCCAGGGATCGATCCCATATCTCTTCCATCTTGCGTCTCCTGCATAACCACTAGCATTCCTTTTAAAGTTTATGTCTCTCTTTTTGGCCACACTTTACTAAAGTCCTCTCATTTGAATATTATTATGAACTCATGGCCTTTCACAGACTCAGCCTGTCTCAATGAAACATATTCATAGCAATCATTATCTTTTATTATTATTATTATATGTGGATGCCCTCTTATGACCACTTCTCTGATCACCTTCAAGAGCATGCTTGTCTTTGCAGGAGCAGAGATGTCGGCCTGTGGGATTCACCTCCCCGGTAAGGGGTCTTCCTTCCTTTGAGGGGACAGAAGCCCAAGGGTTCACATGTCAGTGGGCAAGATGCTGCTGGACAATATCTGTTTACAGCTGACTCATGCTTTTCAACCAAGTATGTTCACTCTCATTATTCTGGTTTAGCTCTGTCTTCATGCCTACTTTACTAGAGAACTAGGTTATATTTTGGGGCTCCAAAATCACTGCAGATGATGATTGCAGCCATGAAATTAAAGGATGTTTATTCCTTGGAAGGAAAGTTATGACCAACCTAGATAGCATATTAAAAAGCAGAGACATTACTTTACTAACAGAGGTGCATCTAGGCAAGGCTATGGTTTTTCCACTGGTCATGTATGGACGTAGAATTGGACTGTGAAGAAAGCTGAGCACCGAAAAATTGATGCTTTTGGACTGTGGTGTTGGAGAAGACTCTTGAGAGTCCCTTGGACTGCAAGGAGATCCAACCAGTCCATCCTAGAGGAGATCAGTCCTGGGTGATCATTGGAAGGACTGACACTGAAGGTGAAACTCCAAAACTTTGGCCACCTGATGCAAAGAGTTGACTCATTGGAAAAGACCCTGATGCTAGGAGGGATTGGGGGCGGGAGGAGAAGGGGACGACAGAGGATGAGATGGCTGGATGGCATCAAAGACTCGATGGACATGAGTTTGAGTAAACTCCAGGAGTTGGTGACGGACAGGGAGGCCTTGCGTGCTACGATTCATGGGGTTACAAAGAGTCGGACACAACTGAGCGACTGAACTGACTGAATGAGTTTCATCAACACAAACATGTGTCCTACACTGACAGTTGTCACAGCAGGAGCCACACACTTCTTGTTGGCATTTCATTCAGCTGCTTCCATCACCTTTAAGATGGTGGCACTAGAAATCAGACCAATCTTGTGGGTTATTGACTACTATAAAGTGACTTCCGCTATCTTAGAGTTAATACAATCTAGTCCTAAGTGCATATGGTTAAAACAGATCAGTTTGTACAGAGGGTTCTGCTCTTTTCTTCCAAGGAAAAGCTTCTTCTTTAGATAGTTGATCAATCTCTTTAAATGATATTACTGCTTTGGGAGGTGGAATAATGTGAGAATGTGTGCGCAGTAGACAGGAACCTGGATTTGGATTCTGGCTCTAGACTAGCTATGTGCCTTGAGTAAATTACTTAACCTCTCTGAGTGTCAGTTTCCTTTCTTATAGGATTATTGTGAGCACTAAAAGGAAGTGAATTCATACCAAGCAATTGGGAAGGTGCCTGGTGCAAAGTGGGAAGTCATCAACCACAATCGCTAATAAGTAGTAGGTATTACATTTTGCTTGTTCTTGACTTAAATTTGATAGTATTTGTTTGCTTCTTATTAGGAAAAATAAGGATTTCATTTATGTTTATACTTTCTATTATACCTGTCCCCTTCTTCTTTTTTTTTTTTTTTTTTTCCCTTCTTCTCCTCATATTATTATTCCACTAATCATATATCCTCTGTTAGGAAGCTTTGTACTTGTAAGCACTTTACTTACATCTTTGTTTCTCATGCTCTCGACTGGACTTACTATTTCTTGATTCCCAGCTTTGTAAACTGAGATATTAATCCTCCTCCTCCCTTCAGTGCTTTGGCTCCCAAGTTCTGGAAGTGTATTTTGATTTTTAAATTAACAAGTACATTTATTTCACATATTGAAATACTCTGTTTCATTTTAAAAGATAAATATTATTTTATAATGACTATATATGAAATAAAACTAAGATTTTTGAATCACTATATTATACATTTGAGAGTTAAATCATATTATATATATTAATATTACTTCAGTTTTGAAACAGTCTCCCAGGGACTTGGACATAGATAGATTTACTTTAGACTTTTTTAAAAAAAATCACACAAAAGAGTTTACATTTTTTGTGATATTGTAATACATTTTTTAAGAGCTAACTTGAACCATATAGCTGCACATGCTTCTCAGCAGTTCAGTTCAGTTCAGTGTAGCCGGTCAGTCGTGTCCTACTATTTGCAACCTCATGAACTGCAACACAGCAGGAACTCTGCATCACCAATTCCTGGAGCCTATCCAAACTCATGTCCATTGAGTCGGTGATGCCATCCAACCATCTCATCCTCTGTTGTCCCCGTCTCCCCCTGCGCTTTAGTTTTTCCTGATGTTTCTCACTGTCCTTATCTTGACCCCTTGCACTGTTTCTCTTCAACATTTTCTCCATTTCTTTCCAACTGTGACTCATGTGATACCGAGTGCTCTGTCCCCACAGACTCTGGACTTCTTACCCCATTCTGGACTGGTTTCTCTCTAGGTCTGCTGTGCACCCAGCTGGGATCCTTGGATTCCTTTCCCACTGGGTTGATGTTCCTGATTCCTGGATCCCACGTCTATCTCTCTCATGGGTATCCTTTACCTTCCTCCATAATTAAACAGAGATGTAATCTATTTTTTTTCCTGCATCTCATTCTCAAGTAAACTTCTAAATGTCTGGTGAAGAGTGAAGGCTGCTGTGAATATGGGAGGGGATGTGGGGTTGGTCAGCTTGTCCCCTGCTCTCCCCTAGGCCTCCCTCTGATCTTGCTCCCTCTCTGGGGCTCTGCCCAGCAGACCATTCTTCTCTCCTGTGAACAGGCTCCCTGTTTCTCTCCCTCTACTGCACTCCTCTTTATTCAGCTATCACTTCTCCATCCAGTGAGTCTTCAAATATTTGTTAAAGACTCTGGTCTCCTATTGCTCCCGTGCTTGTTTTTGCTAGCAGCAGAGGGAAGAGAGGCAGGCTATGGGTTCTTGACCCAGTGAGTGGGGTCAAACCAGGGTACCAAGGGCAAGACTTCTGAACTTAGGTAAGTCAGGTAACACCTATGTGTCAGCTTCCTTATTTGTAAATGAGGATACAATGGTACACATCTCAAAAGCTAATGGAATAACATATGAGGTACCATTGGTAAAGTTTCAGAGCCGATACCAATGCAGAGCAACAATTACAAACACAAGTTGCTCTTATCAGTGAAAGTGAAAGTTGCTCCGTCATGTCCGACTCTTTGTGATCCCTTTGATTACACAGTCCATGGAATTCTCCAGGCCAGAATACTGGAGTGGGTAGACGTTCCCTTCTCCAGGGGATCTTCCCAACCCAGGGATCAAACCCACGTCTCCTGAATTGCAGGTGGATTCTTTACCCATTGAGCCACAAGGGAAGCCCAGGTGAAGTTGTTTCCACTTGATTGTGAACTGGGGACCTTTGGCATGTTAGGTGAACGTGATAACCACTACACTACAGAAACCATGCACTCTTATCAGTAGATGGTACTATACCAATATATACCTTTACCATCATTTCAGTCAAGTCTCAGGAGGAGTTGTTGACAGATGCTCTTTTGCTTTATTAAATACAGTAGCTGAACATCAATACTTGCTTTTCTTCCTCATCTCCCATTGCAAGATAATCACATGCAGAACCAAAATAAATTATTTAATGATAAAAATATGATCTATTTTTTAGAGAAAGACCACGGAGAAAGGGCATATCTGAAAGGATAGACACCCTTATATATTAAAAGTGTGAACATAAATTTCTATAGTTTGTTTGCATATCATTGTGGCTCTAGGTATGGAAATATTTAGGTGTTGATGCCATCTGATCTTAATTCTACTTCTAGATATAGCTTAAGGATACAGTCTCACATGTAGGTGAAGTTTTATACAAGGAGAATATTCTGTGCACTATTATTTACATAAAGGATTAGAAACTACATCAAGTCCAATATTCCGGAGGCGAAATCAAGGAGGACAGAACACCTGCAGGGCTTCTCAGCCACTGAGAGCAGGGAGACAGGAATTGGGGCAGGGCTGGTGGGACTCCAGGCCCTTGGGGGAAAAAGGCTCTTGCAAAAGCAAGGAAGACCTGGGCTCTGGGAGCTGTATCACCAGGAACTTTATCAAGGAGAGACTTGAGCACAGGGAGCTCATCATTTTGGAACGAAAAGAGTCATTGACCAATTAACATATATCCACAAATAAATATTTTTGTATATTAGAGGGAGTAGACATAGTCATGACAAATGTGTGATTTGCATCAGAAAGACTCGGGTTCCAGTCCAGACACTGGCACCAGCGTGAAAACTTGGACTGAGCTAAGTTTAAGTAACTTTCAGGAGGCTGCAAGTCAAGGACACTGGATCAATATTATCATTAATATTAGTTATTACCAATTCGAAAACACAGGTGTCCCAACCTCACTTCATTTCCAGAGTATCACCTCCTATCTGTTCTTCTACTCTCTGGTTTGATTGTTTCTATAACTACACAGATGGCTGTCTCCTGTCTGATGACCTTCTCCTTGGGCCCCACAGGAGAGCAGGACTCAGATTTGGCTTGAAAGAAACTGTAGGAGGTGAATGTCTTTGCTGAACTAACAACCAGCAGAGCCCAGGAGACAGAGAACCACACTGGACTAAGTCCCTGGAGGCACTGGTGACCGTCCAAGGGGCACCCCCTAGAGAACTTGGCCCTCGCTGCTCCCTGCAGCCACTGTGCCCTCACAGTGGAGCTCACAGTCTGTTTTCTCTTCCCCAGGGGTGAGGTCACACATCCTTCCAGCCTGATGCAGACAAGGAGCTGAAGGGAGGTCTCTGAGAGCTCCTGCTGCCAACATGAGCTCAGAAAACTTCGGACACTGCTCAGGTAGTCAGCTGCCTCTTCTCTGGAAGGTTCCTACTTCTGACCCAGAAGTGAGGGTGGTGTTTCCAGGCTGAGTTAAACTCCAAGGAATCAAGAACCATGAAGAGGATGGATAAGCATCCTTGAGCTTCCAAGAGAGACCAGGAGATTCCCCTCACCCTGGGGTCTGCCCACAGCCTCCTTCCCGACCCTCTGCTCGGGATCCATGACCAAGGTGCTGACTTCCTGCCTCTCCCACCACCCAGCAAGTGACTCAGAACAGAGGCAGGGAGAGCACACGTGGAGCATGGACAGCAGACAGGAGTCCCCAAGGCCAGGCAGGCCTGGGTAGGAGGTCCTCCAGCATCACTGGAGCTTCTGCTGCTCTCTCCCTTGGCCCTAGCCTCCTCCTGCTCCCAGACCCTGGGCCATCACCACAAAAGGTGTTTCCTCTGTCTCTTGCCCAGCCACCTGCCCAGCCACTCTGCAAGGGTCAGTGGACCCTGCACTGAGACCCAGTCTGGCCTTTGCCATCTCCCACCTGGAGGGGAGGGGTGATGAGGATCACATCTGACTCCACCCCTCCTCCACGCAGTTGATGCCCTCCCCTGCCCATCCTAGAGTCTGTGTCAGAAGCAGGAGTCCTCTCACATGGCAGTTTTACTCAATGGCATGTGGTCTTAAAGTCTTTTTTAAAATTAGGTAACATGAGTTTGTAATGTTTTCCAAGTTTCGTGTCTACAACATTATATTTCTACTTCTATATACGCTACTGCATGCTCATCACCAAAAATGAGTTGCAAATAATCCCCATTGTGTTCTATAGAGTAGAATGGACAAATCACAGGAGTTTTAAATGTAAGGAGGATTCAAGTCATGTCCAAGAAATATCTGACACTTGACGTTGGATTCAACCTCAGAGCTTTTGGCTCTGTGGCCTTGGGCTGTCCATTCTCTTGTCTGAGTTTCACTTTCCTCTTCTGTGAAATAAGAATAATGCCTCTTTGTGTGCATTTACCAAGAAACACATTTTATTTCAAGTGCCAGGCCACACACATATATATAGCCTGGCCACCAATATCTTAGCTGCAATTCCATAACCTCCAGATCTCTGAAATCACACAGGGATTTTGATAACTCATGAAAGAGTAACCTTACCATGTAGTGATCTGAGGCTATTTATAGTCATTACATTCTTAATCCAACTTAACATCAGTATTCAATTTTTTCGCTGCCCAAACATGAAAGCATTCATTTATAGGCTGCTGCCAGTCTATTCTGGAAGTGGTAGCTAACAGATCACACTTGCTCTTTCTTCTCTTTGTGTGTGTGTGTTCAGTTGTTCAGTCATGTCCAACTCTTTGCAACCACATGGACAGCAGCCTGCCAGCCCCCTCTATCCATGGGATTCTCCAAACAAGAATTTTGGAGTGGCTAGCCATGTCTTCCTTCAAGGGATCTTCCTGACTCAGGGATCAAACCTGCATCTCTTACATCCCCTGCATTGGCGGGCAGGTTCTTTACCAATAGAACTTGGGAATCCCACCTATGACATCAGTTTACCTGGGAATCCCACATAGGACCTCATTTCACCTAACCTCCTTACAAGCCTTATTTCAAAAAGGTCACCCGGGGATTAACTCTTCAATACAAACTGGGGGGTGGGGGGACAGTCCATCCATAACTCTAGGTGACCTCACCAAGAGCACCACAGGTGACTGCTGCTCAGCAAGATGAATTTTTACTACTTTATACTCAATAATGTTTATGTTCCACCACAAATTCTTCTAATCTGATTCCCTTTTCTCTCATCTAGATATTGAGATCTTTCTTGAGGAGGTCATTAAATTCTCTGGGACATACTGAGCAGAAAGGAACTGCTCCTCCTGCTGAATAAAATCCTAGAGAGAATTAAGACTGAGGCCACTTTGTCAAGGTAACCTGCCCAGCTGCACCAGGATGGTCACCCATGTCCCCAGCACCAGGCTAGCTTCCTCCTGGCAGGCACACCTCCTCCAGGAAAGACCCTATTGTTGGGGTCAAGGATGTTCCTTCTCAAGATCCCATCAGGAATGTTTCTTCCATGTCATTTGCTGACAGTGAATGATCCTGGGTTGAGAAGAGATGAAACCTGCAAGGAAGGTGCAGGTTATGTGACCTTGGACAAATTACTGAACTACTGTCTGCTTTAGTTTCTTCGTCTTTTCATTTTTAGTGTGAGGACACTGCGAGCATGCAATTAAGTGCTTACCATAAGGACTGACACAGAGTAAGAACTCAGTCAATATTAACACTTAAAAAACTTGTTGGGAAGAGACAGGGGTCAAGGGTCTTCATTCTGGTAATGAGAACCAAGCAGAATTTCCTTTGGGACAAGTTAGAAAATTCTGACACCACCATTTGTGTCCTGGGCTTCTGCCTACTTTCTTTCTATTCCCCATGTTAGGAACTGTACCAACCCTACAGGATCCTGCTGGCCCATAAGGAAGAGAGGCTAGAGAGGAACTGGAGGAGCTGGTGGTATCCTGGATCTAGCCCTGCCCAACTCCTGGGCCTATGGGTTTAAGACTTTGAATCAGATCTGACCTGTGTCCAACAGGAATAGCAATTCAGTCTGATGGATTATGGTGATGGCCTCAGAGTGAACTGCAGGGTCAGAGGTGGGAAACCAAGAGCAATCATCTTGTCCAAAGGACCAGGGAGGCCTGGACCAGGGCCAGACCCAGGGGTCAGGGTGAAGCAGAGGGTCTAGGTTGGGGGACTAGTAGGCAGGCTTGGGTAGCAGGACCAGGACTAGAGTGAGGAGAGTGGGCCCTAAGGTCACAGAACTGAAGGGGCTGTGACCCTACCAGAGTTCCCCTTAGTGGGAATAGGGAACATTTCTTCCCTCTCTGATGGGATTCCCTCATGGTGGGCTAGAGGGCCCTGGGTGACTGTGTCTGCACACCCTGCCTTGGACCTGGCTTCTCACTCAGTCTGGGACCCTCTTCTAATCTACGTGGAGTCCCCCTGACAGTGGGAAGGCGGTGTGGCTCAGTGAGCCCTCCATTGTCACAGTGAGTGGCTGTGACTGTGTGTCATTAGAGGGATTCTGAGGAGCCTCACACATCCCCACCCAAGAGGAAATGCTTCCTCCACCAGCTGTGCAAGTGCTGGTCTCCTCAGGCTCAGCTGTTCAGATGGGTGTTTCCTCAAGTCCCTTGAATCTTTAGAGGTTCCACAAAGTTGCACACAGCCTGGGGTACAGGCAGGTGACGCTGTCACCAGGTATATTGTGAGTTAAGCTGGTGACCCCTGAGCGGTTGAGGGTGCTGGGTGATGGGTCAGGAGTCAGTGAGGTGAGCTGGAGAGTCCAAGGGAAACCAGGGCTCATAGCACATCTCCTGCTTCCTTGTCAACTGGGGCAGTGGGTGGACCCAGTGATCTTCTGTTGAGAAGGTCCACATTGCTTAGAAGACAGGAGATGGCAGACCAAATGATTATAAGGTGCCTTCGAGCTCTGACTTTTGGGGTTTAAAAAATTCTAAGTCATAGAGACAGCCAATCTGCAAAGCGTAAGGGCACAGTGCCCAGGACTGCCCTTACTTTGACTTCAATGGCAAATTTAGGGGATCCCCAAAACAACTCTCAGGTTCAAGAATTCCCTATAGAATGGACAGGACTCACTGAAAGCTTCATGATCCCAGCTACAGTTTACTACAGGGAAGGAGAAAAGTGCCCACCAGTCAGAGGGCAGAGTCTGGGCAGGTTTCACAGACGAAGCTCCCATTGTCCTCAGGACACGTTACTGACCTGCATTCAGTGTGTGACAAGATGCACGGAGTACTGCCCATCAGGGACTCTGACCTTGCTTAAAAGCCAAGTTACCCTGATCTGTCATCTCCAGCCCCTCCTGGAAGTCACACTTGTGCCCTAGTGTCCAGCTCTCCCAGATGGCAGAACTGACACCATGAGACCCAGAGACCCTGGGTCACTCATCACCTTGTGAGACTGGCCAGTGGCCAAAGGCCCAGGTAGGCAAGGACATGCCTATCAGTCAGAATTCTACGGGCTTAGGGACCACTTCCCAGTAGCCAAGGGCAAAGAGCAGGGAGACCTCTCACTACACACCGAGGCCCTCAAATGAAGGTTTTCTCCTCCAGTGCTACATGTCTTTATTTATCTATGGAGTTCCCACTCCAAAAACTCTTTTGAAGTGATGGTGTTGACCCATCTGTGAGACGTCTTTACCATATACCTTTTCTGTGGCTGAGCCATATGACCTGTGGGATCCTCATTCCCCAACCAGGGATCGAGTCAAGGCCAGCAGTGGGAGTGCAGAGTTGTAACGTCTGGACCACCTGGGATTTCTCTCAAATACCTCTCTTAAGTTGCCAGTATCCTAGGTGACTTTTGTTTACCTATGCCAAGTTTAGCTATGTCAAGATGGAGCATCCATAAAGTATAAAACATGTTTAAGGTTGAAAGAGAAATGTTTACATTTATAAAATTCTTCTCTAATTGATTGATAGTAACGTATCTGTGTTTATGCAGAATAGATATTATGGAGCCAATTTCACAGACAAGCAAACTGCCTTTCTAATCCCTTGACCTTCATTGTTACAGGGAAGGCGCCAAGGAACTACACAAATATCTGAAGGAATTGAAAAGAGCCTGGGTTGAGGAAGACCAGGAAGACTCACCAAAGAGCAGCTGGACAGGAGGAGGTTTCTGATTAAGTTTCCTCAGGTGAAACGGCAGCTGGAGGAGTTCATAGGCAAGTTCCACAAGCTCGCAGACAAGGTTGACAAGGTGCCTAAGGGATGTACCGTCTCCAACGTGATGACCCACAGCACCGGTGCTGTGTCTAGTATTCTGACCATTGTTGGCCTGGCTCTGGAACCCGTGACAGCGGGGGCCAGTGTGGTGCTCTTGGCCACTGAGATAGGGCTGGGAGCAGCAGCTGCTGTGACCGGTGTGTCCACCAGTATCATCGAACATGTGAAGAGGTCATCAGCAGAAACCGAAGCCAGTCACATGATGTCAAGTGTCGTCAAGAAGTTGAAGGTTCTCCTAGAAGTACTCAAGGGCATCCCCACAACAGAGAAAGTCACAGAGGTTATACAATGCATTGAAATGAACATCCATGCCATGGAGACAGGCAAAGCCAACCCTGGCTCTGCAGCCAATGCAAACATCAACATGAGCCTTGGGAGAATCTCAGGCCCGGCCATCCAGCAGATAGAGGGAGGTTTAAAAACCACACCTTTAACAATTCCCAGAGGAACCTGCATCATGGGTTTGGCCACTGCAGGGGTCCTCCTTCTGGTGAATGTGGGCTTGCTGGTGAAGGAATCAAAGCACTTGCACAATGGTGCCAAGACAGTAGCAGCTGAAAGCCTGAGGCAGCAGGCATGGGAGTTGGAGAGGAAGTTGGAGGAGCTCACCCAGATCTATGAGAGTCTGCAGGAGGACTTTATTTAGCCATCCCCAGAGCAGTGCAGGGTCCAGGGACACGTGAGGGGCTAACATGCAGAGGTACCTTGTGAGAGGGAAAGAGAGGGAGACCACATTAATGAAGCTGGGTGTTAGGAATTTGGCATTTCTGTGGTTGAGCACAGCAGGGAAGGGATGGATGTAGGTGATGGATGAGGAGAGAGAAGGAAGGGGCCTACAGCCTGGATTAAGGGAGGAGGGGGCATGAGAGAATAAGAAGCAGGGAGAAACCACTTTTTTTCATACTAAGAACTTTTTACTTTGTGTTAGAGTATAGCTGATTAACAGTGTTGTGATAGTTTCAGCTGAACTGCAAAGTGACTCAGCCATACACACACATGCGTGCATTTTCCCCCTAACTCCCCTCCCATCAGAAATCACTTCCTTTGGACTAAAGGTGACCCTGGAGGCAGAATAAAGGGAGAGACAGGCAAACTAGCAATGAGAGGCCAGGTATACGAATGGGTTGAAAATGGGATAAAGTCAGAGAGTTAGGACTGTTGGGATCCAGAAGGAGCAGGGGCTCCTCTATCACCATCCCCAGGCTGTGATGTCCCAGCAAGAAGAGTCTTCTCCTGCTGGTTGTCTCTAGACCTCTCTTCCAATATCAACTCACTTTTAGCCCTAGCTGATGTGTCTTACTAGGCAGTGACTTCTTTTGTTTGTTTGCTTTATTAAAGGATCATTGATTTACAATATTCTGTTAATTTCAGGTATACAGCAAAGTGATTCAATCATACAGGTATCTATGTATTTATCTGGGCTTCCCAGGTGGCGCTAGTGGTAAAGAATATGTCTGCTAAGCAAGAGTCACAGGTTTGATTCCTGGGTAGGGAACTTCCATGGCGGAGGAAATGACACCCACTGCAACATTCTTGTCTGCAAATCCCATAGACAGTGGAGCCTGGCATGCTAAGGTCCATGGGTTGCAGAGAGTCAGACACGACAGAACATCTCAGCATGTGTATATCTATATTCTTTTTATTCTTTTCCATTATAGTTTCTTACAAGATATTGAATACTGTTCCTATGCTACTACAGTAGGCAGGCCCTTGTTTATCTGGTGTATATCTGATAATCCCATCTCTTAATTTATCTGTCCCCCCAAAACTTTGGTAAAATATTCGTTTTCTATGTCTATGAGTCTGTTTCCATTCATTTGTTCACTTGTATTATTTTCTGGATTCTACATATAAGTTAATATCACATCTTTGTCTTTGTCTGACTTACTTCACTCAGTATAGTAATCTCTAGATTCATACATATTGTTACAGATAATATTATTTCATTCTTCTTTATGCCTGAGTAGTATTCCATGGTATGTATAAGTGTACCACATTTGCTTTATTCATTAATCTGTCAACAGACATTTAGGTTAATATAATATCTTGGCCATTATGAATAGTACTGCTATGAACATCAGGGTACACGTATATTTTCAAATTAGAGCTTTACTTTTTTCTAGATATATGCCCAGAACTGGGATTGCTAAATCATGTGGTAGCTCTATTTTTAATTGTTTAAGAAAATTCCATGTAGTCTTCCATGGCAGCTGCAATTTACATTCCCACCAACAGTGGAGAAGGGTTCCCTTTTCTCCACAGCCTCAGAGCATTGCAGATGTAGATGATGGCCCCTCTGCTTGCTGTAGGGGAGATAACTTACTGTAGTGTGACTTGCATTTCTCTAATGATTAGTGATGTTGAGTATGTTTTCATGTCCCTGTGGCCATCTGTACGTCTGCATGGAGAATTGTCTATGTAGATCTTCAGGCAGTGACTCTTGATGACAATGATGGTGATGACGCTGGTGACAGCCATGGTGATGACAACACCAAGGGGGGAACAGGTGACAAGTAGCTAGGTGCTCTTTGAGTCCACAGTGCACTGAGAGACCAGTGAAGTTTCCATGAAAATCCAAGTTGATTTAAAAAAAGAGGTTGATTTAAAAAAAGAAAGAGAAAAAAGGATGAAGCAAGGAGGCAGAAACAAGCCGAGGAACTTTGCGGTGTGTGAAGAGATGAAACAGCCTGGGGCCGACAGACACGACTCTCTGACCCTCGCTGTCTTCTTCAGCTGCGGGTGAGGCTGGAGAAGATATTTCAGGTTGCTCTGCTTCCCTCCACCTTGTGTTCTATAGACTCTGGTTCAATAAATATGAGCTGATTCACTGAGGCTTCCTTGAGTTGACTCATGGGTTCACCTGGGCTCCAGATGCCTGCCCTCTTTCTCCACGAGCCTGTCTCCCAGGATCTCAGGGAGCACGTCCTCCTTGGCTCCTCCTGCCTGCCTGTTGGGCTCCCATCCAATCATTTCCCTAAGCCCTTGGAGCCCTGCAGCCTCTGTGGGACGCACGGGGGAGCCCATGTCATCTAACTTGGGCTGAACACAGCGGTACTCCTCTTCCAGCCCTGGGGACAAGGATGGACACAGGCACCCAAGGGTGATTGAGAACAGAGGGCTTGTGTGCATTGTGAGAGAGGGTCAGCGATAAACAGAGGGGTAGAGAGAGACAGCACACACCTCACCCAGGCTGCCTTCACGTTTCCGCAGGACTCCTGCATGAACTTCCAGAACAGTCTTCTTGTGTTTACCTTGGGGCACTGACCTGCCTCACCTGTCTATTCCCCACACAGGACTAGAATGACTCTTTAGAATATTGATCTTAGCCCTACCTGCTTCCAGTCCTCCATGGCTGCCCATGACTCTGAGCACAGACATTCAAAGCCTCCCTGCAGCCTAGCCTGCTGGACCCTTGGGGGACCAAGGGCAGAGCTGGATGCCAGGCTCACTCCATCCACAGGAGCAGGACTGAGGGGCTCGGGAAGTGGGCAGGAAGGAGCGAAAGTCCATCCAAGACCATATTCTGATCTGGTCACCCATCTCGTCTTGCACCTGCCAGGACCTTCTGAGGAGCCTTCACGGGATGCCTCAGGCTCCTCCTCTCCAGGGAGGAGAGGGGGGCATCTGGGTGTTGCTCTCATGCCCACGGGCCTGTTCCACGGGGCACTGACTCTCTGTGTTTCCATGTGTGGAGCATGTGAGCACCTAACAGTCTCCCACACCTGGAGCCCAGGGCAGGAAGCCAGAGACGCGGGACCTGGAAATGATCCCAGGATGTCTCCTAAGTCCCTCCCCATGTGCTGCAGTGCCTTCTCCACACCTTTGTCCAAACCTCCCTCAGAAGACTGTCCTCAGTGCCTCTGACTCCCTCTCAGCCCCGTTTTCCTGAGGCTCCGACCAGTCCTCTCATTCCTTCCTGAAGACGTCAGCAGTCATGGCCATCACCTGCCTGACCCTCAGACATGTGAGTTCATTCCTTCATCAGTTCTTCCGCAGTTCCTGGAGAATTCCCATCCTGCAGACTTCTCTGGGCAGGTTTCAGGCACCGGGTACAGAGCCACTCAGTGCCCCCCCATCTCCCCCGAGCCTTAGAGCTGGACCCAATTGAGCTCACTGTACGGCTGATCCAACTCCACGGTGACGCATGTCAGGTGAGAGCCCTGTGGTTCTGAGCAACAGAGACTGAGTCTGGCTGAGTGAGCGCAGAAGAGCGTGCACTGGGAGGGAAGAAGCCCAGGTCAGAGAATAGAAAGAAGTCCCCAACAAGCACAGTTCAGGGAGGACAGGAAGCAGGACAGGTCCCCCTCCAGGATCCCACAATCTGGCCCCTGAGGTCCCGTAAGCAGGGGCTTAGGTCCAAACTCCTGGAATCTCAGTGTCAAGTTCCCAGGAGACAGAATAACTTGGGCCTGGGGAAATATCCTTGGATTAATAGTTCAGGCTGAAGGATGAGGAAGATGAATGATTAACAGGGACCCAAACCCTGGGAAAAGTCTCAGGAAGAGAGGCTCCAGATTTAGTGCTTCCTGGATGCACATGTCCCTCTTCTCAGACCAACAGAAATGACTCTCCTCATGCTGTTCTGGGTCCAACCATCCCACACAGGACAGTAAGTCCCCATATACTTCCCCAGCTGGAGACAAACATGAATCATCTCCACCTGCTATGCGTTGCAGGGATCTCAGGGGTAAAGGGCCCCAGTTCAATGCTAGTGCTTCTCCTGCTCTGTTGGGCTCCTTTCTCAGTATTCTGCATGCATGTTATATATGTGCAGGCAACAAGGAGGTGCAGTAGAGACCCTGGGCTCCAGGAACATTGCTCCCCTGATACCAGTCTTCACTGGGATCCCACTCCCTGTTCCTCTTTCCTGCGGGGAAATTCACGCCTGGAGAGCCTAGGCTGGGCCATCGCTGTTCAGCACCGTCACCTGGGTCCTCATCAGGTCCTCACTGCCCCTCTGAGAGCAAGTGGTATCACCCCCATGGAGAACAGGAGGAAGCTGGGCCCAGGGACCAAGTGAGTGGCTGAGGCCCCTGCCTGGGAAGGGCCATCCTGGGTGGGCCCTCTGGGTGCCTTGAGCCTCCTCCCTGATCCATGTTGAGCTGATTGGTCGGGAGAAGGCAGGGTGTTCTGTTCCAGGAGGAAGTGAAGCAAGCCTGTGGTGTTTCTGTAGCACAGTTCATCCTGGGCCCAGGGCAGTGTACCCACCCCCCTGGGAGCCCAAACCTTGCAGCTGTCTGTCCCCACCTGCTGTCCTGTCCCACGTGGGTGAGACGGGCAGTGAGGTGTGCTGCACACGTGTGCCCGACCCCAGGACCTGCGTGCCTCCAGGCAGAGCCTCTGCTGACAGTTTCATGTGTCTCTCATGCTTTGGTCTGGGCATCATTCAGATCCTGCTCCCATCTCTCAACAATGCCTGGAAGTTCATATTAATTTGTTCTTTTCCAAAGGGTGCTGTCCTAGACCTCACACCGGTGATCATAGCTGAGTCTGGGCAGAGCCCTCCCTCCAAAGATAGGGGCATTGTTTTTGAAAGACAGCAGACGTGTTATGACCAACCATTCTTTAACCTGATACTTAAAGAAGCTGTATATTTCATTATGAAAACACTACAACTAACAGTTCAGATTCAGGAAGTGGGGTAAAACCTGGAGAAGGAAAATAATTCCCCAGTAAGATTATTGGACATCTCCCTACAGTACAGCTATGGTTTTAGAAGCAAACCTCAAAAATCTTGTAATTTCTTAGTATATACTTTAGTTCATCCCTATATTTTAAAAAGGTCTTTGCCTGGTGGCCAGACCCTAAAGAACCTGCCCGCAATGCGGGAGACCCGAGTTCATATCCCTTGGTTGGGAACACTTCCTGGAGAAGGGAATGGCAACCCAGTCCAGTATTCTTGCCTGGAGAACTTCATGGACAGAGGAGTTTGGCAAGTTACAGTCCATGGCTTCACAACAACTTGAACAAAACACTTTGCAAATGTCTAACTTTGCTCTTCCCATATTGTTGAAAGTTTAGGCTCTTGCAACTTCCTTCATTTTCAATAACACTGGAGTGAACATATTTTTGGTATGAAGATTTTTCCTCATCTTTGATGCTGTTTTTCTGGAGGTGGGCCCTGCAGATGACATTGTTGGCATAAAGGGAATGAGCGCTTAACGCCTCCCTGTGTTTGACCCATCCCCCCCGCCACCGCCACCTGCCCCGGGTGTCCCTGCAAGCTGACTTTGCCACCAAGAACTTGGCCAAGGCCACCAAGGAGCGCATGTTCCACTGGCTGGTCCTGTGCATCAACAAGGCTCTGGACAAGACCAAGAGGCAGGGCGTCTCGTTCATAGGGATCCTGGACCTCGCTGGCTTCAAGATCTTTGATGTGAACTTCTCTCCCTGGAGCCCTTCCTACCTCCCAAGTCTCTGGGGCTGCCTTTTCCAGACATCCCTGGATATCTGCGGGTGAGGGTTGGGGAATGGTCGGGAGTGTGGCACAGCCCCCTGGGTGAGGGCCACACCTGTAGGCATTGTTGACTTTGTTACTGCCAAAGTTATGGGCAGCAAATGGCAGAGCTGACTGCATACTACCTGGCACCCAGCCTCCAGTGGCTGGATCCCAGGGCTTGGACCTAATTGAACAGGGGTGTCCTCAGCCTGTGGAGGTCCTGGCTTAGACGAAAGCTGGTTCTCCTCTGCAAACTGTGTTGCCTGCACAGAGTGTCTAACAATTGGTTACATTCGGATACTGGGTTGCACCCAGTCTGGGCCCAGCCTCCTCATCAATGACAACTGTTGATGAGAGACTCGTCCTGTCACAGCACTGCTCCCAAGCCACTTGTGGCCCTTGTGTGCCATCCTGCACCTGGCCCCACTTTCTTGGCTTCCCCCACTTCACTCCGTAGGTTCCTAAGTATGTCGAAGCCCCTCTTGACTTTAAACTACCTGTTTAAAGAAACACACTTTCTCTAATTACCTAGGGTAATGCTACTGAAGCCCCGATGTCCACTGTCACCCTAGTTAGAAATGCATGGGGACAGAGATGCCAGCAGGTAAGATCCCTTCAGGGCCCAGGTTCTGTGTTTCTCTGCAAGTCTGACTCCTTACCTGGATCTTGCTGGCCCCCACGTGCCCCCTTCCTGGCGTCCCTCCACCCACTTTCCCTGCACCAGAAGAAGTCTGCCCACAGAGCATCAAGACCAATCCAGGGCCTTGGCTTTTCTCCAGGACTGCGTGGTAGCTGGGGTGGCTTGTGGTCAGTGGCCAGATCTCCTCTCCAGATCAAGGCCCTGGAGCTCGAGAGCAATCTGTACCGCATGGGCCAGAGCAAGGTCTTCTTTGGGCAGTCGTGCTGGCCCACCTGAATGAGGAGCGGGACACGAAGATCACGGACGTCATCATCGGCTTCCAGGCCTGATGCGGGGGCTACCCACCCGGGAAGTGAGTCCTGGGATGCACACCAGCAGCTCAGGGCCCCCAGCTGGCCTGTGGCGGAGGCACTGAGGAAGCGGGGCCTGAGCGCCCTCATGTAGGCAGGTGTCCCCTGGGGAGGCCACATGGCTTTCCCGCCCCCTTGCTTCCTGAATTTCTGCCTGAGGTTTAAAGTGAGCAGGCGGGAGGGGTGACTGCACTCTGATTTTCCCTGCAGGAAAAACCCCTGCCTCCCACTGTCCCTCCCTGTGTCCCTTCTGTAGGGGTGACACCCAGAGCCGGCTGTCCCCAAGGACCCCGAGCCCGGGGCGGAGGCGCCCTGGTGTCCCGGCGGCTCCTGTGCGGGAGGGGCGGACTTGCGCAGGTCACTGGGCGGGGCGGCTGCCCGTGAGCCCCTGATTCCTCTGTGTCTGGGCTCTGGGGCGTCTGTCCTGGCCTGAGCCCTGAGCCCTGGGAACAGGGTGTCAAGTGAATGTTTGCAGGACGTGAGCTGCTGACACTCTCCCACCAAACACAAGTCCCTGCGTTGCTGGAACAAAGCACCCACCTGTCCCCTCCTCTCAGCGCCCTTACCTGCAAAACATCAGATACATAACAGTTGGCTTTAAGACCAAACTATGGTTGGCTATCCTAATGGAAAAGTCTTCTGTCCCTCCCTCAATCCTGGATGGTGGGGACCATAATGGCCCAGGGACACTTCCTGGGGTGAAGCAGCCCTGGGGGAAGGGCAGGCGGGCCTCCATGGGGCATCCAGGTCCACTGCAGTCACTTCTGCTTGAGGCAACCCGAGAAGTTCACCAGCAGTCCAGCTACAGGACTCTCAGACTGTGGGAACTTGATTCTCCATTTCTTCATCCGTGAAATGGAGCCCACACTCCTAGAGCTGGTGTGAGAGTTCAACAGGAAAGGCATGGACCTTGCGAGCACAGTGCCTGGCACACGCTCAGCCCCCTGTCCGCAGAGGCTCTTTGCTCAGGAACCAAAGAGGAGAGAGGGCCAGCTCTCCATTGTAGACTTCTCTGAGTCACCAGGACACTGGTTTTCTGATAAAAGCCCTCCATTTGGAGAGAAAAAAATCTGTTTTCAGGTGGAGATAAGCCGAGGTAGAAAAGCGCAGCGTGCTCTCAGCCCTTCCTACGAACTTCTGCATCCACTTAATGGCAGTGACCATCATGGCCGGCCCTCCTCATGTGGACTAAAGGCAGTAGTTCCGTCCCTGCCAGCAGGGCTAAGTCTAGAGGGATCTGATCAGATGGGATGGGGGGAAGGGCATGGACAGAGTGGCTGAAGGGTGGCCTTAGGCCCCCCTTCCAGGTATCATGGGAGCAGAACAGGAAACAGTGGCTCTACAGGTGAGGTCACGGATGGCTTCTCAGCGGAGGTGATGCCAGGTTTGGGCTTTGCAGAAAGCATTTCTCCTGGTTGAATACAGCAGGTATCCCTGATAGAAGAACCTAGAAGTGTGAGCGAATCCTAGAAGCCACATGGACGTGGCCCTCAGCAGCAGAGTATGAACAGTATGCACTGAGGAACTGGTCTGCACTAGGACTGCACCACATGCTAGAGGCATGAAGGTGAATGAGGCAGGCAGCCTGTGAGTGTGGGGTTTGGAGGGGTGAGAAGATGGAAATGGGGGTGGGGGGGAGTGATTTGCCAAAGGACTCACAGTGTGTGGGGTGACAGGTCTTCCTTCATGGAGTCTGAGACAGAGTGGACTGTGTCAAGAAGGTTGTGGAATGTCAGGACTGGGCTTCTTTCTCTAAAGGGGTCAGCTGGAGGTGGAAATAGTCCCAGGGCGGGGCCTGGTGAGCAGGGTGTTTGCTTGACTTGAACCACTCAGAAGTGAGGGTTTTGCTTTCAGTTTTGCTTCCCAGAGCATATCTGGGCCCAGAGGGTGTTTGAGGTCATTGCAGAGACACACAGCCAGCGGCTGCATCTGCACAGATGTGAACATCTGGATCTTGTTCACACTCAGCCAGAGGAAGACGCCTGGGTAGGCAGGGGGGAGGGACCCTGCCATTCTCCCCGTCCTCTGGATGAATGTCTGAGAAAGCATGATGTCACTAGTTGACAGAAAGGAACTGGAAGCTCAGAGAGGTGAGGCCATGGCCGGGGCAGCAGGTGAAGCAGGGGCAGAGCCTGGAGGTGGAGGCAGGTGTGTCTGAGGGCTTCCTCCCAGCCGAGGGCCCCTGAACATAGCAGAGGGAGGGCGGCACCCATCCCGATGGTCTCAGCTCAGGACGTGGACCCCTGAGACGTGAGCGGTGAGCCCAGGAGGAAGGTGGGTGTTGGGGGTGCTCAGTACTTTAGGAAACTGGAGGAAGCAGAAGGGTGGAGGAGGACAGGGGAGTCAGAGCCTCCCTCCTATGACCTGGCCACCATGAAGCTGCCCCCAGGGTACTGGCTGGGGCTGATGGGGGAAAGGGGATTTCTTTTCAGTTACAAGGAATCAAGGTTTGTTGAAAAACCCTGCCTCTGAGTGGAGGCTCAGTGCCAGGCCCTGGGGGAGACTGCGGCCTGAAAAGAGACAGGAAACCAACCAGGGAGTCGAAAGGCGTTGGCTTCCTGTGTTCGCCGGGCCCTCTGCTCAGGCTGTGGGTGATGGGAGGTCCTGTGGGGAAGATGGCCCTGCTGGAAGAAGTGAGAAGGGCTCACT
Source organism: Dama dama (assembly GCF_033118175.1). Lineage (NCBI taxonomy): Eukaryota > Metazoa > Chordata > Mammalia > Artiodactyla > Cervidae > Dama > Dama dama. The sequence continues at coordinate 44,951,271 of NC_083702.1, forward strand.
GCACAAGGTCCACATGCAATCCCGGTGTGGCAATATTAAGATAAAAAGCCAAACTCTACTGACATCAGTATAACAGGAGGGGCATGAGCTTAGATCTATGTTTTATACCAGCAGAGACAACCCTAGAAACTTAGTCTTGTTAAAACCACATTCCCACCCCTCCTTCCTACCCATGTCCAAAGGCCTGGTCTTGGCCTCCTCTCTGCCCACAGAGAGCTGTGTGACCCAGGGCAAGCTACCTCCTGGGGAACTGGTTGCTCTATTCTATTACTAAGGTTTTAAAAGCTGATTTCTATTTTTCCCTGTGGGTGCAGATGTTTTTTCTAACCTGGTTTACGGTATCCTTGGCAATTTTAATTTCCAAGAGTCCAGTAGGTCAGAATTTCCTTTATATCTTGTGAAATGTTTGTATTTAGAAAGGTTTCCTCAAATCAATGTTATTTTTAATGCTTCCTTCAGTCCCTTCAGTTTTTTCTCTCTGGTTTACATTGGATCCTTTTGAATGATTGATTGATTAGGATCTTTAGTTTCTTCTCCACCTCTTCTCCATTCTCTTCCTCTTTGTCCCCCTTCTACCCTCCCTCCCTTTCTAACTTTCACAGGTCGACCTGGGCTTGTGCTGCGTCACTGAGAAACTGGTTGTTTCATGTCCCCAGAAGGGGTCCCACCCCTCATATTTTGGCCAGGCTGTGCCCAGGAGGGCGGACGGTGCCCAGAGGTCCTGGACAGGAGGAGCAGGAGAGAACAGACAGGGCCCCTGATGATGTGGGTAGGGTTCTCAGACCTGGAGGAACTAGGCAAAAATGGAACACAACCAGGAAAGTGTGACCTTCAAGAGGAGCTGGAGAGGAACTGGGAGAAGGTGGCAGAGGGAGGCTTGGAGCTGGGCCTCCAGGGACAAGTAACCCATCACATAGTGAGGCCAGTGGGGAAACACATTTCCTGGGGAGGGGCAGCCTGTGCCAAGTGAGGAGTCAGTCTCCGGCAGCAGGCCCTGTGGAGACAGAGAGTGTGAGGAAGACAGGAGCTGGGGCAGTCGGGAGGGTCTGGGTGCTGGGCTAGGGACTTTCTTAGTGCCCCTTTCCCTTCCCAGGGAGCATGACTTCAGGCACATGAGGGAGATGGTTGGGGAGAATCTGTCTGCCCATGAGGAGGGGAGGGATGCATGACTGGCCATGCAGCTGAGCAGGGACAGGCTTCTCCGGAGTCCTCCCCTCTCCCACCAACAGTCTTTCCAGAAAAGGACCAATCAGAACTAACAGAGGAGGATGCCCTGGACGGAATCAAGCAGAGGAAGCACTGACCAAGTCCACACCCAGCTGAGGCCCCAGACAAGGGTCAGGACCAGGCCAAGAATGGGAGGGAATGACGCAAGGATGAGTCCAGTGTTCGACGCATTTACAATTGTTTGTCATCATCCAGGAGCCGGCCCTTCTGCCTGATCCCTCCTCTTCTTTCTGACTTGACTCTCTTCTCATGTTTCATGATTTCAATAGGCTGACCTAGCTCCTCAGATCTTCCACCTTCTGGACAGAGAAGGAGGCAGGGGGCCAGCCAGCTCTCCTCTCCCATCCTCTTGGAAGAGGGCAGGCCTTTGTGAATTCTCTCCCATCCACATGACACTGCCCCCACCCTCGCCACCAGGCACACTTCCTGAACACAAGCTGATGGTCACTCTTCCTGAGGGAGAGCTGTGGGCATCACAGAGGAAGGGGTAGAAAGAAAGATTCTAGGAGTGGAGCTTAGGTAAGGGGATTTGGGGGGAGCTCTAATGAAATGGGGTGCTCTAGATTGGGTGCTGCAGAGAATGGGGGGCAGCACTACCACGGGGTCTCTGTTACTCCATCAGTGGAGAGGGGAGACCAGAGCGAGGATAAAGCTGTAATGGGTAAAGAAGGAGCAGTCGTGCTTTTCAGCCAAGGGAGGGGGTGAGGTGTGGGTGAGGGCGCAGTGATGGGTGTTTGCTGTCTCCTCACTCCTGCTCTCAGGGTGACCCTGTGTGAGGCTGGAGTTCTGTGAGAGCCTTTACATCCAACTGGAGAAGAGCATCACCCTGTTGTGACACCAGGCCAGCCTCGGGATGTCAGGGGTTCTTTCTTTCTCAATCCTTTATAAACATTCGTGTAAATAAACAGAGAGGAATATACCCATAGACATCAAGACTCCTCTTATTATTAAATTCAATTAACACAGAATAGTCCCATCACATTCACTCTTCTTTGCACCATAGAAACAAAAGAAAGGCACCCGCTCAGATGTGACCAGCTCTTCACAGCCTCATGGATGCAGCCCTCCCAGGTCCTCTGTCCATGGGCTTCCCAGCAAGAGTCCTGGAGTGGGCAACCATTTCTTTCTCCAGGGGATCCTCCCTGCCCAGGGATCAATCCCATCTCTCTTTCGCCTTGCATCCCCTGCATAACCACTAGCATTTTTAACTTTTATCTTTCTCTTTCTGACCACACTTTTCTAAATTCCTCTCATTTGAATATTATCATGAACTCATGGCCTTTCACAAACTCAGCCTGTCTCAATGAAACATATTCATAGCAATCATTATCTTTTATTGTTATTATTATTATATGTGGATGCCCCCTTACGACCGCTTCTCTGGTCATCTTCAAGAGCATCCTTGCCTTTGCAGAAGCAGAGATGCCAGCCTGTGGGATTCACCTCCCCAGTAAGGGGTCTTCCTTCCTTTGAGGGGACGGAAGCCCACGGGTTCACATGACAGTGGGCAAGATGCTGCTGGACAATATCTGCTTACAGTCCACTCATGCTTTTCAGTCAAGCATGTTCACTCTCAGTATTATTGTTTAACTCTGTTTTCATGCCTACTTTACTAGAGAACTAGGTTATTTTGGGGGGCTCCAAAATCACTGCAGATGATGATTGCAGCCATGAAATTAAAGGATGTTTATTCCTTGGAAGGAAAGTTATGACCAACCTAGATAGCATATTAAAAAGCAGAGACATTACTTTACTAACAGAGGTGCATCTAGGCAAGGCTATGGTTTTTCCACTGGTCATGTATGGACGTAGAATTGGACTGTGAAGAAAGCTGAGCACCGAAAAATTGATGCTTTTGGACTGTGGTGTTGGAGAAGACTCTTGAGAGTCCCTTGGACTGCAAGGAGATCCAACCAGTCCATCCTAGAGGAGATCAGTCCTGGGTGTTCATTGGAAGGACTGATGCTGAAGCTGAAACTCCATAACTTTGGCCACCTCTTGTGAAGAGTTGACTCATTGGAAAAGACCCTGATGCTGGGAGGGATTGGGGGCGGGAGGAGAAGGGGAGGACAGAGGATGAGATGGATGAATGGCATCACTGACTCGATAGACATGAGTTTGAGTAAACTCCAGGAGTTTGTGATGGACAGGGAGGCCTGGCATGCTGTAATTCGTGGGGTCACAAAGAGCCGGACACAACTGAGCAACTGAACTGACTGAATGAGTTTCATCAACACAAACATGTGTCCTACACTGACAGTTGTCACAGCAGGAGCCACACACTTCTTGTTGGCATTTAATTCAGCTGCTTCCATCACCTTTAAGGTGGTGGCACTAGAAACCACTCCAATCTTGGAGGTTATTGACTACTATAAAAAGTGACATCTGTTGTCTTAGAGGTAAAACAATCCAGTCCTAAGAGCACATGGTTAAGACAGATCAATTTGTACACAGGGTTCTGCTCTTTTCTTCCAAGGAAAAGCTTCTTCTTTAGATAGTTAATCAATCTCTTTAAATGATATTACTACTTTGGGAGGTGAAATAGTGTGAGAATGTGTGCGCAGGAGACAGGAACCTGGATTTGGATTCTGGCTCTAGCACTAGCTGGGTGCTTAGAGGAAATTACTTAACCTCTCTGAGTGTCAGTTTCCTTTCTTATAGGATCATTGTGAGCACTAAAAGGAAGTGAATTCATACCAAGCAATTGGGAAGGTGGCTGGAGCAAAGTGGGAAGTCATCAACCACAATCACTAAAAAGTAGTAGGTATTGCATTTTGCTTTTTCTTGACTTAAATTTGATACTATTTATTTATTTTTATTAGGAAAAATAAGGATTTCATTTATTTCTATACTTTCTATTGTACCTGTCCCCTTCTTCTTCTTATATCACTATTCCACTAATTGTATATCCTCTGTTGGGAAGCTTTGCACTTGTAAGCACTTTATTTACATCTTTGCTTCCTATGCTCTCGACTGGACCTACTATTTCTTGATTCCCAGCTTTGTAAACTGAGATATTAATCCTCCTCCTCCCTTCAGTGCTTTGGCTCCCAAGTTCTAGAAGTGTATTTCGATTTTTAAATTAACAAGTACATTTTCTTCACATATTTAAATACTTTGTTTCATTTAAAAGATAAAGGTTATTCTATAATGACTATAAATGAAATAAAACTAAGATTTTTGAATCACTATATTATACCTCTGTGAGTTGTATCATATTATATATGTTAATATTATTTCAGTTTTAAAATAGTCTCCAAAGGACTTGGACATAGATATATTTACCTTAGGATTTTTTTTAAAAAATCACACAAAAGAGTTTACATTTTTTGTGATATTGTAATACATTTTTAAGAGCTAACGTGTACCATATAGCTGCACATGCTTCTCAGCTGTTCAGTTCAATTCAGTCATTCAGTCGTGTCCGACTCTGTGACCCCATGAACTGCAGCACACTAGGAGACCCTGTCCATCACCAACTCCTAGAGCCTAACCCAAACTCATGTCCATTGAGTCGGTTATGCCATCCAACCATTTCATCTTCTGTCGCCCCCTTCTCCTCCTGTGCTTTACTTTTTCCTGATGTTTTTCACTGTCTTCATCTTCACCCCTTGCACTGTTTCTCTTCAACATTTCCTCCATTTCTTTCCAACTGTGCCTCATGTGATATCGAGTCCCTTGTCCCCACAGACTCTGGACTTCTTATCCCATTCTGGACTGGTTTCTCTCTAGGTCTGCTGCACGCCCAGCTGGGATCCATGGATTCCCTTCCCACTGGATTGATGTTCCTGATTCCTTGATCCCACGTCTGTCTCTCTCATGGGTATCCTTTACCTTCCTCCGTAATTAAACAAAGACGTAATCTATTTTTTTTCCTGCATCTCATTGTCAAGTAACCTTCTAAAAGTCTGGTGAAGAGTGAAGGCTGCTGTGAATATGGGACGGGACGTGGGGTTGATGAGCTTGTCCCCTGCTCTCCCCTCAGATTCCCTCTCATCTTGTTCCCTCTCTGAGGCTCTGCCGAGAAGACCATTCTTCTCTCCTGTGAACAAAGTCCCTGTTTCTACACCTCTACTGCACTCCTCTTTATTCATCTATCACTTTTCCGTTCAGTGAGTCTTCAAATATTTGTTAATCACTCTGGTCTCCTATTGTTCCCATGCTTGTTTTTATTAGCAGCAGAGGGAGGAGAGGCAGGCTATGGGTTCTTGACCCAGTGAGTGGGGTCAAACCAGTGTACCAAAGGCAAGACTTCTGAACTTAGGTAAGTCAGGTAACACCTATGTGTCAGCTTCCTTATTTGTAAATGAGGATACAATGGTACACATCTCAAAAGCTAATGGAATAACATATGAGGTACCATTGGTAAAGTTTCGGAGGCGACACCAATGCAGAGCAACAATCACAAACACAAGTTGCTCTTATCTGTGAAAGTGAAAGTTGTTCAGTCATGTCTGACTCTTTGTGATCCCTTGGATTACATAGTACATGGAGTTCTCCAGTTCAGAATACTGGAGTGGGTAGCCGTTCCCTTCCCCAGGGTATCTTCCCACCCCAGGAATTGAACCCACGTCTCCAGATTTGCAGGTGGATTCTGTACTCATTAAGCTACAAGGGAATCCCAAGTGAAGATGTTTCCACTCAATTTTGAACTGAGCACTTTTGCGTGTTAGGTGAATGTGATAAGCACTACACTATGGAAACCACGCACTCTTATCAGTAGAGGGTATTATACCAATGTATACCTTTACCTTCATTTCAGTCAAGTCTCAGAGGAGTAGTTCACAGATGCTCTTTTGCTTCCTTAAAAATCGTAGCTAAATGTCATCAACACTAACTTTCCTTCCTCATCTTCCATGGCAAGACAATCACATGCAGAACCAAAATAAATTATTTAATGATAAAGATATGATCTTTTTTTTAAAGAAAGACCACTGAAAATGCATATATCTGAAAGGATGAACACCCTCATATACTATAAGTGTGAACATAAATTGCTACAGTTTCTTTGCATAGCTTGGCTCTAGGTATGGAAATTTGTTAGGTGTTGATGCCATCTGATCTTAATTCTACTTCTAGATATAGCTTAAGGATACAGTCTCAGATGTAGTTGAAGTTTTATACAAGTTGAATATTCTTTGCACTATTATTTACATAAAGGATTAGAAGCTACATCAAGTCCAATATTCAGGAGGGAAAAGCAAGGAGGAAAGAAAACCTGCAGGTGTTCTCAGCCACTCAGAGCAGGGAGACAGGAATTGGGGCAGGGCTGTTGGGACTCCAGGCCCTTGTGGGAAAAAGGCTCTTGCAGAAGCAAGGAGGACCTGGGCTGTGGGAGCTGTATCACCAGGAACTTTATCAAGGAGAGACTTGAGCACAGGGAGCTCATCATTTTGGAATGAAAAGAGTCATTTACCAATTAACATATATCCACAAATAAATATTTTTGTATATTAGAGGGAGTAGAGCATAGTCATCACAAATGTGTGGTTTGCATCAGAAAGACTCGGGTTCCAGTCCAGACTTTGGCACCAGCATGAAAACTTGGACTGAGCTAAGTTTATGTGAGCTTCAGGAGCCTGCATGTCAAAGACTCTGGATCAATATTATCATTAATATTAGTTATTACCAATTCGAAAACACAGGTGTCCCAACCTCACTTCATTTCCAGAGTATCACCTCCTATATGTTCTTCTAGTCTCTGGTTTGATCGTTCCTGTAACTTCACAGATGCTTGTCTCCTGTCTGATAAATTTCTCCTTGTGCCCCAACAGGAGAGCAGGACTCTGACATGGCTTGGAAGGAGCTGTAGGAGGTAAATGACATAGCTGAACTAACAACCAGTGAGCCCAGGAGACAGAGAACCACACTGCACTAAGTCCCTGGAGGCACTGGTGACCGTCCAAGGGGAACCTGCCAGATAACTTGTGCCTCGCTGCTCCCTGAAGCCACTGCACCCTCACAGTGGAGCTCACAGTCTGTTTTCTCTTCTTCAAGGGTGAGGTCACACTGCTTCCAGCCTGATGCAGACAAGGAGTTGAAGAGAGGTCACTGGGAGCCCCTGCTTCCACCATGAGCTCAGAAAACTTTGGACACTGCTGAGGTAGTCAGCTGCCTCTTCTCTGGAAAGTTCCTACTTGTGCCCCAGAATTGAGGGTGGTGTTTCCAGGCTGGGTTAAACTCCAGAGTAATCAAGAACCACAAAGAGGATGGATAAGCATCCTTGAGCTTCCAAGAGAGACCAGGAGATTCCTCTCACCCTGGGGTCTGCCCACATCCTCCTTCCTGGCCCTCTCCTCAGGATCCATGACCAAGGTGCTGACTTTCTGCCTCGCCCATCATCCAGCAAGTGACTCAGAACAGAGGCCAGGAGAGCACACACGGAGAATGGACAGCAGATGGGAGTCCCCGAGGCAAGGCAGGCCTGGGAGAGGAGGTCCTCCAGAATCACTGGAGCTTCTCCTGCTCTCTCTCTTGTCTCTAGCCTCCTGCTGCTCCCAGAACCTGAGGTATCACCACAGAAGCTGTTTCCTCCAGTTCTTGCCCAGCCACCAGCCCAGCCACTCTGTGAGGGTCAGTGGACCCTGCACTGAACCCCAGTCTGGCCTTTCCTGCCTCCCAGCTAGAGGGGAGGGGCAATGGGGATCACATCTGGCTCCACCCCTCCTCCACCTGGTTGATCCCCTCCCCTGCCCATCCTAGAGTCTGTGGTCAGAAGCAGGAATCCTCTCACATGGTAGTTTTACTCAATGGCATGTGGTCTTAAAGTCTTTTTTAAAATTAGGTAACACGAGTTTGTAATGTTTTCCAAGTTTCATGTGTACAACATTATATTTCTACTTCTATATACACTACTGCATGCTCACCACCAAAAATGAGTTGCAAAGAATCCCCATTGTGTGCTATAGAGTAGAATGAACAAACCACAGGAGTTTTAAATGTAAGGAGGATTCAATGTCATGTACAACAAATGTCTGATACTTGACCTTGGATTCAACCTCAGAGCTTTCGGGTCTGTGGCCTTCGGCTGTCCATTCTCCTGTCTGAGTTTCACTCAGTTTCACTGAGTTCCTCTTCTGTGAAATAAGAACAATGCCTCTTTGTGTGGATTTACTAAGAAACACATTTTATATCAAGTCCCAGCCCCACGTATATATATAGCCTGGCCACCAATATCTTACCTGCAATTCCATAACTCCAGATCTCTGAAATCAGACAGGGATTTTGATAACTCTTTGAGGATAATTACCCTGCAGTGATCTGAGGCTATTTATAGTCATTACATTCTTTATTGCATTTAACATGAGTATTCAATTGTTTCACTGCCCAAACATGAAAGGATTCATTTATAGGGTGCTGTAAGTCTATTCTAAAAGTGATAAATAACAAATCACACTTGCTGTTTCTTCTCTTTGTGTGTGTGAGTTCAATTGCTCAATCATGTCCATCTCTTTGCAACCACATGGACTGCAGCCTGCAAGCCTCCTCTATCCATGGGATTCTCCAAACAAGAATATTCTAGTGGCTTGCCATGTCCCCCTTCAAGGGTTCTTCCTGACACAGGAATCAAACCGCATCTCTTACATCTCCCGCATTGGTGGGCAGGTTCCTTACCAGTAGAACTCCTTGAGAACCCCACATAGGACCTCATTTCACCTAACCTCCTTACAAGCCCTATTTCAAAAAGGTCACCAGGTGGTTAACTCTTCAACAAAAATTGAGGGGTGGGGGGACAGTCAACCCATAACCCTAGGTGATCTCACCAAGAGCACCGCAGGTGACTGCTGCTAGCAAGATGAATTTTAACCACTTTATACTCAATAATGTTTATGTTCCACCACAAATTCTTCTAATCTTATTCCCTTGTCTTTCATCTAGATATTGAGATCTTTTTGGAAGAGGTCGTTGAATGTCTCTGGGACAAACTCAGCAGAGAGCAACTAGGACTCCTACTGAATAAACTCCTGAAGAGACTTAAGACTGAGGACAGATTGTCCAGGTAACCTGCACAGGTGCCCCAGGAAGGTCACCCATGTCCCCCAGCACCAGGCTAGCTTCCTCCTGGCAGGCACACCTCCTCCAGGAAGGACCCTATGGTTGGGGTCAAGGGTGTTCCTTCTCAAGATCCCATCAGGAATGTTTCCTCCATGTCATTTGCTGACAGTGCATCATCTGAGGTTGAGAAGAGATGAAACCTGCAAGGAAGGCTCAGGTTATGTGACCTTGGAAAAGTTACTGAACTACTCTTTGCTTTAGTTTCTTCATCTTTTCGTTTTTATTGTGAGGACACTGAGATCATGTATGTAAAGTGCTTCCCATAATGCTTGACACAGAGGAAGTACTCAGTCAATACAAACACTTCAAAAATTGTTGGGAAGAGACAGGGGTCAAGGGTCTTCTTTCTGGTGATGAGAACCAAGCAGGATGTCCTTTGGGACAAGTTAGAAAATCCTCACACCACCATTTGTGTCCTGGGCTTCTGCCTGCAGTCTTTCTATTCCCCATGTTAGGAACTGTACCAACCCTGCAGGATTCTGCTGGCCCATAAGGCAGAGAGGCTAGAGAGGAACTGGAGGAGCCTGTGGGATCCTGGATCTAGCCCTACCCAATTCCTGGGCCTGTGGGTTTAAGACTTTGAATCTCAGATCTGCCCTGTGTCCAGTGGGAATAGCAATTCAATCTGATAGATTATGGTGATGGCCTCAGAGTGAACTGCAGGGTCACAGGTGGGGAAGCAAGTGCAATCATCTCGTCCAAAGGACCAGGGAGGCCTGGGCCAGGGTCAGACCCAGGGATCAGGGTGAAGCAGAGGATCCAGTTTGGAAGACTTGTAGGGAGGCTTGGGCAGCAGGACCTGGACTTGAGTGAGGAGAGTGGGCCTTAAGGACACAAAACTGAGAGGACTGACCCTAGCAGAGGTCGCCTGAGAGGGAGGGGGGCACATTTCTTCCCTCTCTGATGGGATCCTCTCATGCTTTGCTAGAGGGTCCTGGGTGACTGTGTCTGCACACTCTGCCTGGGACCTGGCTACTCACACCATCCGGGACCATCTTCTAAGCTACGTGGAGTCCACCTAACAGTGGAAGGCCATGCTCAGGGAGCCCTCCAGGGTCACAGTGAGTGGATGCGACTGTGTGTCATTTGAGGGGTTCTGAGGAGCCTCACGCATCCCCACCCAAGAGGAAACGCTTCCTCCACCAGCTGTGCAAGTGCAGGTTCCTGAGGCTCAGCCATTCAGATGGGTGTTTCCTCAAATCCCTTGAATCTTTAGAGGTTCCACAAAGTTGCACATGGCCTGGGCTGCAGGCCAGTGGAGCTGTCGCCAGGTAAATTGTGAGTTAGATATGTGACCCCTGAGCCATTGAGGGTGCTGGGTGACATTTCAGTGAGGTGAGCTGGAGAGTCCAAGGGAAACCAGGGCTCATAGCACATCTCCTGCTTTCCTGTCAACTGGGGCAGTAGGTGGACCCAGTGACCTTCTGCTGAGAAGGTCAAGGGCACAATGCTTGGAAGACAGCAGATGGCAGACCAAATGATTATAAGGTGCCTTTGAGCTCTGACTTTTGGGGTTTAAAAAATTCTAAGTCATAGAGACAGCCAATCTACAAAGCTTAAGAGCACAATGCCCAGGAATGCCCATACTTTGACTTCAATGGCAAATTTAGGGGATCCCCAAAACAACTCTCAGGTTCAAGAATTCCCTATAGAATGGACAGGACTCACTGAAAGCTTCATGATCCCAGCTACAGTTTACTACAGGGAAGGAGAAAAGTGCCCACCAGTCAGAGGGCAGAGTCTGGGCAGGTTTCACAGACGAAGCTCCCATTGTCCACAGAACACGTTACTGACCTGCATTCAGTGTGTGACAAGATGCACGGAGTACTGCCCATCAGGGACACTCACCTTGCTTAAAAGCCAAGTTACCCTGACCTGTCATCTCCAGCCCCTCATGGAAGTCACTCTTGCCCTAGTGTCCAGCTCTACCAGATGCAGAACTGACATCATGAGACCCAGACCTTGGGTCACTCATCAGCTTGTCAGACTGACCCATAGCCAAAGGCCCAGGCAGGCAAGGACATGCCTATCAGTCAGAATTCTACGGGCTTAGGGACCACTTCCCAGTAGTCAAGGACAAAGAGCAGGGAGACTTCCCACTACACACCGAGGCCCTCAAATGAAGGTTTTCTCCTCCAGTGCTACGTGTCTTTGTTTATCTGTGGAGTTCCCACTCCAAAAACTCTTTCAAAGTGATGGTGTTGACCCATCTGTGAGACGTCTTCACCACATACCTTTTCTCTGGCTGAGCCATATGGCCTGGGGATCCTCATTCCCCAACCAGGGATTGAGTCAAGGCCTGTAGTGGGAGTGCAGAGTTGTAACCTCTGGGCCACCTGGGAATTCTCTCAAATATCTCTCTTAAGTTTGCCAGTATCCTAAGGTGACTTTTGTTTACGTATTCTAAGTTTAGCTATGTCAAGATGGAGCATCTATAAAGTATGAAACATGTTTAAGGTTGAAAGAGAAATGTTTACATTTATAAAATTCTTTTCTAATTTATTGACAGCAACATATTTGTATTTATGCAGAATAGGTATTATGCAGCCAATTTTACAGGCAAGCAAACTGCCTTTCTAATCCCTTGACCTTCATTGTTACAGGAAAGATGCCAAGGAACTACACAAATATCTGAAGGAATTGAACAGAGCCTTGGTTGAGGAGGGCCAGGAAAGACTCACCAAAGAGGAACTGGACAGGAGGAGGTTTCTGAAAAAGTTTCCTCAGGTGAAACGGCAGCTGGAGGAGTTCATACGCAATTTCCACACGCTCGCAGACAAGGTTGACAAGGTGCATAAGGGATGTACCATCTCCAACGTGATGACCCATGGCACTGGTGCTCTGTCTAGTATTCTGACCATTGTTGGCCTGGCTCTGGCACCCGTGACAGCGGGGGCCAGTGTGGCGCTCTTGGCCACTGGGATAGGGCTGGGAGCAGCAGCTGCTGTCAGCGGTGTGTCCACCAGTATCATCGAACATGTGAAGAGGTCATCAGCAGAAACCGAAGCCAGTCGTATGATGTCAAGTGATGTCAAGAAATGGAAGGTTCTCCTAGAGGTACTCAAGAGCAACCCCCACATTGTTGACACAACAGAGGAAATCACAGAAATTGTACGATGCATTGAAATGAAAATCTGTACCATGGAGACAGGCAAAGACAACTCTGGCTCTGCAGCCGGTGCATACAATTACATGAGCGCTGGGAGGATCTCAGGCCCAGCCATCGAGAAGATACAGGCAGATTTGAACGCCACAGCTTCAACAATAAGCAAAGGAGCCCGGATCATGGGTTTGGCCACTGCAGGGGTTTTCGTTCTGGTGGATGTGGCCTTCCTGGTGAGGGAGTCAAAGCACTTGCACGATGGTGCCAAGACAGTAACAGCTAAAAGTCTGAGGAAGCAGGCACAGGATTCTGAGAAGAAGTTGGAGGAGCTTACCCAGATCTATGAGAGTCTGCAGGAGGCCGTGATTTAGCCATTCCCAGAGCAGTGCGAGGTCCAGGGACACATAAGGGCCTACGTTCACAGGTACCTTGTTAGAAGGAAAGAGGGAGATCACATTAATGAAGCTGGGGGTTATGAATTTGGCATTTCTGTGGTTGAGCACAGCAGGGAAGGGATGGATGTAGGTGATGGATGAGGAGAGGGAAGGAAGGGGCCTGAAGCCTAGATTAAGGGAGGAGGGGGCACTAGAGAATGAGAAGCAGGGAGAAACCACTTTTTTTTCATACTAAGAACATTTTATTTTGTGTTGGAATATAGCCGATTAACAATGTTGTGACAGTTTTAGGTGAACAGCAAAGCAGCTCAGCCATACACATACATGCATCCATTTTCCCCCAAATTCCCCTCCCATCAGAAATCACTTACTTTGGACTAATGATAACCCTGGAGGCAGAATAAAGGGAGAGGCAGGCGAACTAGCTATGAAAGGCCAGGTATACGAATGGGTTGACAATGGGAGAAAGTCAGTGAGTTAGGATTGTTGGGATCCAGAAGGAGCCGGGGCTCCTCTATCGCCCTTCCCAGGCTGTGATGTCCCAGCAAGAAGAGTCTTCCCCTGCTGGTGGTCTCTGGACCTCACCTCCAACATCAACTCACCTGTGGCCCTAGCTGATGTATCTTACTTAGGCAGTGACTTCTTTTGTTTGTTTGCTTCATTGAAGGGTAATTGATTTACAATATTCTGTTAATTTCAGGTATACAGCAACGTGATTCTATTATACAGGTATCTATGTATTTATCTGGGCTTCCCAGGTGGTAAAGAATGTGTCTGTTAAGCAGAGACACAGGTTTGATTCCTGGATAGAGAAGATTCCCTGGAGTAGGAAATGACACCCCACTCCAATATTCTTGTTTTGAAAATCCCATAGACAGTGGAGCCTGGCATGCTACAGTCCATGTGTTTGCAAAGAGTCAGACACAACAGAACATCTAAGCATGTATATATCTATATTCTATTTTATTCATTTCCATTATAGTTTCTTACAAGATATTCAATACTGTTCCTATGCTACTGCAGCAGGAAGGCCCTTGTTTATCTGGTGTGTATCTATTAATCCCATCTCCTAATTTGTGTATCCCCAAAAAAGTTTGATAAAATGTTCATTATCTATGTCTATGAGTCTGTTTCTATTTTGTAAGTAAGTTCATTTGTACTATTTTCTGGATTCTACATATAAGTTAATATCACATCTTTGTCTTTGTCTGACTTACTTCACTCAGTATAATAATCTCTAGATCCATACATATTGTTACAGATAATATTGTTTCATTCTTCTTTATGGCTGAGTAGTATTCCATGGTATGTGTAAGTGTACCACATTTGCTTTATTCATTAATCTGTCAACAGACATTTAGGTTAATATAATGTCTTGGCCGTTATGAATAGTACTGCTATGAACATCAGGGTACACGTATCTTTTCAAATTAGAGCTTTATTTTTTTCTAGATATATGCCCAGAACTGGGATTGCTAAATCATGTGGTAGCTCTATTTTTAATTGTTTAAGAAAACTCCATGTAGTCTTCTATGGCAGCTGCAATTTACATTCCCACCAACAGTGGAAGAGGGTTCCCTTTTCTCCACAGCCTCAGAGCATTGTAGATGTAAATGATGGCCCCTCTGATTGCTCTAGGGGAGATAACTTATTGTAGTTTGACTTGCATTTCTCTAATAATTAGTGATATTGAGTATGTTTTCATGTCCCTGTGGCCATCTGTACATCTGCATGGAGAATTGTCTATGTAGATCTTCAGGCAGTGACTCTTGATGACAATAATGATGCTGACGTTGGTGACAGCCATGGTGATGACAGCACAGTGGGGGGAGCAGGTGACAAGTCGCCAGGTGCTCTTTGGGTCCAGAGTGACTGAGAGACCGGGGACATCTCCATGAAAGTCCAAGTGTGGAGTAAGAAAAGAGGTTGATTTTAAAAAGAAAGAAATAAAGAAGGATGAAACAAGGAGGCAGAAACAGGTTAAGGAACTTTTCAGAGTGTGAGGAGATGAAACAGCCTGGGGCCAACAAACACGACTCTCTGACCCTCGGTTTCTTCTTCAGCTGGGGGTGAAGCTGAAGATATTTCAGGTTGCTCTGGTTCTCCCCACCTTGTGTTCTCTAGACTCTGGTCCAGTAAATATGAGCTGGTTCAGTGAGGCTTTCTTGCATTGATTGATGGGTTCAACAGGCCTCAGGATGCCTGACTTCCTTCCCCATGAGCCTGTCTCCCAGGATCTCAGGGAGCACGTCCTCCGTGGCTCCTCCTGCCTGCTTGCTGGGCTCCCATCCAATCATTTCCCTAAGCCCCTGGAGCCCTGCAGTCCCCATGGGATGCCCAGGGGAGCCCATGTCATCTGTCTTGGGCTGAGCATGTGGACACTCCTCCTCCAGCCCCATGGACAAGGATGGAGACGGGGCACCCAAGGGTGATTGAGAGCAGAGGACTTTTGTGCAGTGTGAGAGAGGGTCAGCCATAAACAGAGGGGCAGAGAGAGACAGGACACATCTCACCCAGGCTGCCTTCACGTATAACCAGAACTGCTGCAGGATCTTCCATTGTGTTTACTTTGCGGCACTGCCTGGCCTTACCTGTCTATTCCGCACATGGGGATAGAATGACTCTCTCCCAGAAAATTGCAGAAGAAGGTAAACTTCCAAACTCATTCTATGAGGCCATCATCACATTAATACCAAAACCAGACAAAGATGCCATAAAAAAAGAAAACTACAGGCTAATATCACTGATGAACATAGATGCAAAAATCCTTAACAAAATTCTAGCAAACAGAATCCAACAGCATATTAAAAAGATCATACATCTGACCAAGTGGGCTTTATCCCAGGAATGCAAGGATTGTTTAATATCCACAAATCAATCAATGTAATATACCACATTAACACAGTGAAAGATAAAAACCATATGATTATCTCAATAGATGCAGAAAAAGCCTTTGACAAAATTCAACATCCATTTATGATAAAAACTCTCCAGAAAGAAGGAATACAAGGAATATACCTCAACATAATAAAAGCTATATAGGACAACCCCACAGCAAACATTATCCTCAATAGTGAAACATTGAAAGCATTTCCCCTAAAGTCAGGAACAAGGCAAGAGTGCCCACTCTCACCACTACTATTCAACATAGTTTTGGAAGTTTTGGCCACAGCAATCAGAGCAGAAAAAGAAATCAAAGGAATCCACATAAGAAAAGAAGAAGTAAAACTCTCACTGTTTGCAGATGACATGATCCTCTACATAGAAAACCCTAAAGACTCTACCAGAAAATTACTAGAGCTAATCAATGAATATAGTAAAGATGCAGGCTGTAAAATTAACACACAGAAATCCCTTGCATTCCTATACACTAACAATGAGAAAACAGAAAGAGAAATTAAGGAAACAATACCATTCGCCATTGCAACAAAAAGAATAAAACACTTAGGAATAAATCTACCTAAAGAAACAAAAGACCTATACATAGAAAACTATAAAACACTGATGAAAGAAATCAAAGAGGACACAAATACATGGAGAAATATACCATGTTCATGGATTGGAAGAATCAATATAGTGAAAATGAGTATACTACCCAAAGCAATCTATAGATTCAATGCATAGCCTATCAAGCTACCAACAGTGTTTTTCAGAGAACTAGAACAAATAATTTCACAGTTTGTATGGAAATTAAAAAACCTCGAATAGCCAAAGCAATCTTGAGAAAGAAGAATGGAACTGGAGGAATCAACCTGCCTGACTTCAGACTCTACTACAAAGCCACAGTCATCAAGATAGTATGGTTCTGGCACAAAGACAGAAATATAGATCAATGCAACAAAATAGAAAGCCCAGAGATTAATCCACCTACCTATGGACACCTTATCTTCTACAAAGGAGGCAAGAATATACAATGGAAAAAAGACAACCTCGTTAACAAGTGGTGCTGGGAAAACTGGTCAACCACTTGTAAAAGAATGAAACTAGAACACTTTCTAACACCATACACAAAAATATAAACTCAAAATTGACTAAAGATCTATATGTAAGACCAGAAACTATAAAACTGCTAGAGGAGAACATAGGCAAAACACTCTCCGACATAAATCACAGCAAGATCCTCTATGACCCACCTCCCAGAATATTGGAAATAAAAGCAAAACCAAACAAATGGGACCTAATTAAAGCTAAAAGCTTTTGCACAACAAAGGAAACTATTAGCAAGGTGAAAAGACAGCCTTCAGAATGGGAGAAAATAATAGCAAATGAAGCAACAGAATAAGGATTAATCTCAAAAATACACAAGCAACTCCTGCAGTTCAATTCCAGAAAAATAAATGACCCAATCAAAAAATGAGCTAAAGAACTATACAGGCATTTCTCCAAAGAAGACATACAGATGGCTAACAAACACATGAAAAGATGCTCAACATCACTCATTATTAGAGAAATGCAAATCAAAACCACAATGAAGTACCATTACACACCAGTCAGGATGAATGCTATCCAAAAGTCTACAAGCAATAAATGCTGGAGAGGGTGTGGAGAAAAGGGAACCCTCTTACACTGTTGGTGGGAATGCAAACTAGTACAACCACTATGGAGAACAGTGTGGAGATTCTTTAAAAAACTGGAAATAGAACTGTCATATGATGCAGCAATCCCACTCCTGGGCATACACACTGAGGAAACCAGAACTGAGAGAGACATGTGTACCCCAATGTTCATCACAGCACTGTTTATAATAGCCAGGACATGGAAGCAACCTAGATGCCCATCAGCAGACAAATGGATAAGAAAGCTGTGGTACATATGCACAATGGAATATTACTCAGCCATTAAAAAGAACACATTTGAATCAGTTCTAATGAGGTGGATTAAACTGGAGCCCATTATACAGAGCGAAGTAAGTCAGAAATAAAAACACCAATACAATATACTAACGCATATATGCGGAATTTTAAAAGATGGTAATGATAACCCTATATGTAAGACAGAAAAAGAGTCACAGATGTGTAGAACGGACTTTTGGACTCTGTGGGAGAAGGCGAGGTGGGGATGATCTGAGAGAATAGCATTGAAACATGTACATTATTAATTGTAAAACAGATCACTAGTCCAGGTTTGAGGCATGAGACAAGTGCTCAGGGCTGGGGCACTGGGATGACCCAAAGGGATGGGATGGGGACGGAGGTGGGAGGTGGGGTTCAGGATGTGGAACACATGTAAATCCATGGCTGATTCATATCAATGTATGGCAAAAACCACTACAATATTGTAAAGTAATTAGCCTGCAACTAATGCAAATAAATGGGGGAAAAAAAAGAATATTGATCTTAGCCCTTCCTGCTTCCCCTCCTCCACAGCTGCCCATGACTCTCAGTACAGACACTCAAAGCCTCCCTGCAGCCTAGCCTGCTGGAGCTTCTGGTCCCCCAAGGGCAGAGCTGAGTGCCAGGCTCACTTCATCCCCAGGAGCAGGACTGAGGGAAGTGGGCAGGGATGGAGGGGAAATCCTTGCAAGGCCATGTTCTGACCTGGTCACCCATCTGGGATTGCACCTACATGGACCTTCTGAGGAGCCTTCATGCGATGCCTTAGGCTCCTCCTCTTCAGGGAGGAAAGGGGATCATCTGAGTGTTGTTCTCACCCCCACGGTCCTGCTCCACAGACCACCAACTATTTGTGTTTCCACGCGTGTAGCAAATGACCACCTGACAGTCTCCCACACCTGGAGCCCAGGGCAGGAAACCAGAGACGCGGGATCTGGAAATGACCCCAGGAAGTCTCCTAAGTCCCTCCCCACGTGCTACAGAGCCTTCTCCACACTTTTGTCTTTGACATTGTTTAACGTGATAATTAAAGAAGCTGTATATTTCATTATGAAAACACTACATCTAACACTTCAGATTCAGGAAGTCAGGTAAAACCTAGAGAAGTAAAATCATTCCCTCAGTAATGGGACAGCTCCCTACAGTGCAGCTATGTTTTCCGAAGCAAACCTCAAAAATCTTGTCCTTTCTTCTGTACATACTTTAGTTCATCCCTATATTTTAAAAAGGTTTTTTCCTGATGGCCAGACCCTAAAGAATCTGCCCGCAATGCGGGAGACCCGAGTTCATATCCCGGGGTCGGGAAGACATTCTGGAGAAGGGAATGGCAACCCATTCCAGTATTCTTGCCTGGAGAACCTCATGGACAGAGGAGTCTCCAAAGCTACAGTCCATGGCTTCACAAAGAGTTGAACACAATTGAAGGAGTAACACTTTGCAAATGTCTAAGTTTGCTCTGCCCATTTAGGCTCTTGCAACTTCCTTCATTTTCAAAAACACTGCAGTGAACATATTTGTGTATGAAGTTTTTCCCTCATCTTTGAGGCTGTATT
Organism: Dama dama; assembly: GCF_033118175.1. NCBI lineage: Eukaryota > Metazoa > Chordata > Mammalia > Artiodactyla > Cervidae > Dama > Dama dama. The sequence continues at coordinate 44,970,436 of NC_083702.1, forward strand.
TCTGGGGCTGGGTCCTGCAGATGACATTGTTGGGGTAAAGAGAATGAGCGCTTAAAGTCTCCCTATGTTTCACCCATCCACCCCCCAACCGCCACCCGCCCCTTGTGTCCCTCCAGGCTGACTTTGCCATCGAGGCCTTGGCCAAGGCCACCTATGAGCGCATGCTCTACTGGATGGTCCTGTGCATCAACAAGGCTCTGGACAAGACCTAGAGGCAGAGTGTCTCATCCATCAGGATCCTGGACACTGCTGGCTTCAAGATCTTTGATATGAGCTTCTCTCCTTCGAGCCCCTTCCTATATCCCAAGACTCTGAGGCTGCCTTTTCCAGACATCCCTGGATATCTGCTGGGTGAGGGTTGGGGAATTGAAGGGAGTGTGGCATAGCCCCCTGGGTGAGGGCCACACCTGTAGGCATTGTTGGCTTTGATACTGCCAAAGTCATGGCCAGCAAGTGCCATACCTGACCTCACACCACCTGGCACACAGACTCCAATAGTTGGTCCAAGAGGTTTGGACCTAATTGAACAGGGGTGTCCTCAGCCTGTGGAGGTCCTGGCTTAGATGAAAGCTGGTTCTTCTTGGCAAACTGTGTTGCCTGCACAGAGTGTCTAACAAGTGGTTACACACAGATGCTGGGTCACACCCAGTCTGGGCCCAGCATCCTTGTCAATGACAGTTGTTGATGAGAAACCTGTCTTGTCACAGCACTGCCTCCAAGCCACTTGTGGCACTTGTGAACCATGCTGCAACTGGCCCCACTTTCTTGGCTTCCCCTGCTTTGCTCCTTAGGTTCCTAAGTATGTCAAAGTCCCTCTTGACTTTAAACTAACTGTTTAAAGAAACACTCTTTCTCTAATTACCTAGTGTAATGTACCGGAGCCCCGACGTCCACTGCCACCTGTGTTAGAAATGCATGGAGACAGAGATGCCAGCAGGTAAGATCCCTTCAGGGCCCAGGTTCCGTGTTTCTCTGCAAGTCTGACTCCTTACCTGGCCCTTGATGGCCCCCACCTGCCCCCTTCCTGGCGTCCATCAACCCCACTTTCCCTCCACCAGGAGAACTCTGACCGCAGAGCACTAAGACTGATCCAGGGCCTTGGCCTTTCTCTAAGACTCTGTGGTGGCTGGGGTGGCATGTGGTCAGCAGCCAGATCTCCTCTTCTAGATCAAGGCCCTGGAGATCGAGAGCAACCTGTACCACTTGGGCCAGACCAAGGTCTTCTTGGGCAGTCGTGCTGGCCCACCTGGAGGAGGAGCAGGACCTGAAAATCACGGACGTCATCATTGGCTTCCGGGCCTGATGCAGGGGCGACCTGTTCGGGAAGTGAGTCCCCGGATGCCCACCAACGGCTCAGGGCCCCCAGCTGGCCTGTAGTGGAAGCACTGAGGAAGGGGGGCCTGGGCACCCTCATGCAGACAGGTGTCCCCCAGGGAGACCCATGTGGCTTTCCCGCCCCCCTGCTTCCTGAATTTCTGCCTGAGGATTAAAGTGAGCAGGCGGGAAGGATGACTGCACTCTGATTTTTGCTGCAGGAAAAACCCCTGCCTCCCACTGTTCCTCCCTGTGACCATCCTGTAGGGGTGACACCCAGAGCCGGCTATCCCCAGAGGACCCCGAGTTCCGGGAAGGAGGCCCCCTGGTGTCCCGGCGGCTCCTGTGGGGGAGGGGCGGACTTGTGCAGATCAGGGGCGGGGCGGCTGCCCCTGTGCCCTTGACTTCTCTGTGTCTGGGCTCTGGGGCGTCTGCCCTGGCCTGAGCCCTGAGTCCTGAGAACAGGGTGTCAAGTGAGTGTTTGCAGGACGTGAGCTGCTGACACTCTCCCACCAAACACAAGTCCCTGAGTTGTTCAACAAAGCGCCCACCTGTCCCCTCCTCTCAGCGCACTTACCTGCAATACACAACAGATACATAACAGTTGGCTTTAAGACCAAACTATGGTTGGCTATCCTCATGGAATAACCTTCTGTCCCTCCCTCAATCCTGGATGGTGGGGACGGTAATGGCCCAGGGACACTTCCTGGGGTGAAGCAGCCCTGGGGAAAGGGCAGGCGGGCCTCCATGGGGCATCCAGGTCCACTGCAGTCACTTCTGCCTGAGGCAACCCGAGAAGTTCACCAGCAGTCCAGCTACAGGACTCTCAGACTGTGGGAACTTGATTCTCCATTTCTTCATCCGTGAAACGGAGCCCACACTCCTAGAGCTGATGTGAGAGTTCAACAGGAAAGGCGTGGACGGGGTGAGCACAGCGCCTGGCACATGCTCAGCCAGCCCCCCGTCCACAGAGGCTCTTTGCTCAGGAACCAAAGAGGAGACAGGGCCAGCTCTCCATTGTAGACTTCTCTGAGTTGCCAGGACACTGGTTATCTGATAAAAGTCCTCCATTTGGAGAGGAAAATATCTGTGTTCAGGTGGAGATAAGCCGAGGTAGAAAAGGGCAGTGTGCTCTCAGCCCTTCCGACGCACTTCTGCATCCACATCATGGCAGTGACCATTAAGGCCAGCCCTCCTCATGTGGACTCAAGGCGCTAGTTCCATCCCTGCCAGCAGGGCTAAGTCTAGAGGGATCTGATCAGATGGGATGGGGGAAAGGGCATGGACAGAATGGCTGAGGGGTGGTCTTAGGCCCCCCTTCCAGGTACCATAAAAGCAGAACTGGAAATAGTGGGTCTACAGGTTAGGTCACAGAGGGCTTCTCAGAGGAGGTGATGCCAGATTTGGGCTTTGCAGAAAGCATTTCTCCCAGTTGGATGCAGCAGGTGTCCCTGGCACAAGTACCTAGAAGTGTGAGTGAATCCTAGAAGCCACCTGGACGTGGCCCTCAGCAGCAGAGTATGACCAGTATGCATTGAGCAACTGGTCTGCTCTAGGACTGTACCACATTCTGGAGGCATGAAGATGAATGAGGCAGGCGGGCTGGTGAGTGTGAATTTGGAGGGGTGATCAGATGGAAATGAAAGGTTGTTGCTGAACGATAAGACACCAGGATTCATGGCCTCCAGAGGAGACAAATTCAATCTGGGGCCAGAGACAAGGCTGGATCACTCAGAGCTTTTGTGTAATAAAGTTTTATTAAAGTATAAAGGAGATAGGGAAAGCTTCTGACATAGGCATCAGAAGGGGCAAAAGAGTACCCCCCTCCTAGTCTTTAGCTGTATGTTATATAGTCACTCAAGTCTGTTAATGAAAAGAAAGAAATGTCATAGAATTTAGAATGACACCAGATAATTCATCCCTGGCCATAAAACGATTGACTTGAATTTTGTAGAAGGGCAGATTACCAACAAATAGTTTCGTTTACATAGATTAGGGAACAATATCTGAGTAAGTAGGTTAGGCCATTTGGTGGAACCAACGTGAAGATAGAGTCTGGGGTACATTAACATAGCTTAAGACAACATTTCCATAAGAAAAAGAAATGTATTTGTTAACTCAAGGTTTGAGAGTAGTTAGTTTCAGGTGAAACCAGGTGTCATGGCAACACTGCATTTTAAGAGAAACTTCCTTTTAAATTTGTGTAGAGAAGGAAAAACATATCACTGGTTTGTTTCCTCCTGCTGCTTGAGAGATAAAAATGTCTGGCACTTGCAGCCTATTTCCTCCGTTTGGAGTCCCCTGGCCTTCCTGCCTGTTACCCTCTCAGAAATGGATGGGCAGTGATTTGTTAAGGGACTCACAGTGTGTTGGTAGCAGGTCTTCCTTCATGGAGCCTGAGATGGAGTGGACTGTGTCAAGAAGGTTGTGGAATGTCAGGACTGGGCTTCTTTCTCTAAGGGGGTCAGATGGAGGCGGACATAGTGCCAGGATGGGGCCTGGTGGGCCGGGTGTTTGTTTGACTTGAACCACTCAGAAGTGAGGGTTTTGCTTTCAGTTCTGCTTCCCAGAGTATATCTGGGCCCAGAGGGTGTGTGTGTTCATTGCAGAGACGCACAGCTGGCGGCTGCATCTGCACAGATGTGAACATCTGGATCTTGTTCACACTCAGCCAGAGAAAGACGCCTGGGTAGGCAGGGGGGAGGGACCCTGCCCATCTCCCCATCCTCTGGATGAATGTCTGAGAAAGTATGATGTCACTAGTTGACAGAAGGGAACTGGAAGCTCAGAGAGGTGAGGCCATGGCTGGGGCAGCAGGTGAAGCAGGGGCAGAGCCTGGATGTGGAGGCAGGTGTGTCTGAGGGCTTCCTCCCACCTTGGGGCTCCTAAACAGAGCAGAGGGAGGGCGGCACCCGTCCCGGTGGGCTCAGCACAGCACGTGGGCCACTGAGACATGAGCGGTGAGCCCAGGAGGAAGCGGGGTATTGGGGGTGCTTAGTACTTTGGAAACTGGAGGAAGCAGAGCAGGTGGAGGAGGAAAGGGGAGTCAGAGCCTCACCTCCTATGACCTGGCCTCCTTGAAACTGCCCCCAGGGAGCTAGGCTGGGGCTAATGGGGGAAAGGGGAATTTTTTGAGTTACAAGGAATCAAGGTTTGTTGAAAAAACCCTGCCTCTGAGTGCCAGGCTCAGTGACAGGCCCTGGGGGAGACTGATGACTGGAGATGGTAGAAAACCAAGCAGAGAGTCGAAGGGCATTGGCTTCCTGTGTTAGCCCAGCCCTCAGCTCAGGATATTGTTGATGACTGGTCCTGTGTGCGGAAGATGACCCTGCTGAAGAAGTAAGAAGGACTCATTGCACAAGGTCCACATGCAATCCCGGTGTGGCAATATTAAGAGAAAAAGCCAAACTCTACAGACATCAGTATAACAGGAGGGGCATGAGCTTAGATCTATGTTTTTTACTGGCAGAGAGGAGACTATAAACTGGGTTATTTAAACCATGTTTCCATCCCTCCCTCATACCCATGTCCAACGGCCTGGTCTTGGCCTCCTCTCTGCCCACAGAGAGCTGTGTGACCCTGGGCAAGCTATCTCCTGGGAAATTGGTTGTTCTATTCACTTACTAAGGTTTTCAAAGCTGATTTCCATTTTTCTCTGTGGGTGAGGATGTTTTTTCTGACCTGATTTATGGGATCCTTGGCAATTTTAATTTCCAAGAGTCCAGTAGGTCAGAATTTCCTTTATATCTTGTGGAATGTGTGTATTTAGAAAGGTTTCCTCAAATCAATGTTATTTTTAATGCTTCCCTCAGTCCCTTCAGTTTTTTCTCTCTGGCTTACGTTGGATCCTTTTGAATGACTCACTGATTAGGATCTTTAGTTTCTTCTCCATTCTCTTCCTCTTTGTCCCCCTTCTACCCTCCCTCCCTTTCTAATTTTCACAGGGGACCTGGGCTTGTGCTGTGTCACCAAGAAGCTGGTTGTTTCAAGTCCCCAGAAGGGGTCCCACCCCTCATATTTTAGCCAGGCTGTGCCCAGGAGGGCGGAGGGTGCCCAGAGGTCCTGGACAGGAGGAGCAGGAGAGAACAGACAGGGCCCCTGATGATGTGGGTAGGGTTCTCAGACCTGGAGGAACTGAGCAATAAGAGAACACAACCAGTAAAGTGTGACCTTCAAGAGGAGCTGGAGAGGAACTGGGGGAAGCTGGCAGGGGGAGGCTTGGAGCTGGGCCTCCAGGGTCAAGTAACCCGTCACATAGTGAGGCCAGTGGGGAAACACATTTCATGGGGAGGGGCAGCCTGTGCCAAGTGAGGTGTCAGGCTCCTGCAGCAGGCCCTGTGGAGACAGAGAGTGTGAGGAAGACAGGAGCTGGGGCAGTCGGGAGGGTCTAGGTGCTGGGCTAGGGACTTTCTTAACGCCCCTTTCCCTTCCCAGGGAGCATGACTTCAGGCACATGAGGGAGATGGTTGGGGAGAATCTGTCTGCCCATGAGGAGGGGAGGGATGCGTGACTGGCCATGCAGCTGGGCAGGGACAGGCTTCTCCAGGGTCCTCCCCTCTCCCACCAACAGTCTTTCCAGAAAAGGACCAATCAGAACTAACAGAGGAGGATGCCCTGGACAGGAATCAAGCAGAGGAAGCACTGCCCATATCCACACCCAGCTGAGGCCCCAGACAAGGGTCAGGACCAACCAAGAATGGGAGGGAAGGACAGAAGGATGAGGTCAAGGGTTCAGATGCATTTACAAATTTTGGCATCATCCAGGATACAGCCCTTTCTGCCCAAGCCCTCCTCTTCTCTCTGCCTTGGCTCTTGGTCCCCATTTTTCATGATGTCAATCGGCTGCACCGGCTCCCGGGTCATGCAGCTTCCAGGCGGGGCGGGAGGCGCGGGACCAGCCAGGTGTCCTCTTGCACTTGCTTCAAGGTAGACCTGCCCGCACGAGTTCTCTCCCATCCAACTACTCAGTGCCTCCAGCCCCACCACCAGGGACACTCCCTAGTGAACAAGCTGATGTTACTCTTCCTGCGGGACAGCCCCAGGCATCACAGAGAGAAGGTGATAGAACTATTCTCGGATGGGGGCTCAGGGGAGGGGATTGGGGAGGCTCTAAGGAAATGGGGGCTTCCCTGATAGCTCAGTTGGTAAAGAATCTGCCTGCAATGCAGGAGACCCCAGTTTGATTCCTGGGTCAGAAAGATCCCCTGGAGTAGATAAAGGCTACCCACTGCAGTATTCTGGCCTAGAGAATTCCATGGACTCTATAGTCCATGGGGTCGCAAAGAGTTGGACATGACTCAGAGACTTTCACTCACTCACTAAGGAAATGGGTCCACTCTAGATCAGGTGACATGGAAAATGAGGGGCGCTCCTATCAGTGGGGGTCTCAGTAACTCACCTACGGAGGCGGGAGGCCAGAGTGAGCAGAAAGGTGTAACTGGTAACGAAGGAGCAGTCACGCTTTTCACCCAAGGGAGGGGGCGAGGTGTGGGTGAGGGCGGAGTGATGAGTGTTTGCAGTCTCCTTCGCTCCTGCTCTCAGGGCGACCCTGTGTGAGGCTGGAGTTCTGTGAGAGCCTTTACATCCAACGGGAGAAGAGCATCGCCCTGTTGTGATACCAGGCCAGCCTTGGGACGTCGGGGGTATTCTTTCCTTCTCAGTCCTTTATAATGGTCACATAAATAGACAGAAAGGAATATACCCATAGATTTTAAGACTCCTCTTATTATTAAATTCAATTAACAATGAACTATTCCCCACTACACTTACTCCTCTTTGCAGGACAGATACCTTTTGTAAGCTTTGTGTCTCCCTTCTTAGCCACACTTGATATAAACTCTTCTCATTGAATTATTATGAACTCTTGGCCTTTCTTAGACTCAACTTGGCCCAATGAAACATGATCATAGTATTCACTTTCCATCGTCAGCAGCATTATTGTATATGAGTTCTGTTAAAGTTGCTCTGTTAAAGTTGCGGGTCCGACTCTTTGTGAAATCATGGACCATCAGGAGCCTGGCTCCTCTGTCCAGGGAATTCTCTAGATCAGAATACTGGAGTGGGGAACCATTCCTTCTCCAGGGGATTGTCCCAGGGCTTGCACCCAGGTCTCTCACATTGCAAGCAGATTCTTTACCGTCTGAGCCACCAGGGAAGCTCATTTTATGTGGGTGCCCCTTCTAAATGCTGCTCTGAACATTTCCAAGAGAATCTTTGCATTTGGGGGTGTATAGATGCCGACCTGTGGATATAGATGCCGACCTGTGGAACTGACCTCCCCTTCAAGGAGTCTTTCTTCCTTTGCTTGGACAGAAGCCCATGGGCGCACAGGTTTGTGGGCAAGGTGCTGCTGGACGATGTATCTGCTTAAGGCCACAGTTCACTGTGGTTTTCCTGGGTTACATGTATTGTCCTCCCTCCTTTTCCTGGAGAACTTGGCTTCATTATCACAAACGTGCCTCCTAAACTGACAGTTGTCACATCAGGTGTCAGGCTTACTTCTTATTGCCTCTTAATCCAATTGCTTCCCCCAGTTTTATGTTGTGGCACCAGAAATCAACCCAGTCTTATGGGTTACTAACCACTATGAAGTGACTTCTGCTTTTATAAAATTAAAAAAATCCAAAATACTAAATGCATATGTTTAAAACAAATCAGTTTATACAGAGGGTTCTGCACACCCCTTCCTAGTAAAAAGCATTTTGGGTTGTTTGCTTTTTCTTTAGGTAATTCATCAATATCCTTAGATAATTTCCTTACTTACAGGGTCATTGAGAGAACTAAAAATAAGTGAATGCTTGAGAAGCACTTAGAATGCTGCCTAGTGCAAAGTGGGGAGTCGTCAGCCACAATAGCTAATAAATATTAAGTATCATATTTTTCTTTTCCTAATTTAAAAAGTTGGATACCATTAACTTACTTCTTACCAGGTAAGATAATGATTTCAGTTATTTTTGTACCTTTTCTTATATCCTCCCCCGCCTTCTCCTAATACCATTATATCACTCATCTTACATCTTCTATTAGAAACTTTGTGGTTATATGCACTTTATTTGTGCCATTCGTTCTTAGGCCCTCAGGTTCAACTGGTGTTTCTTGATTCCACACTTTGTAAAATGAGACTATTTCTCTTTTTCCCTTCAGTGCTTCAGTTTCCCACTTCTAGAAGTGTGATTTAATATTTATATTGATTGACAGCAAATAAATTTAGTTCTCATATTTAAATGCTTTGTTCTAAAAGTTAAAAATCAAAGAAGACAATTTCCATTTTTGTGATGTTTTAAATATTTTCTCTGGAGTAACTTGTATTAATACTCTGCGTTTGCACATACATTTTGGCATAGCTTTAGTTTTTCCTGATGTTTTGAATTGCCTTTGTTTCCACCCCTTGCACTATCTTCAAATTTCCTCCATTTCTTTGCACCTGTGCCTCATATGGTACCGAGTCCCCTGTCCCCACAGACAGACTTCTCAGACTTCTCACCCCATTCTGAACTGGTTTCTTTCTAGATCTACTGTGTGCCCAGCTGTGATCCATGGATTCCCTTCTCTCTGGGTTGATGTTCCTGATGCCTGGATCACATTCAGGAATTTTTCTTTCTCTTGGTTATCCTTCACATCATCCCCCACCCCCACCCCCCCAACATACACATCTTTTCTTTCCCTCTGCTTCTCATTCTCAAGTAACTTTCTAAGGAATGATTGTGAATAGCAACTTTTCTGTTCTCCATTTAGCTCCATTTCTTCTGTAATTTTTTAAAAAATTTTCTGGAAGCTTTTTTTGACCTTCTTTTCCAATCTTTCTTCAGACTTATTTTGTAAACACTTATTAAGTCCCAATATTTATTTGTCTGTTTCATTTTTTCCCAAATCTCAGTGCATCTTCTCATTTTATGAATAAAAATCCTTTCTAATCTAATTAATGACCTGGATTCAAGTTTTATACTTATTTTCTTCCTTCAAAGTTGTCCATCCATCTCTTCTGGTGTCATTTCTCATCTGTTTCTCTTAGTCACCCTTTCCCACACTGTCATCGTTTCCGTGTATCTGACCCTGGATGACCCATTCATATTTAAGAGGGAGTAAAGTTGACTGGTAAGCTTCCCTCTAGAGTGCTTGCCTGAGGACCGGTAAATTCCAGAATACAGAAATGTTTTTTCTGGGGTATCTGAATCCAGATTTTCCTCCCTCTGGTGTGGATTTGTGTGAATATGTGATAGGATGTGGATTGCTGAGACTGTCCCCTGTCTCTCCTTTTGTGTCACTCTCATGTTGCTCTATGCAAGAATCCCTCTTTCCTGTACACCTTCTTCCCGTCTCTTCCCTCCACTCCTCTTTACTCAGCAATCACTTATTCAGCCAGTCAGTCTTCAAACTATTGCTGAAGACTCTGGGCTCCTGTTGCCCACATTCCTGGCTTTATATTAGCAGCAGAGTACCAAGAGGCAAGGTGTGGGCTCTTGAGCCCAGTAAGTGGGTTGAAACCTAGTGTGCCATGGACAAGATTTCTGACCTGGGGCAAGTCACATAACATCTATGAAAAAAAGAAGGGAGTAGGGGTACATATCTCAAGGGTTACTGCAATAATCCAAATTATATTCAGTAAAGTCTTAGATCAACTATCAGTACAGAGCAAAGACCACAAGCACAAAGACTCCTCCTATCGGTAGCCATTATTATACCTGTAGTCATGTTTACTATCATTTCAGTCAAGTCTCAGGAGGAGTAGTTGATAAATGCACCTTTGTCTTCTTAAAATACTGCTGAAGGTAATCAACATTTTCTTTCTTTCATCACCTACCAAGGCAATATAATCCCAAACAGAATTAAAAAATTCTTTCTCTATAAAGATATGTTTTAAAATAGAGACTTCTGAGAATTGGCAAGATTAAAAGAATCGACAGTCTCATATATGAATATAACAGTAATAAATTGGTGCAATGTTTTGGCACAAGAGAGTGACTCTAGGTATGAAAACATTTAAAATGTTTAGAGCCCTGACCAAATCATTCAACTTCCAGAACCAGCTTAAGGACACAGTCTCAAGTACAGGCAAAGTTTCATACAGGAAGAGTGTTTTTTACACTATTATTTACACAAATAATTAGAAACAACCTAAAGTACAACAGTCAGGGGAGGACAGCAGAGAGGACTGGGCAACATCCAGGTATCAGCGGCCCAGGGCAGGGCTGCAGGGATAGGGCTTGCGGGATAAAGCCTCCTGCAGAAGCAAGGAGGATGTGGGCTGTGGGAGCTGCAGCTCCAGAAACTTTATAGAGGCAGAGACTCAAGCACAGGGAGCAAGACATCATTTTGGAATAAAAAGAGTCATTTACCAATTAACATATATCCCCAGGTAAGTATTTCTGTATATTGTTGAGAGTACAGCATAGTTATCATTAACATGCTATTTGAATCAAAAAGACTTGGATTCAAGTCCAGACTCTGGCACCAGCATGAAATCTTGGGCTGACCTATGTTTAGGTGAGTTTCAGGAGCCTGCACATTATAGACACTGAATCAATATTAGTTATTACCAATTAGTGGCGCAGGTGTCCCAACCTCCCATAATTTCCAGAGTATTTCTTTCTATGTTCCTTTCTATGTGTTCTTCTGTCTCTGGTTTTATTGCTCCTATAACTTCACAGATGGCTGTCTCCTGTCTGATTACCTTCTCCCTGGGCCCCAACAGGAGAGCAGGACTCTGACTCAGCTTGGAAGGAGCTGTAGGAGGTGAGTGACTTGTCTTAATTAACAGGCAGCAGAGCCCAGGGGACAGAGAAACACAGAGGGTTAAGTCCCCGGTGGCACTGGTGGCCGTCCCAGAGGAACCCACCAGAGACCTCCCCCGTCGCTGCTCCCTGCAACCCCTGCTCACACGTGATCTAGCCCACAGTCTGTTTTCTCTTCCCCAAGGGGGAAGCCACACCTCCTTCCAGCCTGACTTGGATGGGTGAGCCGAAGCGACATCTCTGAAACGCTGCTGCTGCCACCATGAGCTCAATAGACCTCTTGTACTGCTCAGATAGTCAGCTATCACTTGTCTGGCTGGTTTCCACTTGTGATCCAGAATTGGGGGTGGTGCCTCCAGGCTGAGACAACCCACAAAGGAATCAAGAACCAAGAAGGGGGTGGCTGAGAATTCTGGAGCCCTCTAGAGAGGCCAGAGGAGCCCCCCACATTCAGGGTCCTATCCTTACAGCCTCAATCCCAAACCCATCCTCAGGGCACCACAGCATGGCGCCTACTTCTTTCCCCACTGCCATCCAGCAAGGGACTCAGAAGTGAGGCCAAGACAGCCCATGGTGAGGGGGACAGTTGATGGGGATCCCCAAGGTCAGGTGGGAGAGGGAGAAGAGGTCCCCCAACATCTCTGGAGCTTCTCCTGCCCTCTCCCTTGCTCCAAGCCTCCTTCTGCTCCCAGACCCTGGGGTGTCACCAAGAGGCTGTTTCCTCCAGTTCTCGCCCTGCAACCCCCTCCACCTCAGTCACTCCGCAAGGGTCAGGGGACCCAGAACTGAACTCAGGTCTGGACTGTGCCACCTCAGTCCTCAGGGAGGGGTGGTCAGAGCTTCAGCATAAGAATTGGGGCAGAGGGGACACACATGTCCCCACCCATAACACCAGGGACCTTTGGTCAGGAAGATGGACCTTCAACACATTTTCAGTTCAGTTCAGTTCAGTCACTCGGTCGTGTCCAACTCTTTGCAACCCATGGACTGCAGCACGCCAGGCCTTCCTGTCCATCACCAACTCACAGAGTTTACTCAAACTCATGTCCATTGAGTTGGTGATGCCATCCAACCATCACATCCTTTGTTTTCTCCCCCTCCCACCTTCAATCTTTCCTAGCATTAGGGTCCTTTTAAATGAGTCAGTTCTTTGCACCAGGTGGCCAAAGGATTGGAGTTTCAGCTACAGCATCAGACCTTCCAATAAATATTCAGGACTGATTTCCTTTAGGATGGACTGGTTGGATCTCCTTGCTGTCCAAGGGACTCTCAGGAGTCCTCTCCAATACCACAGTCCGAAAGTATCAATTCTTCAGCACTCAGCTTTCTTTATAGTCCAACTCTCACATCCATACATGACTACTGGAAAAACCATAGCTTTGACTAGACAGATCTTTGTTGGCAAAGTAATGTCTCTGCTTTTTAATATGCTGTCTAGGTTGGTCATAACTTTTCTTCCAAGGAGCAAACTACTCAACACCATTTACATTCCACCACAATTTCTTCTAATTTTATTCTTTTCTTTTTCCACCTAGAGAGTGAAGCTGTTTTTTGAGTACTCGTTGATCATTCCCATATCACACAAAAGAAACTGAAGTTCCTACTCCAAAACCAGGAGAGATTTGTGGCTAAGGACAATTTACCCAAGTAACCAGGAGTGTCACTCAGCTCCCTCTGCCCCAGGCTAGGTTCCTCCTGACAGGCACACCTTCTCCAGGCAGCACCCTATAACTAGAGTCAAGGATGTTCCTTCTCCAGATCCCAATAGCAGTGTTTCCTGTTCCCTTCATGTCGTTTGCTGGCAGTGAACGGCCTCGGGTTGAGAAGAGATGAAACCTGCTACAGGGTCAGGTTATGTGACCTTGGACATGTTACTGAACTACTCTCTGCCTTAGTTTCTTCATCTGTTCAGTTTTATTGTGAAGACACTGAAATTATGCATGCAAAGTGCTTTGCATGATGGCTGACACAGAGTAGGTGCTCAATTAATATTAACTTTGAAAAAACTTCTTGGGAAGAGATAGGGGCCAAGGATCATTTTCCTAGAGATGAGGACAAGGCAGAGCTCACTTTCAAACAAGTCAGTAAACCCTGCCAACATCCTTTTGTGCACCTGGGGATTCTGACTAGAACCCTTTCCTTCCATCTTAGGAACTGTACCAACTTTGCAAGATCCAACTGGCCTAAAGTAGAGAGGCTGGAGAGGAACTGGGTGGAGCTGGTGGGGTCCTGGCTCTAGCCCTGCCCAGCTCTGGGGCTCTGGGTTTATGTCTTGGAGTCTCAGATCTGTCCTGTGTCCAGTGGGAATAGCAATTCAATCTAATGGTCTATGGTGATGGCCTCAGAGTGAAATGCAGGTCAGAGGTAGGGAAGCAAATGCAATCATCTCGTCCAAAGGCCCAGGGAGGCCTGGACCAGGGTCAGACCCAAGGGTCAGGGTGGAGCAGAGGGTCCAGGTTGGAGGACAAGTAGACAGGCTTGGGCAACAGGACAAGGACTAGAGTGAGGAGAGTGGGCCCTGAGGACACAGGACTGAAGGGGCTGTGATGCTAACAGAGGTTCCAGAAGTGGGAGGGAGGATATTTCTTTCTTCCCTGATGGGATCCCCTCATGCTGGGCTAGAGGGCCCTGGGTGAACATGTCCTCCACACCCTGCCTGGGACCTGGGTTCTCACTCCATCTGGGACCATCTTCTAGTCTATGTTGAGCGGCCCTGACAGTGGGAAAGCAGTGTGGCTCAGTGAGACCTCCAGGCCCACAGTGAGTGGCTGCGATTGTGTGTCATTTGAGGGATTCTGAGGAACCTCACGCATCCCCACCCAAGAGGAAAACGCTTCCTCCACCAGCTGTGCAAGTGCCGGTCTCTTCAGGATTAATAATTCCGATGGATGTTCCCTCAAGTCTCTTGAGTCTTGGAGAGGGTGTATAAAGTTGCACTTGGCCTTGGGGTGCAGGCCCATTTACCAGCTAACATGTAACAACCAAGAGGTCAAGGATGCTGGGTGATGGGTCAGGATCAGTGAGGTGAGCTGGAGACTCCAAGGGAACCAGGGCTCACAGCACATCTCCTGCTTCCCTGTCAGCTGGGGAAGTGGATGGACCCAGTGACTTTTCAATGGAAAGATCAAGGGCACAAGCCTTGGAAGACAGCAGATGCCAGGCAAAATGATCTTGAAGGTGCCTTCTACCTCTGACTTTTGGTGGGTTTTTTTTCCTAAGTATGCAGAGTTAGGCAAGCTGCTAAATCTGAGGGCACAGTTCCCAGGACTGTCCTTACATTTAACACCAGTAGCAAGTTTGGGGGTTCCCATAATCACCCTCAGGTTGAGAATTCCCTAGAAGAATTCTCAGAGCTCACTGAAGATATTGTCATCCCGGTTATGGTTTATTACAGGAAAGGATGCAGTTTCAGCCACAGGGCAAAATCTGGGCGGGTTTCACACACAAAGCTTCCATTGTCCCCAGGATGCTTTCCAGCCTTGGAATCAGTGTGCGGCAGGACACACAGAGCACTCTCTGCCAGGGAATCTCACACACTTAAAAACAAATTATCCTAACTTGTGGTCTCCAGCTCCTCCCAGCGGTCAGACTAATGCCCTAGAGTCCAGCTCCTCCAGAGGTCAGAATTGATACCACATGACCCAGAGGCCCCCATCGCGAATGTCACCTTTTCTGTTTGTCCAGTGGCCAAAGGCCCGAGCAGATGAGGACACTTCTATCAGCCAGAATATTCTAGAGGCTTAGAGACCACTTCTCAGAATCAAGGGCTAAGAGTAGATTGACTCCTCACTACACACTAAGGTCCACGAATGAAGGGTTTTCTGCTCCAATCAAACTTCTCTTTGTTTCTCTGTGGAGTTCCTACCCTACCAACTCCTGGCAAGTGATGGTTTTGCCTGTCCCGAGTGTCTTTACCAAATACCTACCTTAATTGAATCCTAATATGACCTTTGCTTATTTTTTCCACCATTGAATAACTATATGGAGCATCTACAATGTCCGAATATGTGCTTAATGTAAAAAGAAACACTTATAAACATTTAATTAAACAATTTCTGTAATTTATGCAGAATAGATCCTGTCCAGTCTATTTTTACAAAGAAATTGTCTTAATTCCTTGACCTTCATTATTACAGGGAGGAGGCAAAGGCACTACATGAATATCTGAACAGGCTGAATACAAACTTGAGTGGAAAGGACCAAGACACACTCCAACAAGACCAGCTGGACAGAAAGAAGATTTTGGAGGAGTTTCCTGTGATGGAACAAGACCTGGAGAAAGACACAGAAAAGCTCCATGTTTTTGCAGACAAAGTTGACAAGGTACACAGGGACTGCACGATTTCCAAGGTGGTGGCCCACTCCACTGGCACTGTGTCTGGCATCCTCAGTATCCTTCACCTGGCTCTGGCACCTCTGACAATGGGGGCCACTCTGCCTCTCTTAGCCACTGGGTTTGGGCTGGGCATAGCGGCTGCTGTGACCCATGTGTCCACCAGCATCGTGGAACAAGTAAACATGTCATCAGCAGAAATTGGAACACTCAACTGCTGTCCGGTGACAGGAAGAGATGGAAGGTAATCAAGGATGTACTCCTTAAAAGGAAAGTTCATATTATTCTTGCAAAGAAATCATTCATCAGAGTGCTAGAAATCATTGGGAAGAATTTCCAATTTATCAAGGTGATAGAAGGCAGCCCTGCCTTAGCAGTCAAAGTCAAGTTCTTCATAACCGAAGGGAAAACCTTCATTCATGGCAGCGTTCAGGTGCAGAAAACTTTTGGAGGCATGGCTTTAGCAATGACAAAAGGAGCCCGTATCACTGGCATAGTCCTGTCAGGTATCAGCATTGTGATAGGGGCTTCCTGGTGAAATAGTTAATACATTTACACAATGGAGCAAAGGCAGAGTCAGTTGAAAAGGTGAGGCAGCGGGCCCAGGTGTTGGAAAGCATATTGGAGTTACTCACTGAGATCCATGAGAATCTGCAGGAGGGCTCAGTTCCCCCACCCACAGAGGAGTGCAGGGACCAGGGACATTTGCTGGGTGTCTCAGAGGCAGCTTGTTAGAGGAGAAAAGGAGGGGAGACAACATTGATGGTCCTGGGTGTTAGGAATTTGGCATTTCTGGAGCTGAGCACAGCAATGGAGGGATGGATTCAGGTGGCAGATGAGGACAAAGAAAGAGCCTGGAGCCTGGACTAAGGGAGGAGGGGGGCTAAAGAGTGAGGGGAGGGGAGAAACCACTTCTTTTGGACTGAAGAACACACTGGGGGTAGAAAAAAGGGAAAGGCAGGTGGAACTAGCTGTGGAAGGCCAGGAATACGGAAGTGTTGAAAATGAGAGAAAGTCAAAAGTCAACTCACCTTCGATTCCAGCAGGTTGTTATTAACTAGGCAGTGACTTCTTTTGTTTTTTGTTTTTGTTTTTGTTGACGTGTAGGTGACTTACAGTATTGTGTGGCTTTCTGGTGTACAGCCAAATGTATTGATTATACATGTAGTTTTGTGTGCTGTACAGTAAATCCTGATTGTTTATCTATTTTATGCATGGTAATGTGCATCTGTTAATCACATATTCCCATTTACCCTTCCTCCCCTTTCCTATTTTGTACCATCAGTTTGTTTTCTTTGTCTGTGAGTCTGTTTCTGTTTTGTAAATAAGTTCATTTGTACTACTTTTTGATTCCACATATAATTGAGATCATACAATATTTGTCTTTCTCTGACTGACTTACTTAATTTACAATAATCTCTGTCAATCCAAGCAGCTAAAAACAACATTACTTTATTCTTTTGGGTACTATTCCAGTTATTTCGCATCTTTTTTCATCTATTGATGGACACTTAGGTTGCTTCCATGCTATTATAAATAGTGCTGCTCTGAACACTGGAGTGCATGTTGCTTTTTGAATTAGGGCTTTTGTCTTTTCCAGAAGTGCTGACTCATACAATAGTTCTTTATTTAGTTTTTTAAGGAAATTCCATGCTTTTCCATGGGATTCCCAGGTGACTCAGTGGTGAAGAATCTGCCTGCCAATACAGGAGACAAGTGTTCGATTCCTGGGTTGGGAAGATCCCCTGGAGGAGGAAATGGCAACCCACTCCAGTATTTTTGCCTGGAAATATTCCATGGACAAAGGAGTCTGGCAGCCCATGAAGTCACTAAAAGCCAGACATGACAGATGACTAACACTGGATCGCCTCACCTTGTGTTCTTTAGACTTTATTTCAATAAATAGGACTGATTCACTGAGGTTTCCTTGTGTTGACTGATGGGGCTCACATGAGTCTGAGCTCCTTCCCCGTGAGCCTGTCTCCCAGCATCTCAGGGAGCGCATCCTCCATGGCTCCTCCTGCCTGCCCGGTGGGCTCCCATTCAGTCGTTTCCCTAAGACCCTGGAGCCCCACAGACCCCATGGGACACCCGGGGGAGCCCATGTCATCTGACTTGGGCTGAGCATGGGGATACTCCTCCTCCAGCCCTGGGGACCAGGATGGACATGGGGCACCCAAGGCTGATTGAGAGCAGAGGGCTTGTGTGCAGGTATGGGGGCGGGGGGGGGGGGGGTCAGCCGTAAACAGAGGGGCAGAGAGAGGCAGCTCACACATCACCCAGGATGCCTTCATGTTTCACCAGGACTCCTGCAGGAGCGGCCAGAACTGTCTTCCTGTGTTTACCTTGGGGCACTGCCCTGCCCCACTCATCTATTCCCCACACGGGCTAGAATGACCCATAAGAATATCGACCTTAGCTTCCTTATCCATTCGTCTTCTGATGGGCATCTAGGTTGCTTCCATGTCCTGGCAATTATAAGGAAGCTATGGTACATATACACAATGGAATATTACTCAGCCATTAAAGGGAATTCATTTGAATCAGTTCTAATGAGATGTATGAAACTGGAGCCCGTTATACAGAGTGAAGTAAGCCAGAAAGATGAAGACCAATACAGTATACTAATTCATATATATGGAGTTTTAAAAGATGGTAATGATAATCCTATATGCAAAAAAGAAAAAGAGACACAGATGTACAGAACAGACTTTTGGACTCTGTGGGAAAGGCAAGGGTGGGATGTTCTGAGAGAATAGCATTGAAACAAGTATACTATCAAGGGTGATACAGATCACCAGGCCAGGTTGGATGCATGAGACAAGTTCTCAGGGCTGGTGCACTGGGAAGACCCAGAGGGATGGGATGGGGAGGGAGGTGGGAATGGGGATCGGGATGGGGAACACATGTAAATCCATGGCTGATTCATGTCAATGTATGGTAAAAACCACTACAATATTGTAAAGTAATTAGCCTCCAACTAATAAAAATAAATTAAAAAAAAAAAAAAGAATATCGACCTTAGCAGCAACTGCTTTCGCCTCCGCAACGGCTACCCGTGACTTTGAGCACAGATGCCGAAGCCTAATTGCAGACCAAAGCAATGTGCAGGACCCTGGGGTCCCCCAAGGGCAGAGCAGGATGCCAGGCTCACTCGATCCCCAGGAACAGGACTGAGGGGCTGGGCGATGGGAGCAGGGATGGAGGGAAAGTCCACCCAAGGCCACGTTCTGGCCTAGTCAGCCATCTGGGCTTGCACCTACCTGGACCTTCTGAGGAGCCTTCATGGGATGCCTCAGGCTCCTCCTCTCCAGGGAGGAGAGGGGGGCATCTGGGTGTTGCTCTCACCCCCACAGGCCTGCTCCACGGGGCACTGACTCTCTGTGTTTCCACATGTGGAGCATGTGACCACCTAACCGTCTCCCTCGCCTGGAGCTCAGGGCAGGAAGCCAGAAACCCGAGACCTAGATATGATCGCAGGACTTTTCCTAAGTCCCTCCCCACGTGCTGCAGAGCCTTCTCCACACTTTTGTCCAAACCTCCCTCAGTAGACTTTCCTCAGTGCCTCTGACTCCCTCTCAGCCAGTGTTTCCCTGAGATGCAGTTGGCCCTTCCATTCCTTCCTGAAGATGTCAGCAGTTATGGCCAGCATCTGTCTGATCCCTGTATTATGAGTTTCACTCCTTCTTTAATTCTTTGTAAGCTCCTGGGGAATTCAAATCCTGCACAGACTTCTCCTGGGGAGGGTTCTGGACCCAGTGCCTGGATACAGAACCATTCAGTGTCCATCCCCATGTGCCACCAAACCCTTAGAGCTGGACCCCATTCAGCTCAATGAGCAGATGATGCAATTCCACAGTTACCCATGTCTCAGGTGAGATCCCTGTGTCTGAGGAACAGAGACGGAGTCTGGCTAAGTGAGCATAGAAGAGCGTGCACTGGAGGGATGCAGGCCAGGTCAGAGAATGGAAAGAAGCCCCCAAACCTGCACAGTTCACGAAGCACAGAAAGTAGGGCAGGTCCCCCTGCAGGAGCTCACAGTCTGTCCCCAGAGGCCCCTTCCAGCAGGGAGCTTAGGTTCAAGCACCTGGAATCTCAGTGTCAGGTTCCCAGGAGACAGAAGAGCTTGGGTCTGAGGACTATATTCTGGGACCAATAGGTCAGGCTGAAGGATGAGGAAGATGAATGGTTAACAGGGACCCGAACCCTGGGGGAAGAGTCTCAGGAAGAGAGACTCCAGATTTAGTGCTTCCTGGGTGCACAACGTGCCCTCTTCTCAGACCAATGGAAATGATTCCCCTCACCCTATCCTGGGTCCAACCATCCCACACATGCCAGTAAGTACACTGCCCACTTCCCCAGCTGGAAACAAACACGAATCATCTCCACCTGCTATGCGTTGCAGGGATGTCAGGGGTAAAGGGTCCCAGTTCAATGCTAGTGCTTCTCCTGCTCTGTTGGGCTCCTTTCTCAGTGTTCTGCATACATGTTATATATGTGCAGGCAACAAGGAGGTGCAGTAGAGACCAGGACGACCAGGAGTATTACTCCCCTGATACCAGTCTTCACTGGGATTCCACTCCCTATTCCTTTTTCCTGTGGAGAAATACATGCCTGCAGAACCTGGGCTGGGCCATTGCTGTGTCAACACCATCACCTGTGTCCTCATCAGGTCCTCACTGCCCCTAGAGACCAGGAGGTATCATCCCCACGGAGAACAGGAGGAAGCTGGGCCCAGGGTCCAGAAGAGCGGCCACAACCCCCACCTGGGAAGGGCCATCCTGGGTGTGGCCTCCGGGTGCCTTTAGTCTCTTCCCTGGATCCATGTTGAGCTGATTGGTCAGGAGGATGCAGGATGTCCTGTTTCAGGAGGAAGTGAAGCAAGCATGTGGTGTTTCTATAACACAATTCATCCTGGGCCCAGGGTGGTGGACCCACCTGCTTTGAGCCCAGGCCACAGGGCTGTCTGTTGCCACCTGCTGTCCTTTCCAACGTGGGGAGAGATAAGCCCAGGTCTGTCTGCCACCCAGGACCTGAGTCCCTTCTGGCAGGGCTTGTAGTGGAGGTTTCTAGCTCCTCGCTTGACCCTGAGTTTGGTGGTTTTAAGCTGCTGCTCCTAGTTTTCACAGACGCCTTGAAGTTCACAGAGCTGCCTTCATACCAACTGGCACACAGCCTCCAGCTGGCTTGTTCCCAGGGCTTAGACCTAAGAGAATAGGGGTGTCTTGAGTCTGCAGAAGTCCATACTTAGAGTAAACCAGTGTGCTCAGGAAGATGTGCTGCTGAAACTGAATATCTAGCACCTGGTTACACTCAGATGCCTGAGGAGCTGGTCTGGACCCAGCCTCTCTGACAAGGACAATTGGTGAAGAGCACCTGACCAGTGAGGCTCTCAAGCCACCTGTGCTGTTGCCCATCACCCTGCACATGGCCCCACACTGCTCAGTCACCCCTGATTAGCTCCTCTGCTTTTGAAGGACGTTGAAGCCAGTCTTGACTTCAAAGTACCTTTTCAAAAGAAACCTTTTGGGACTTCCCTGGTGGTCCAGTGGTAAAGAATCTGCCTGCCAATGCTGGGGACACGGGTTTGATCCCTGGTCCGGGAAGATCCTACATGCTGCAGAGCAACTGAGCCCGTGCACCGCAACTTCTGAGCCCGCACCCTAGACCCGTGCTCTGCAAAAAGAGAAGCCACTGCGATGAGAAGCCCATGTACTCAACGAAGAGTAGCACACTCACTGCAACTAGAGAAAGCACCCCCTGCTCCCACAGCAATGAAGACCCAGGGCAGTCAAATAAACAAACAAGGACACTGTTTCCCTAGTGAATGCCTAATGTTTCCCTAAGGTAATGCCTCCTAAGCCCCACTATCTACTGCCACCTTTGTTAGAAATGCACGTGGGCAGAGACTCCAGCAGGTAAGGTCCCTACAGGGCCGAGGTTCTGTATTTCTCTGTGGCTTTCACTCATTACCTGTCCCGTGCTAACCCCCACCTGCCCCTCCAGCGTCCCCTCAATCCCACTCTCCCTGCACCAGGAGGAGGCTGCCCACACAGCAGCAGGGCCAGCCCCGGCTCCAGGCCCCTCCCCTGGCCTTGGCCTTGCTCCGGGGCTCCGTGGTGGCGGAGGTGGCACATGGTCAGCAGCCGGCTCTCCTCTTCTGGACGGAAGCCCTGGAGCTCGACAGCAACCTGTACCGCATCAGCCAGAGCAAGGTCTTCTTCCGGGGCCAGCGTGCTGGCCCACCTGGAGGAGGAGCAGAACCTGAGGATCACGGACATCATCATCGGCTTCCAGGCCTGCTGCTGGGGCTACCTGGCCAGGAGGTGAGTCCCGGGACACCCACCCCACCCAGCCTGATCCTCACTCAGGGTCCGCAGCTATCCTGTGGTGGAGGGCAGTTAGGAAGCTGGGCCTGAGCACCCTCATGCTGTCAGATTCCCCCCGGGGAGGCCCACATGGCTTTCCCTGCCCCTGAATTTCTACCTGAGGTTTAAAGTAAGCAGGCGGCAGGGATGACTGTGCTTGGATTTTCCCTCCAGGAAAGCTCCTGCCTCCCACTGTTCCTCCCTGTGTCCCTTCTCTAGGGGTGACACCCAGAGCCGGCTGTCCCCAGGGGACCCCAAGCTCTGGAAAGGAGGCCTCCTTGAGTCCCAGCAGCTCCAGTAAGGTCAGGAGCGGACTTGTGCAGGTCAGGGGGCAGGGCAGCTGCCCGTGTGTCCCTTGACTCCGCTGTTGTCAGGAAGCATCTAACAGGAGGCTTCCTGTGTGCTGTTTGGGATCTGTCAGGAATCCTCTGTTCCTTACTAATTCCTGAATATTCAGGAGTTAAGGGGAAAGGCAAGCCTTTCCCAGGGCTGAGGAATCCATGCATCTCCTTTGTTAGTTTTTCAACACGCTGATAGGTACCCTCTTCCTTCTTATGAACATACTGTAAAAGTGATTGTTTACAACTTTGTCTCTTTAATATGTATCGCCTTGGGGGAGGAGCTAAGAAGGCAGAGGAATAGGACTGGGAGACCACTTTCTCCCCTACAATTTCATCGAAAGAACATTTGAACACTGAGCAAACTGCACAAAACAACTTCTGATCACCAGCAGAGGACATCAGGCACCCAGAAAAGCAGCCCATTGTCTTCGAAAGGAGGTAGGACAAAATATAAAAGATAAAAAGAGAGACAAAAGAGTTAGGGACGGAGACCTGTCCAGGGAACGGAGTCGTAATAGAGGAAGTTTCCAAACACCAGGAAACCCTCTCACTGGCAGGTCTGGAGGAAGTTTTCGAATCTCGGAGGGCAACCTAACTGGGAGGAAAAATAAATAAAACCCACAGATTACATGCCTAAAAGCAACTCCCAGCAGAAAAGTACCCCAGACGCTCGCATCCACCACCAGGAAGTGGGGGCTGAACGGAGAGGAGCGGGCAGCCTTGCTTAGGGTAAGGACCGGGCCTGAGTGCCCTGAGGGCAATCAGAGGGAGCTAACGTGAGATAGCAACTTAAACTGTGGGATAGCAAGAGAGAGAGGGAAAATTAACCGGCAAAAAGCATGCTAACCGAACACACTGCCGGCCGTTAACAGAAAAAAGAAAGACTGAGCAATTCCAGAGAAGAGCTAGCGGCGGCCGACCGGCCCATCTCCCGCCAGAGGCAGGAGGCAGTGAGGCGGGGAAAGGGGCAAACTCAGCCCCAGAGACGGCATCCCCTACCAAACTGCAAACAGGCTCCCAGTTTCTAACCAAAGACTTCCTGAGATTCTGGATGGTTGACATCCGCCGGGAGGGTCGCAGCTAGAGACCAGCTCCCCAGAACAGACACAAGGCGCACCCGACCTGCGCGCGGAAACTGAGGATGAGACTGTGGAGGGGAGAAGGCCGCACCGCAGCCAGGGAGAGTGCGCCTGTCAAGCTCCTGGCTGCCTGAGCTGCTCTGGCGGGGAAGGCACAAAACGCAGTCCCAACCGAGTCTGCGCTTTTGTGGAGTCCCCGAAAACTGGAACCACACACAACTCAGGGCCCGCTCCCTGTAGAGCAGCCTGGAGCCTGAACAGTATAGACAGGGAAAGCACACATGTTGCAAGCGGGGGCAAACCCAGTGTGGCCGGAACACTGGAGTGCTCCCCACACACGCCGGTGACATTTGTCTGCAGCGCCCCTCCCTCCCCACAGCACGACTGAAGAGGCGAACCTAAACAAGAGACCACCTCTGCCCAATTATGTGAGGGCAGAAATTAGACACTGAAGAGACCAGCAAACAGAAGCCAAATAAACAAAGGGAACCGCTTTAGAAGTGACAAGGACAACAGATTAAAATACCTGTAGTTAACACGGACTACACTGGAAGGGGCCTATAGATACCGAGAAGTGTAAGCTGGAACAAGGAGCTATCTGAAACTGAACCGAACCCACACTGCCCGCAACAGCTCCAGAGAAATTCCTAGATATATGTTTACTAATTTTTTTTTAATTAAAAAAATTTTTTTTCTTTTCTTTTTTCTTTTTTAAATTTTTTGCTTTTATTTTCTTTTAAAATTCCTATTACTCCTCTAATACTCCTTAATTTTCACTTTCATATATTTTTACAATTTTTTAATTAAAATTTTTTTCCTTTTTTTTTTTCTTTTTTCTTTTATTTTCTTTCAAAGTCCTCTATTACACCTCTATTGTTCCTTAGTTTTCATTTTCATACATTTTTACTATTTTTTTTTAAAAAAAAGTTTTTTTTTCCTTTTTCTTTCTTTTTTTCTTTTATTTTCTCTTAAAGTAGTGGGGGAGACAATGGAAGCACTGTCAGACTTTATTTTTGGGGGCTTCAAAATCACTGCAGATGGTGATTGCAGCCATGAAATTAAAACATGCTTACTCCTTGGGAGGAAAGTTATGACCAACCTAGACAGCATATTAAAAAGCAGAGACATTACTTTGCCAACAAAGGTCCGTCTGGTCAAGGCTATGGTTTTTCCAGTGGTCATGTATGGATGTGAGACTTGGACTGTGAAGAAAGCTGTGCACCAAAAAATTGATGCTTTTGAACTGTGGTGTTGGAAAAGACTCTTGAGAGTCCCTTAGACTGCAAGGAGATCCAACCAGTCCTTCCTGAAGGAGATAAGTCCTGGGTGTGCATTGTAAGGACTGATGCTGAAGCTGAAACTCCAGTAATTTGGCCACCTCATGCGAAGAGTTGACTCATTGGAAAAGACCCTGATGCTGGGAGCGACTGAGGGCAGGAGGGGAAGGGGAAGACAGAGGAGGAGATGGCTGGATGGCATCACCGACTCGAAGGGCATGAGTTTGAGTAAACACGGGGAGCTTATGATGGACAGGGAGGCCTGGCATGCTGTGATTCATGGGGTCGCAAAGAGTTGGACACGACTGAGTGACTGAACTGAACTGATTACTCCTCTATTACTCCTTAATTTACTTTTTCATTCTCATATATTTTTACTATTTTTTTAATTAAATTTTTTTTCTTTTTTCTTTTATTTTCTTTTAAAGTCCTCTTTTACTCCTCTACTACTCAATTTTATTTTCATTTCACTATAACCTTGCAAAAAAAAAAGATGCTATTTTTAAAGGGAACTTCGTATATATTTCTTTAAATTTTTGTGTTTTTCTTTTTAATGTTGTATTTTTAAGTCTAACCTTTACTCTAGATTTTTAATCTTTGTTTTTCAATATTTCATATCAATTTTTGACATTTAAAGAATCCAATATTCACTATCCATTTTTACTCAGGAGTGTGATGATTACTCTTTCCCCCTTTTGACTCTCCTTTTTCTCCCCCAGATCACCTCTATTTCCTCCCTCCCCCTTCTCTTCTCAATCCAATTCTGTGAATCTCTGTGGGTGTTCTGGGCTATGGAGAACACTTAGGGAACAGAGTACTACGCAGATCTGTCTCTCTCCACCTGAGTCCCCCTTTCTCTCCTCCTGCTCATCTCTATCTCCTTCCTCCCTCTCCTCTTCTTCATGTAACTCTGTGAACCTCTCTGGGTGTACCTCACTGTGGAGAATCTTTTACCATCAACCTAGAAGTTTTATTATCAGTGCTGTATAGTTGGAGAAGCGTTAAGGCTACTGGAAGAATAAGACTGAAATCCAGAGGCAGGAGACTTAAGCCCAAAACCTGGGAACACCAGAGAACTCCTGACTACAGGGAACATTAAGTAATAAGAGATCATCCAAAAACCTCCATACCTACACTGAAACCAACCAACCAACACCCAAGAGCCAATACGTTCCAGAGCAAGACATACCACGCAAATTCTCCAACAATGCAGGAACATAGCCCTGAGTGTCAACATACAGGCTGCCCAAAGTCACACCTAACACACAGACCCATCTGAAAACTCACTACTGAACACACCATTGCACTCCAGAGAGAAGAAATCCAGTTCCATGCACCAGAACACCGATGCAAGCTTCCCCAAACAAGAAACCTTCACAAGCGAATCATCCAACCCCACCCACTGGGAGAAACCTCCACAATAAAAAGGAACCACAGACCACCAGAATACAGAAAGGCCACTCCAAACACAGCAATCTAAACAAGATGAAAAGGCAGAGAAATACGCAACAGGTAAAGGAACATGAAAAAGGCCCACCAAGCCAAACAAAAGAGGAGGAGATAGGGAACATACCTGAAAAAGAATTTAGAATAATGATAATAAAAATGATCCAAAATCTTGAAAACAAAATGGAGTTACAGATAAATAGACTAGAGACAAAGATTGAGAAGATGCAAGAAATGTTTAACAAGGACCTAGAAGAAATAAAAGAGTCAATTAAAAATGAATAATGCAATAAATGAGATCAAAAACACTCTGGAGGGAACCAACACTAGAATAACGGAGGCAGAAGATAGGATAAGTGAGGTAGAAGATAAAATAGTAGAAATAAGTGAAGCAGAGAGGAGAAAAGAAAAAAGAATCAAAAGAAATGAGGACAACCCCAGGGACCTCTGGGACAATGTGAAATGCCCCAACATTCAAATCATAGGAGTCCCAGAAGGAGAAGACAAAAACAAAGGCCATGAGAAAATACTCGAGGAGAAAATAGCTGAAAACTTCCCTAAAATGGTGAAGG
Organism: Dama dama; assembly: GCF_033118175.1. NCBI lineage: Eukaryota > Metazoa > Chordata > Mammalia > Artiodactyla > Cervidae > Dama > Dama dama. Next base: position 44,996,897 of record NC_083702.1, read on the forward strand.
AAATAGTTACACAAGTGCAAGAAACACAGAGTCCCAAACAGGATAAACCCAAGGCGAAACACCCCAAGACACATATTAATCAAATTAACAAATATCAAACACAAAGAACAAATATTAAAAGCAGCAAGGGAGAAACAACAAATAACACACAAAGGGATTCCCATAAGGATAACACCTGATATATCAATAGAAACTCCTCAGGCCAGAAGGGAATGGCAGGACATACTTAAAATGATGAAAGAGAACAACCTACAACCCAGATTACTGTACCCAGCAAGGATCTCATTCAGATATGAAGGAGAATTCAAAAGCTTTACAGACAAACAAAAGCTGAGAGAATTCAGCACCACCAAACCAGCTCTTCAACAAATGCTAAAGGATCTTCTCTAGAGAGAAAACACAGAAAGGTTGTATGAACCCAAAACAACAAAGTAAATGGCAATGGGACCATACCTATCAATAATTACCTTAAATGTAAATGGGTTGAATGCCCCAACCAAAGGCTAAAGACTGGCTGAATGGATACAAAAACAAGACCCCTATATATGCTGTCTACAAGAGACCCACCTCAAAACAAGGGACACATACAGACTGAAAGGGAAGGGCTTGAAAAAAAATATTTCATGCAAACGGAGACCAAAAGAAAGCAGGAGTCACAATACTCATATTAGATAAAATAGACTTTAAAATAAATGCTGTCAAAAGAGACAAAGAAGGACACTACATAATGATCAAAGGATCAATCCAAGAAGAAGATATAACAATTATAAATATATATGCACCCAACATAGGAACACTGCAATGTGTAAGGCAAATGCTAACAAGTATGAAAGGGCAAATTAACAATAACACAATAATAGTGGGAGACTTTAATACCCCACTCACACCTATGGATAGATCAACTAAACAGAAAATTAACAAGGAAACACAAACTTTAAATGACACAATGGACCACCTAGAGCTAACTGATATCTATAGGACATTTCACCCCCAAACAATCGATTTCACCTTTTTATCAAGCGCACACAGAACCTTCTCCAGAATAGATCACATCCTGGGCCATAAATCTAGCCTTGGTAAATTCAAAAAAATTGAAATCATTCCAGTCATCTTTTGGGATCACAATGCAGTAAGACTAGATCTCAATTGCAGGGGGAAAAAAAAAAAAACTATTTAAAATTCAAACATATGGAGGCTAAATAACACGCTTCTGAATAACCTACAAATCATAGAAGAAGTTTAAAAAGAAATCAAAATATGCATAGAAACGAATGAAAGTGAAAACACAACAACCCAAAACCTATGGGACACTGTAAAAGCAGTGCTAAGGGGAAGGCTCATAGCATTACAGGCCTATCTCAAGAAACAAGAAAAAAAGTCAAATAAATAACCTAACTCTACATCTAAAGCAACTAGAAAAGGAAGAAATGAAGAACCCCAGGGTTAGTAGAAGGAAATAAATCTTAATTTTAGGGCAGAAATAAATGCAAAAGAAACAAAAGAGACAATACCAAAAATCAACAAAGCTAAAAGCTGGTTTTTTGAAAAGATAAACAAAATTGACAAACTGTTAGCAAGACTTGTTAAGAAACAAAGGGAGAAGAACCAAATCAACAAAATTAGAAATGAAAGTGGAAAGATCACAACAGACAACACTGAAATACAAAGGATCATAAGAGATTAATACCAGCAGCTCTATGCCAAAAAAATGGACAATTTGGAAGAAATGGACAAATTCCTAGAAAAGTGTAACTTTCCAAAACTGAACCAGGAAGAAATAGAAGATCTTAACAGACCCATCACAAGCATGGAAATCAAAACTGTAACCAGAAATCTTCCAGCAAACAAAAGCCCAGGACCAGATGGCTTCGCAGCTGAATTCGACCAAAAGTTTAGAGAAGAGCTAACACCTATCTTACTCAAACTCTTCTAGAAAATTGCAGAAGAAGGTAAACTTCAAAACTCATTCTATGAGGCCACCATCTCCTTAAATCCAAAACCAGACAAAGATGCCATAAAAAAAGAAAACTACAGGCCAATATCACTGATGAACATAGATGCAAAAATCCTTAACAAAATTCTAGCAAACAGAATCCAACAGCATATTAAAAAGATCATACATCATGACCAAGTGGGCTTTATCCCAGGAATGCAAGGATTCTTTAATATCTGCAAATCAATTGATGTAATACACCACATTAACAAATTGAAAGATAAAAACCATATGATTATCTCAATAGATGCAGAAAAAGCCTTTGACAAAATTCAATATCCATTTATGATAAAAACTCTCCAGAAAGCAGGAATACAAGGAACATACCTCAACATAATAAAAGCTATATAGGACAACCCCACAGCAAACATTATCCTCAATGGTGAAACATTGAAAGCATTTCCCCTAAAGTCAGGAACAAGGCAAGGGTGCCCACTCTCACCACTACTATTCAACATAGTTTTGGAAATTTTGGCCACAGCAGTCAGAGCAGAAAAAGAAATCAAAGGAATCCAGATAGGAAAAGAAGAAGTAAAACTCTCACTGTTTGCAGATGACATGATCCTCTACATAGAAAACCCTAAAGACTCTACCAGAAAATTACTAGAGCTAATCAATGAATATAGTAAAGATGCAGGCTGTAAAATTAACACACAGAAATCCCTTGCATTCCTATACACTGACAATGAGAAAACAGAAAGAGAAATTAAGGAAATAATACCATTCACCATTGCAACAAAAAGAATAAAATACTTAGGAGTATATCTACCTAAAGAAACAAAAGACCTATACATAGAAAACTATAAAACACTGATGAAAGAAATCAAAGAGGACACAAATAGATGGAGAAATATATCGTGTTCATGGATTGGAAGAATCAATATTGTGAAAATGAGTATACTAGCCAAAGCAATCTATAGATTCAATGCACTCCCTATCAAGCTACCAATGGTACTCTTCACAGTACTAGAACAAATAATTTTACAATTTGTATGGAAATACAAAAAACCTCAAATAGCCAAAGCGATCTTGAGAAAGAATGGAATTGGAGGAATCAACCTGCATGACTTCAGGCTCTACTACAAAGCCACAGTCATCAAGACAGTATGGGACTGGCACAAAGACAGAAATATAGATCAATGGAACAAAATAGAAAGCCCAGAGAATAATCCATGTACCTATGGACATCTTATATTAGAAAAAGGAGGCAAGGATATACAATGGAAAAAAGACAACCTCTTTAACAAGTGGTGCTGGGAAAACTGGTCAACCACTTGTAAAAGAATGAAATGAGAACACTTCCTAACACCACACACAAAAATAAACTCAAAATGGATTAAAGATCTAAATGTAAGACCAGAAACTATAAAACTCCTAGAGAAGAACATAGGCAAAACACTCTCCGACAAAAATCATAGCAAGATCCTCTATGGCCCACCTCCCAGAACATTGAAATAAAAGCAAAAATAAACAAATGGGACCTAACTAAACTTAAAAGCTTTTGCACAACAAAGGAAACTATAAGCAAGGTGAAAAGACAGCCTTCAGAATGGGAGAAAATAATAGCAAATGAAGAAACAGACAAAGGATTAATCTCAAAAATACACAAGCAAATCCTGCAGCACAATTCCAGAAAAATAAATGACCCAGTCAAAAAATGGGCCAAAGACCTAACCAGACATTTCTCCAAAGAAGACATACAGATGGCTAACAAACACATGAAAAGATGCTCAATGTCACTCATTATTAGAGAAATGCAAATCAAAACTTCAATGAGGTACCATTACACGCCAGTCAGGATGGCTGCTATCCAAAAGTCTGCAAGCGATAAATGCTGGAGAGAGTGTGGAGAAAAGGGAACCCTCTTACACTGTTGGTGGGAATGCAAACTAGTACAGCCACTATAGAGAACAGTGTGGAGACTCCTTAAAAAGCTGGAAATAGAACTGCCATATGACCCAGCAATCCCACTCCTGGGCATACACACCGAGAAAACTAGATCTGAAAGAGACATATGCACCCCAATGTTCATCACAGCACTGTTTATAATAGCCAGGACATGGAAGCAACCTAGATGTCCATCAGCAGACGAATGCATAAGGAAGCTGTGGTACATATACACAATGGAATATTACTCAGCCATTAAAAAGAATTAATTTGAATCAGTTTTAATGAGATGGATGAAGCTGGAGCCCATTTTATAGAGTGAAGTAAGCCAGAAAGATAAAGACCAATACAGTATACTAACGCATATATATGGAATTTAATAAGATGGTAATGATAACCCTATATGCAAAACAGAAAAAGAGACACAGATGTACAGAACAGACTTTTAGACTCTGTGGGAGAAGGCCAGGATGGGATTTTCTGAGAGAATAGCATTGAAACAAGTATACTCTCAATGGTGAAACAGATCACCTGCCCAGGTTGGATGCATGAGACAGGTGCTCAGGTCTGGTGCACTGGGAAGACCCAGAGAGATGGGATGGAGAGGGAGGCGGGTGGGGGGATCGGGATGGGGAACACATGTAAATCCATGGCTGATTCATGTCAGTGTATGGCAAAAACCACTACAATATTGTAAAGTAATTAGCCTTCAACTAATAAAAATAAATGGAAAAAAATAATAATTTGTATCACCTTATGTTTATAAGTCTGAAATCTTAATCCTTAAATTTGCTGAGAATAACTACCTTGTAAGACAGTATATATGCCTACACCATGTTGATTAAAACACCTTTGCTTCATCAGAGCTTGAGTCCCCGTGTCTTTCTTTCCTTCTCTCTTTCTCTCTCTCTCTCTATATATATATACATATCTCTATTTCTGGCTGACTTCCTGGAACGCGAAAGCCAGCTGCATAACCCAGGGAATATTAGCCTCTTTCCTTCTTTCACTTTCTCAGTCGACTCCAGACCACCAGGTTCCAGTCCAATAAAGGACCAAGACTCTGTGTCTGGGCTCAGGGGCTGTCCTGGCCTGAGCCCTGAGCCCTGGGAACAGGGTGTCAAATGAATGTTTGCAGGACGTGAGCTGCTGACACTCTCCCACCAAACACAAGTCCCTGAGTTCCTGGAAGAACACCCCCTCCTCTCAGCTCCCTTACCTGTGAAACACATCAGATACATAACAGTAAGCTTTAAGATCAAATTATGGTTGGCTATCCTCATGGAATAACCTTCTGTCCCTCCCTCAAACCTGGGGGGAGGGGACCATAATGGCCCAGGGACACATCCTGGGGTGAAGCAGCCCTGAGGGAAGGGCAAGTCGGCCTCCATGGGGCATCCAGGTCCACTGCAGTCACTTCTGCTTGAGGCAAACCTATAAGTTCACCAGCAGTCCAGCTGCAGGACTCTCAAACTGTGGGAACTTGATTCTCCATTTCTTCATCCGTGAAATGGAGCCAACACTCTTAGAGCTGATGTGAGAGTTCAATAGGAAAGGCGTGGGCGGTGCGAGCACAGCGCCTGGCACACGCTGACCTCTCTGTCCACAGAGGCTGTTTAGTCAGGAACCAAACAAGAGACAGGGCCAGCTCTCCATTTTATACTTCTCTGAGTTGCTAGGACACTGGTTTTCTGATAAAAGTCCTCCATTTGGAGAGAAAAAAAATCTGTTGTCAGGTGGAGATAAGCCGAGGTAGAAAAGGGCAGCATGCTCTCAGCCCTTCCCAAGCACTTCTGCATCTACCTTATGGCAGTGACCACCAAGGCCAGCCCTCCTCATGTGGACTAAATGCACTAGTTCTGTCCCTGCCATCAGGGCTTAATCTAGAGGGACCTGATCAAAAGGGATGGGGAGAAGGGCATGGACAGAATGGCTGAGGGGTGGCCTTAGGCCCATCTTCCAGGTACCAAGGGAACAGGAAAGACTGGGTCTACAGGTGAGATCACGGAGGGCTTCTCAGAGGAGGTGATGCCAGATTTGGGCTTTGCAGAAAGCATTTCTCCCGGTTGGATGCAGCAGGTTCCTTGGCAGAAAATCTAGAAGTGTGAGTGAATCCTAGAAGCCACCTGGATGTGGCCCTAGCAGCAGAGTATGACCAGTATGCACTGAGCAACTGGTCTGTTCTAGGACTGTACCACATGTTGGAGGCATGAAGGTGAATGAGGCAGGCAGGCTGGTGAGTGTGAGGTTGGAGGGGTGAGAAGATGGAAATCGGGGGGGGGGGCAATTTGCCAAGGGACCCACGGTGCGTTGGTGGCAGGTCTTCCTTCATGGAGCCTGAGACGTAATGGACTGTATCAAGAAGGATCTTAAATGTCAGGACTGGGCTTCTTTCTCTAAGGGGGTCAGCTGGAGGTGGAAATAGTCTCAGGGTGGGGCCTGGTGGGCAGGGTGTTTGTTTGATTTGAACCACTCAGAAGTGAGGGCTTTGCTTTCAGTTTTGTTTTCCAGAGTATATCTGAGCAGGGTATGTGTGGTCATTGCAGAGATGCACAGCCGGCGGCTGCATCTGCACATCTGAGAACATCTGGATCTTGTTGACACTCAGCCAGGGGAGGATTCCTGGGTAAGCAGCGGGGAGGGACCCTGCCCATCTCCCCATCCTCAGGATGAATGTCTGAGAAAGGATGATGTCACTACTTGACAGAAGAAGGGAACTGGAAGCTCAGAGAGGTGAGGCCATGGCTGAGGCAACAGATGAAGCAGGGGCAGAGCCTGGATGTGGAGGCAGGTGTGTCTGAGGGCTTCTTCCCAGCTGAGGGCCCCTGAACAGAGCAGAGGGAGAGTGGCACCCATTCAGGTGGGCTCAGCTCAGGACGTGGACCCCTGAGATGTGAGCGGTGAGCCCAGGAGGAAGGGGGGTATTGGGGGTGCTTAGTACTTTGGGAAACTGGAGGAAGCAGAGCAGGTGGAGGAGGTCAGGGGAGTCAGAGCCTAGCCTGCTATGGCCTGGCCTCCTTGAAGCTGCCCCCAGGGAGCTAGGGTGGGGCTGATGGGGGAAAGGGGATCTTTTTAGTTACAAGGAATCGGGATTTGTTGAAAACCCTGCCTCTGAGTGCCAGGCTCAGTGCCAGTCCCTGGGGGAGACTGCAGCCTGGATATGGACAGGACACCAAGCGGGGAGTCAAAGGGCATTGGCTTCCTATGTTCGCCGGGCCCTCTGCTCAGGTTGTGGGTGATGGGAGGTTCTGTGTGGGGAAGATGGCCCTGCTGGAAGAAGTGGGAAGGGCTCACTGCACAAGGTCCACATATAATCCCTCTGTTGCAATATTAAGATAAATAGCCAGACTCTTCAGACATCAGTATAACAGGAGGGACATGAGCTTAGATCTTTTTATTTACTGGCACAGACAACCCTAGAAACTTTGGGTTATTAAAACTACATTCCCACCCCTCCTTCGTACCCATGTCCAAAGGCCTGGTCTTGGCCTCCTCTCTGCCCACAGAGAGCTATGTGACCCTGGGCAAGCTACCTCCTGGGAAATTGGTTGTTCTATTCTCTAACTAAGGTTTTAAAAGCTGATTTCCATTTTTCCCTGTGGGTGAAGATGTTTTTTCTGACCTGGTTTATGGGATCCTTGGCAATTTTAATTTCCAAGAGTCCAGTAGGTCAGAATTTGCTTTATATCCTGTGGAATGTGTGTATTTAGAAAGGTTTCCTCAAATCAATGTTATTTTTAATGCTTTCTTCAGTCCCTTCAGTATTTTCTCTCTGGTTTACATTGGATCCTTTTGAATGATTGATTGCTTAGGATCTTTAGTTTCTTCTCCACCTCTTTCTCTTCCTCTTTCTCCCTCTTCTACCCTCCCTTCCTTTCTAACTTTCACAGGGGGAACTGGGGTTGTGCTGTGTCACCAAGAAGCTGGTTGTTTCATGTCCCTAGAAGGGGTCCCACCCCTCATATTTTGGCCAGACTGTGCCCAGGAGGACAGAGGGTGCCCAGAGGTACTGGACAGGAGGAGCAGCAGAGAACAGACAGGGCCGCTAATGATGTGGGTAGGGTTCTCAGACCTGGAGGAACTGAGCAATAAGAGAACACGACCAGGAAAGTGTGACCTTCAAGAGGAGCTGGAGAGGAACTGGAGCAGTGGGGCAGAGGGAGGCTTGGAGCTGGGCCTCCAGGGTCAAGTAACCCGCCACATAGTGAGGCCAGTGCGGAAACACATTTCATGGGGAGGGGCAGCCTGTGCCAAGTGAGGTGTCAGGCTCCTGCAGCAGGCCCCGTGGAGACAGAGAGTGTGAGGAAGACAGGAGCTGGGGCAGTCGGGAGGGTCTGGGTGCTGGGCTAGGGACGTTCTTAACACCCCTGTCCCTTCCCAGGGAGCATGACTGCAGGCACATTAGGGAGATGGTTGGGGAGAATCTGTCTGCCCATGAGGAGGGGAGGGATGCATAACTGGCCATGTAGCTGGGCAGGGACAGGCTTCTCCGGGGTCCTCCCTTCTCCCACCAATAGCCCTTCCAGAAAGGGACCGATCAGAACTAACAGAGGAGGAATCCCTGGATAGGAATCTGGCAGAGGAAGCACTGCCCATATCCACACCCAGCTGAGGCCCCAGACAATGGTCAGGACCAGGCCAAGAATGGGAGGGAAGGACCAAAGGATGAGTCCAGTATTCAATGCATTTACAATTGTTTGTTGTCATCCAGGAGCCGGCACTTCTGCCCGAGCCCGCCTCTTTTTTCTGACTTGACTCTGGGGTCCTGCAGCTTTGGGGCAGAGAAGGAGGCAGGGGGCCAGCCAGCTCTCCTCTCCCATCCTCTTGGAGGAGGGTGGGCCTTTGTGAATTCTCTCCCATCCACATGACACTGCCTCCAGCCTTCGCCACCAGGCACACCCCCTAAACACAAGCTGGTGGTCACTCTTCCTGAGGGAGAGATGTGCGCATCACGGAGGAGTGGGTAGAAGGAAAGATTCTAGGAGTGGAGCTTAGGTAAGGGGATTTGGGGGGAGCTCTAAGGAAATGGGGTTGCTCTAGGTTGGGTGCTGCAGAGAATGGGGGGGCAGCACTACCATGGGGTCTCAGTAACTCCATCTATGGAAAGGGGAGACCAGAGCGAGGATAAAGGTGTAATGGGTAAAGAAGGAGCAGTCATGCTTTTCAGCCAAGGGAGGGGGCGAGGTGTGGGTGAGGGCACAGTGATGGGTGTTTGCTGTCCCCTTCACTCCTGCTCTGAGGGTGACCCTGTGTGAGGCTGGAGTTCTGTGAGAGCCTTTACATCCAACAGGAGAAGAGCATCACCCTGTTGTGACACCAGGCCAGCCTCGGGATGTCAGGGGTTCTTTCTTTCTCAATCCTTGGCAAACATTTGTGTAAATAAACAGAGAGGAATATACCCATGGACTTCAACACTCCTCTTTTTATTAAATTCAATTAACACAGAATATTCCCATCACATTCACTCTTCTTTGCACCATAGAGACAAAAGAAAGGCACCCGCTCAGGTGTGTCCAGCTCTTCGCAGCCTCAGGACTGCAGCCCTCCCAGCTCCTCTGTCCATGGGTTTCCCAGCAAGAGTACTGGAGTGGGCAACCATTTCTTCGTCCAGGGGATCTTCCCTGCCCAAGGATCAATTCCATATTTCTTTCATCTTGCATCTCCTGCATAACCACTGGCATTCTTTTTAACCTTTATGTCTCTCTTTTTGGCCACACTTTTATAAAGTCCTCTCATTTGAATATTATCATGAAATCATGGCCTTTCACACACTCAGCCTGCCTCAATGAAACATATTCATAGCAATCATTATCTTTCATTATTATTATTATATGTGGGTGCCCTGTTATGACCGCTTCCCTGATCATCTTCAAGAGCATGCTTGTCTTTGCAGAAGCAGAGATGCCAGTCTCTGAAATTCACCTCCCCAGCAAGGTCCACTCACTCCTTCTTTTGAGTGGACGGAAGCCCGAGGGTACACGTGTGGGTGGGCAAGATGCTGCTGGACAACATCTGTTGAAGGTCACAGTTCACTCTCATTATTCTGGTTTAGCTCTGTTTTCATGCCTACTTTTCTAGAGAACTAGGTTTCATCAACATGAACATGTCCCCTACACTGACAGGTGTCACAGCAAGAGTCACACATTTCCTGTTGGCATTTAATTCACCCACTTCCATCATCTTTAAGGTGATGGCACTAGAAACCACCCCATTCTTGTGGGTTACTGACTGCTATAAAGTGACTTCTGTTGTCTTAGAGTTCAAACAATCCAGTCCTAAAAGCATATGGTTAAAACAGATCAATTTGTACAGAGGGTTTTGCTCATTCCTTCCCAAGGAAAAGCTTCTTCTTTAGATAGTTAATCAATCTCTTTAAATGATATTACTACATTGGGAGGTGGAATAATGTGAAAATGTGTGCGCAGGAGACAGGAACCTGGATTTGGATTCTGGCTCTAGCACTAGCTGTGTGCTTTGAGGAAATTACTTAATCTCTCTAAACTTCAGTTTCCTTTCTGATAGGGTCATTGTGAGAACTAAAAGGAAGTGAATTCATACCAAGCAATTGGGAAGGTGCCTGGTGCAAAGTGGGAAGTCATCAACCGCAATCGCTAATAAGTAGTAGATATTGCATTTTGCTTTTTCTTGACTTAAATTTGATAGTATTTATTTACTTCTTATTAGGAAAAATAAGGATTTCACTTATTTTTATACTTTCTATTATACCTGTCCCCTTCTTCTCCTTATATCCTAGTTCCACTAATTGTATATCCTCCGTTAGGAAGCTTTGTACTTGTAAGCACTTTATTTACATCTTTGTTTCTTATGCTCTCGACTGGACCTACTATTTCTTGATTCACAGCTTTGTAAACTAAGATATTAATCCTCATCCTCCCTTCAGTGCTTCGGCTCCCAAGTTCTAGAAGTGTACTTTGACTTTCAAATTAACAAGTACATTTACATCACATATTTAAATTTTCATTTTAAAATTTAAAGGTTATTTTATAATGACTATAAATGAAGTAAAACTAAGATTTTTGAATCACTATGTTATACATCTGTGAGTTATATCATATTATGTATATTAATATTACTTCAGTTTTAAAATAGTCTCCAAAGGACCTGGACATAGGTATATTTACTTTAGATATTTTTAAAAAATCAAAGAAAAGAGTTTACATTTTTTGTGATATTTTAATACATTTTTTAAGAGCTAACTTGTACCATATACCTGCACATGCTTCTCAGCTGTTCCGTTCAGTTCAGATTAGTCACTCAGTCGTGTCCGACTCTGTGACCCCATGAACTGCAGCACACTAGGAGTCCCTGTCCATCACCAACTCCCGGAGCCTACCCAAACTCATGTCCATTGAGTCGGTGATGCCATCCAACCATCTCATCCTCTGTCATCCCCGTCTCCTCCTGCGCTTTAGTTTTTCCTGATGTTTCTAACTGGCTTCATCTTGACCCCTTGCACTGTTTCTCTTCAATATTTCCTCCATTTCTTTCCAACTTTGCCTCATGGGATACCAAGCCCCCTATCCCCACAGACTCTGGACTTCTTATCCCATTCTGGACTTGTTTCTCTCTAGGTCTGCTGCACGCCCATCTGGGATCCTTGGATTCCTTTCCCATTGGGTTGATGTTCCTGATTCCTGGATCCCACGTCTATCTCTCTCATGGGTATCCTTTACCTTCCTCCATAATTAAACAGAGACGTAATCTGTTTATTTTCCTGCATCTCATTCTCAAGTAACCTTCTAAATGTCTGGTGAAGAGTGAAGGCTTCTGTGAGTATGGGATGGGATGTGGGGTTGGTCAGCTTGTCCCCTGCTCTCCCCTTGGCCTCCCTCTCATCTTGCTCCCTCTCTGGGGCTCTGCCCAGCAGACCAGTCTTCTCTCCTCTGAACAAACTCCTTGTTTGTATCCCTCTACTGCACTCCTCTTTATTCACCTATCACTTTTCCGTTCAGTGAGTCTTCAAATATTTGTTAAAGACTCTGGTCTCCAATTGCTCCCATGCTTGTTTTTATTAACAGCAGAGGGAGGAGAGGCAAGCTATGGGTTCTTGACCCAGTGAGTGGGGTGGAACCAGGGTACCAAGGGCAAGACTTCTGAACTTAGGTAAGTCAGGTAACATCTATGTGTCAGCTTCCTTATTTGTAAATGAGGATACAATGGTACACATCTCAAAAGCTAATGGAAAAACATATGAGGTACCATTGGTAAAGTTTCAGAGCCGATACCAATGCAGAGCAACGATCACAAACACAAGGTGCTCTTATCAGTGAAAGTGAAAGTTGCTCAGTCATGTCTGACGCTTTGTGACCCCTTGCATTACACAGTCCATGGAAATCTCCAGGCCAGAATACTGGAGTGGGTAGCCGTTCCCTTCTCTAGGGGATCTTCCCAACCCAGGGATCGAACCGACGCCTCCTGAATTGCAGGTGGATTCTTTACCCACTGAGCCACAAGGGAAGCCCAAGAGAGGCTGTTTCCACTTGATTTTGAACCAGGGACCTTTTGCGTGTTAGATGAACGTGGTAACCACTACACTACAGAAACCACGCACTCTTATCAGTAGATGGTATTTTACCAATATATACCTTTACCATCATTTCAGTCAAGTCTCAGGAGGAGTGGTTGACAGATGCTCTTTTGCCTTCTTAAAAATAGTAGCTACACATCATCAACACTTGCTTTCCTCCCTCATCTCCCACGGCAAGTTAATCACATGCAGAATCAAAATAAATTATTTAATTATAAAGATCTGATTTTTTTTTAAAGAAAGACCGCTGAGGATGGGTATTTTTGAAAGGATGGACACCCTTATATATTATAAGTGTGAACATAAATTGATACAGTTTGTTTGCATAGCATGGTGGCTCTAGGTATGGAAATTTTTTAGGTGTTGATGCCTTCTGATCTTAATTCTACTTCTAGATATAGCTTAAGAATACAGTCTCAAACTGGAGCCCATTATACACAGTGAAGTAAGCCAGAAAGATAAACACCAATACAGTATACTAATGCATATATATGGAATTTTAAAAGATGGTAACGATAACTCTATATGCAAAAGAGAAAGAGAGACACAGATGTACAGAACAAAATCTGGACTCTGGGCGAAGGTGAGGGTGGGATGTTCTGAGAGAATAGCATTGAAACAAGTATACTTTCAAGGGTGAAACAGATCAAAAGCCCAGGTTGGATGCATGAGATAAGTGCTCAGGGCTGGTGCACTGGGAAGACCCAGAGAGATGGGGTGGTGAGGGAGGTGGGAGGGGTGGTCAGGATGGAGAACACATGTAAATCCATGGCTGATTCATGTCAATGTATGGCAAAAACCACTACAATATTGTAAAGTAATTAGCCTTCAACTAATAAAAATAAATGGGAAAAAAAAAGAATACAGTCTCAGATGTAGGTGAAGTTTTATACAAGGAGAATATTCTTTGCACTATTATTTACATAAAGGATTAGAAACTACATCAAGTCCAATAATCAGCAGGGGAAAACAAGGAGGACAGAACACCTGCAGAGGTTCTCAGCCACTCAGAGCAGGGAGACAGGAATTGGGGCAGGGCTGGTGGGACTCCAGGCCCTTGTGGGAAAAAAGGCTCTTGCAGAAGCAAGGAGGACCTGGGCTGTGGCAGCTGTATCAACAGGAACTTTATCAAGGAGAGATTTGATAACGAGCAAGACATCATTTTGGAATGAAGAGACATTTATTACCAATTAACATATATCCAAAAATAAATATTTTTGTATATTATAGGGAGTAGAGCATAGTCATCACAAACATGTGATTTGGATCAGAAAGACTCAGGTTCTAGTCCAGGCTCTGGCACCAGCGTGAAAACTTGGAATGAGCTAAGTTCAAGTGAGTTTCAGGAGACTGCATGTCAAAGACACTGGATCAATGTTATCATTAATATTAGTTATTACCAATTCAAAACCACAGGTGTCCCAACCTCACTTCATTTCCAGAGTATCACCTCGTATATGTTCTTCTAGTCTCTGTTTGATCGTTCCTATGACTTCACAGATGCATGTCTCCTGTCTGATTACCTTCTTCTTGTGCCCCAACAGGAGAGCAGAACTCTGACTTGGCTTGGGAGTAGCTGTAGGAGGTAAATGACATAGCTGAACTAACAACCAGCAGAGCCCAGGAGACAGAGAACCACACTGGACTAAGTCTCTGGAGGCACTGGTGACCGTCCAAGGGGAACCCGCCAGATAACTTGGCCCTTGCTGCTCCCTGAAGCCACTGCGCCCTCACAGTGGAGCTCACAGTCTGTTTTCTCTTCCCCAGGGGTGAAGTCACACCTCCTTCCAGCCTGATGCAGACAAGGAGCTGAAGGGAGGTCTCTGAGAGCCCCTGCTGCCACCATGAGCTCAGAAAACTTCGGACACTGCTCAGGTAGTCAGCTGCCTCTTCTCTGGAAGGTTCATACTTCTGACCCAGAAGTGAGGGTGGTGTTTCCAGGCTGAGTTAAACTCCAGAGGAATCAAGAACCATGAAGAGGGTGGATAAACATCTTTGAGCTTCCAAGAGAGACCAGGAGATTCTCCTCACCCTGGGGTCTGCCCACAGCCTCCTTCCCGGCCCTCTGCTCAGGATCCATGACCAAGGTGCTGACTTCCTGCCTCTCCCACCACCCAGCAAGTGACTCAGAAGAGAGGCCGGGAGAGCAGATGCAGAGCATGGAAAGCAGATGGGAGTTCCCAAGGCCAGGCAGGCCTGGGAGAGGAGGTCCTCCAGAATCACTGGAGCGTCTGCTGCTCTTTCCCTTGACCCTCACCTCCTGCTGCTCCCAGACCCTGGGGCAATCCACAGAAGCTGTTTCCTCCAGCTCTTGCCCAGCCACCAGCCCAGCCACTCTGCAAGAGTCAGTGGACCCTGCACTGAACCCCAGTCTGGGCTTTGCCGCCTCCCACCTGGAGGGGAGGAGGGATGAGGAGCATATTGGCTCCACCCCTCCTCCACCTGGTTGATCCCCTCCCCTGCCCATCCTAGAGTCTGTGGTCAGAAGCAGGAATCCTCTCACATGGTAGTTTTACTCAATGGTGTGTGGTCCTAAAGTCTTTTTTAAAATTAGGTAACATGAGTTTGTAATGTTTTCAAAGTTTCATGCGTACAACATTATATTTCTACTCCTATATACACTACTGCATGCTCACCACCAAAAATGAGTTGCAAAGAATCCCCATTGTGTGCTATAGAGTAGAATGAACAAACCACAGGAGTTTTAAATGTAAGGAGGATTCAACGTCACGTCCAAGAAATGTCTGACATTTGACCTTGGATTCAACCTCAGAGCTTTTGGCTCTGTGGCCTTGGGCTGCCCATTCTCCTGTCTGAGTTTCACTTTCCTCTTCTGTGAAATAAGAATAATGCCTCTTTGTGTGGATTTAGCAAGAAACACATTTTATATCACGTCCCAGCCCACACGCATATATATAGCCTGGCCACCAATATCTTACCTGCAATTCCATAACCTCCAGATCTCTGAAATCACACAGGGATTTTGATAACTCATGGAGGAGTAATCTTACCCTGCAGTGATCTGAGGCTATTTATAGTCATTACATTCTTTATCGCATTTAACTTGAGTATTCAATTGTTTCACTGCCCAAACATGAAAGCATTCATTTATAGGGTGCTGCCAGTCTATTCTGGGAGTGGTAACTAACAGATCACACTTGCTCTTTCTTCTTTTTGTGGGTGTGTGTTCAGTTGCTCAGTCATGTCCAACTGTTTGCAACCTCATGGGCTGCAGCCTGGCTGCCTCCTTTATCCATGGGATTCTCCAAACAAGAATTTTGGAGTGACTTGCCATGCCCTCCTTCAAGGGATCTTCCTGACTCAGGGATCAAACCTGCATCTCTTATATCTCCCACTTTGGCAGGCAGGTTCTTTACTACTAGAACTTCCTGGGAATCCCACTTATGGCTTCAATTTACCTGGGAATCCCATGTAGGACCTCATTTCACCTAACCTCCTTAGGAACCCTATCTTCAAAAAGGTCACCTGGGGGTTTACTCTGCAACACAAATTGGGATGGGGGGACAGTCCATCCATAACCCTGGTGACCTCACCAAGAGCACCCCAGGTGACTGCTGCTTAGCAAGATGAATTTTAACTACTTTATACTCAATAACGTTTATGTTCCACCACAAATTCTTCTAATCTTATTCCCTTTTCTTTCATCTAGATATTGAGATCTTTTTTGAGAAGGTCATTGAATATCTCTGGGACAAACTGAGCAAAGAGGAACTGCTCCACCTGCTGAATGAATTCCTGGAGAGAATTGAGGCTGAGGCTAGTTTGTCCAGGTAACCTGCACAGGTGCACAGGAAGGTCTCCCATGTCCCCCAGCACCAGGCTAGCTCCCTCTGGTAGACACACATCCTCCAGGTAGGACCCTATTGTTGGGGTCTAGGATGTTCCTTCTCAAGATCCCATCAGGAATGTTTCCTCCATGTCATTTGCTGACAGTGAATAATCCTGGGTTGAAAAGAGATGAAACCTGTGAGGAAGGGGCAGGTTATGTGACCTTGGACAAGTTACTGAACTACTCTCTGCTTTAGTTTCTTCATCTTTTCAATTTTATTGTGAGGACACCGAGATCATGCATGTAAAGTGCTTCTCATAATGACTGACACAGAGTAAGTACTCAGTCAATATTAACATTTAAAAAACTTGTTGGGATGAGACAGGGCTCAAGGGTCTTCTTTCTGGTAATGAGAACCAAGCAGAATTTCCTTTGGGACAAGTTAGAAAATCCTGTACCACCATCTGTGTCCTGGGCTTCTGCCTACAGTCTTTCTATTCCTCATGTAAGGAACTGTACCAACCCTGCAGGGTCCTGCTTGCCCATAAGGCAGAGAGGCTACAGAGGAACTGGAGGAGCTGGTGGGATCCTGGATCTAGCCCTGCCCAACTGTGGGTCTGTGGGCTTAAGACTTTGAATCTCAGATCTGTCCTGTGTCCAATGGGAATAGCAGTTCAGTCTGATGGATTATGGTGATGGCCTCAGAGTGAACTGCAGGGTCAGAGGTGGGAAACCAAGTGCAATCATCTTGTCCAAAGGACCAGGGAGGCCTGGACCAGGGTCAGACCCAGGGGTCAGGGTGGAGCAGAGGGTCCTGGTTGGAGGAGTAGTAGGCAGGCTTGGGCAGCAGGGCCAGGACTAGAGTGAGGAGAGTGGGCCTTAAGGACACAAAACTGAAGGGACTGTGACCCTAGCGGAGTTCCCCTGAGTAGAGGGGGGGACATTTCTTCCCTCTCTGATGGGATCCCCTCATGCTGGGCTAGAGGGCCCTGGGTGACCGTGTCTGCACACCCTGCCTTGGACCTGGGTTCTCATTCCATCTGGGACCCTCTTCTAGTCTACGTGGAGTCCCCCTGACAGTGGGAAGGCCGTGTGGCTCAGTGAGCCCTCCAGAGTCGCAATGAGTGGTTGCAACTATGTGTCATTTGAGGGATTCTGAGAAGTCTCATGCATCCCCACCCAAGAGGAAATGCTTCCTCCACCAGCTGTGCAAGTGCCGGTCTCCTCAGGCTCAGGCGTTCAGAAGGATGTTTTCTCAAGTCCCTTGAATCTTTACAGGTTCCTCACAGTTGCACATGGCCTTGGGCTGCAGGCAGGTGAAGCTATCGCCAGGTAAATTGAGAGTTAGGTTGGTGAGCTCTGAGCAGTTGAGGGTGCTGGGTGACGGGTCAGGAGTCAGTGAGGTGAGCTGGAGAGTCCAAGGGAAACCAGGACTCATAGCACATCTCCTGCTTCCCTGTCAGTGGGGGCAGTGGGTAGATCCCGTGACCTTCTACTGAGAAGGACAAGGGCACAATGCTTAGAAGACAGCAGATGGCAGACCAAATGATTATAAGCTGCCTTCTAGCTCTGACTTTTGGGGTTTAAAAAATTCTAAGTCATAGAGACAGCCAATCTGCAAAGCGTAAGGGCACAGTGCCCAGGACTGCCCTTACTTTGACTTCAATGGCAAATTTAGGGGATCCCCAAAACAACTCTCAGGTTCAAGAATTCCCTATAGAATGGACAGGACTCACTGAAAGCTTCATGATCCCAGCTACAGTTTACTACAGGGAAGGAGAAAAGTGCCCACCAGTCAGAGGGCAGAGTCTGGGCAGGTTTCACAGACGAAGCTTCCATTGTCCTCAGGACACATTACTGATCTGGATTCAGTGTATGACAAGATGCACCGAGTACTGCCCATCAGGGACACTCACCTTGCTTAAAAGCCAGATTACCCTGACCTGTCATCTCCAGCCCCTCCTGGAGGTCAGACTCGTGCCCTGGTGTCCAGCTCTCCCAGATGGCAGAACTGACACCATGAGACCCAGAGACCCTGGGTCAGTCATCACCTTGTCAGACTGACCAGTGGCCAAAGGCCCAGGCAGGCAAGGACATGTCTATCAGCTGGAATTCTAGGGGCTTCAGGACCACTTCCCAGTAGTCAAGGACAAAGAGCAGGGAGACTTCTCACTACACACCGAGGCCCTCAAATGAAGGTTTTCTCCTCCAGTGCTACGTGTCTTTGTTTATCTCTGGAGTTCCCACTCCAAAAACTCTTTCAAAGTGATAGTGTTGACCTACCTGTGAGACATCTTTACCACATACCTTTTCTCTGGCTGAGCCATATGGCCTGGGGATCCTCATTCCCCAACCAGGGATTGAGTCAAGCCCAGCAGTGGGAGTGCAGAGTTGTAACCTCTGGACCACCTGGGATTTCTCTCAAATACCTCTCTTAAGTTGCAAGAATCCTAAGGTGACTTTTGTTTACCTATTCCAAGTTTAGCTATGTCAAGATGGAGCATCTAAAGTATGAAATGTGTTTAAGGTTGAAAGAGAAAAGTTTACATTTATAAAATTCTTCTCTAATTGATTGATAGTAACATATCTGTGTTTATGCAGAATAGATACTATGGAGCCAATTTCACAGACAAGCAAACTGCCTTTCTAATCCCTTGACCTTCATTGTTACAGGAAAGACGCCAAGGAACTACACAAATATCTGAAGGAATTGAACAGAGCCTTGGTTGAGGAGGACCAGGAAAGACTCACCAAAGAGCAGCTGGACAGGAGGAGATTTCTGATTAAGTTTCCTCGGGTGAAACGGCAGCTGGAGGAGTTCATAGGCAAGTTCCACGAGCTCGCAGACAAGGTTGACAAGGTGCATAAGGGATGTACCATCTCCAACGTGGTGGCCCACAGCACCGGTGCTGTGTCTAGTATTCTGACCATTGTTGGCCTGGCTCTGGCACCCGTGACAGCGGGGGCCAGTGTGGTGCTCTTGGCCACTGGGATAGGGTTTGGAGCAGCAGCGGCTGTGACCAGTGTGTCCACCACTATCATCGAACATGTGAAGAGGTCATCAGCAGAAACCGAAGCCAGTCACATGATGTCAAGTGATGTCAAGAAATGGAAGGTTCTCCTAGAGGTACTCAAGAGCAACCCCCACATTGTTGACACAAGAGAGAAATTCAGAGAAGCTGTGCAATGCATTGAAACGAACATCCAAGACATGGAAACAGGCAATGTCAACCCTGACTCTGCACCCAGTGCAAACATCTACATGAGCCCTGGGAGGATCTCAGGCCCGGCCATCCAGCAGATGCAGGCAGGTTTCAAAGCCACAGCTGTAACAATCACCAAAGGAGTCCGGATCGCAGGTTTGGCCACTGCAGGGGTCTTCCTTCTGGTGGATGTGGGCTTCCTGGTGAAGGAGTCAAAGCACTTGCACAATGGTGCTAAGACAGTAGCAGCTGAAAGCCTGAGGCAGCGGGCATTGGAGTTGGAGAGGAAGTTGGAGGAGCTCACCCAGATCTATGAGAATCTTCAGGAGGACCTGATTTAGCCATCCCCAGAGCAGTAGGGGTCCAGGGACACGTGAGGGGCTAACGTGCAGAGGTACTTTGTTAGAGGGAAAGAGAGGGAGACCACATTAATGAAGCTGGGGGTTATGAATTTGGCATTTCTGTGGTTGAGCACAGCAGGGAAGGGATGGATGTAGTTGATGGATGAGGAGAGAGAAGGAAGGGGCCTGGAGCCTGGATTAAGGGAGGAGGGGGCACCAGAGAATAAGAGGCGGGGAGAAACGACTTTTCTTTTCATACTAAGAACATTTTATTTTGTGTTGGAGTATAGCCGATTAACAGTGTTGTGATAGTTTCAGGTAACAGCAAAGGGACTCAGCCATACACATACATGCATCCATTTTCCCCCAAATTCCACTCCCATCAGAAACCACTTCCTTTGGACTAATGATAACCCTGGAGGCAGAATAAAGGGAGAGGCAGGTGAACTAGCTATGAAAGGCCAGGTATACGAACGGGTTGACAATGGGAGAAAGTCAGAGAGTTAGGATTGTTCGGATCCAGAAGGAGCCAGGGCTCCTCTATCGCCCTCCCCAGGCTGTGATGTCCCAGCAAAAAGAGTCTTCCCCTGCTGGTGGTCTCTGGACCTCTCCTCCAACATCAACTCACCTGTGGCCCTAGCTGATGTATCTTACTTAGGCAGTGACTTCTTTTGTTTGTTTGCTTTATTGAAGGATAATTGATTTACAATATTCTGTTAATTTGAGGTATACAGCAAAGTGATTCCATCATACAGGTATCTATGTATTTATCTAGGCTTCCCAGGTGGTAAAGAATGTGTCTGCTAAGCAGAGACACAGGTTTGATTCCTGGGTAGAGAAGATTCCCTGGAGAAGGAAATGACACCCCACTGCAATATTCTTGTCTGGGAAATCCCATAGACAGTGGAGTCTGGCATGCTACAGTCTATGTGTTTGCAGAGAGTCAGACACGACAGAACATCTGAGCATGTGTATATCTATATTCTATTTTATTCATTTCCATTATAGTTTATTACAAGATATTGAATACTGTTCCTATGCTACTACAGTAGGCAGGCCCTTGTTTATCTGGTGTGTATCTGATAATCCCATTTCCTAATTTATCTGTAGCCCCAAAGCTTTGGTAAAAAGTTCCTTTTCTATGTCTATGAGTCTATTTCTATTCATTTGTTCACTTGTATTATTTTCTAGATTCTACATATAAGTTAATATCACATATTTGTCTGATTTACTTCACTCAGTATGATAATCTGTAGATCCATACATATTGTTGCAGATAATATTATTTCATTCTCTTTATGGCTGAGTAGTATTCTATGGTGTGTATACATATACCACATTTGCTTTATTCATTAATCTGTCAACAGACCTTTAGGTTAACATAATAACTTGGCCATTATGAATAGTACTGCCATGAACATCAGGGTACATGTATCTTTTCAAATTAAAGCTTTAATTTTTTCTAGATATATGTCCAGAAGTGGGATTGCTAAATCATACAGTAGCTCTATTTTTAGTTGTTTAAGAAAACTCCATATAGTCTTCTATGGCGGCTGTACCAATTTACATTCCCACCAACAGTGGAGGAGACTTCCCTTTTCTCCACAGCCTCAGAGCATTGTAGATGTAGAGGACGGCCCCTCTGATGCTGTAGGGGGGATAACTTACTGTAGTGTGACTTGAATTTCTCTAATGATTAGTGATGTTGCGTATGTTTTCATGTACCTGTGGCCATCTGTACGTCTGCATGGAGAATTGCCTATATAGATATCAGGCAGTGACTCTTGATGACAATGATGATGCTGACGTTGGTGACAGCACTGGTGACAGCACCTTGGGGGGAACAGGTGACACGTCACCAGGTGCTCTTTGGGTCCAGAGTGACTGAGAGACTGCTGACGTTTCCATGAATATCCAAATGTGGAGTAGGAACAGAGGTTGATTAAAAGAAAGAAAGAAAGAAAGATGAAACAAGGAGGCAGAAACAGGCCAAGGAACTTTGCGGTGTGTGAGGAGATGAAACAGCCTGGGGCCAACAGACACGACTCTCTGACCCTCGCTTTCTTCTTCAGCTGCGGGTGAGGCTGGAGAAGGTATTTCAGGTTGCTCTGCTTCCCTCCACCTTGCGTTGTCTAGACTCTGGTTCAATAAATATGAGCTGATTCACTGACACTTCCTTGCGTTGACTGATGGGTTCACCTGGGCTCCGGATGCCTGACTTCCTTCCCCGTGAGCCTGTCTCCCAGGATCTCAGGGAGCATGTCCTCCATAGCGCCTCCTGCTGGCCTCCCATCCAATCATTTCCCTCAGACCCTGGAGCCCCGCAGGGCCCGTGGGACGCCCCGGGGAGCCCGTGTCATCTGACTTGGGCTGAGCACGGGGATACTCCTCCTCCAGACCTGGGGACCAGGGTGGACACCCAAGGGTGACTGAGAGCAGAGGGCTTGTGTGCAGGTGGGGGGCGGGGTCAGCCATAAACAGAGGGGCGGAGAAAGACAGTACACACCTCACCCAGGCTGCCTCACACCAGGACTCCTGCAGGAGCTTCCAGAACAGTCCTCCTGTGTTTACCTTGGGGCACTGCCCTGCCCCACCCGTCTATTTCCCGCACTGCCTAGAATGACCCAGAAGAACATCGACCTGAGCGACAATTGCTTTCACCTCCTCCACGGCTACCCGTGACTCCGAGCACAGATGCCGAATCCTAATTGCAGACCAAGGCAGCATTCAGGAGCCTGGGGTCCCCTGAGGGCAGAGCTGGGGCCAGGCTTACTCGATCCCCAGGAGCAGGACTGAGGGGCTGGGGGATGGGAGCACGGATGGAGAGAAAGTCCATCCAAGGCCATGTTCTGACCTGGTCACCCATCTGGGATTGCACCTGCCTGGACCTTCTGAGAAGCCTTCATGGGAGGCCTCAGGCTCCTCCTCTCCAGGGAGGAGAGGGGGGCATCTGCGTGTTCCTCTCACCCCCACGCGTCTGCATCATGGGAGACCGACTCTCTGTGTTTCCATGTGTGGAGCATGTGAGCACCTAACAGGTTCCCACACCTGGAGCCCAGTGTAGGAAGCCAGAGACCTTGGACCTGGAAAAGATCCCAAGACGTCTCCTACATCCCTCCCCACGTGCTGCAGAGCCTTCTCCACACTTTTGTCCAAACCTCCCTCGGAAGACTTTCCTCAGTGCCTCTGACTCCCTCTCAGCCAGTGTTTCCCTGAGACTTCAGTCGGCCATTCCATTCCTTCCTGAAGACGTCAGAAAAAATAAAAGCAAAGTGAAGTTGCTCAGTCATGTCTGATTCTTTGTGACCCTATGGACTGTAGCCTGCTGGCCTCTCCCATCCATGGGATTTTCCAGTCAAGAATACTGGAGTGGGTTGCCAGTTCCTTCTCCAGGGGATCTGGAGAAGGATCGACTCAGGGATCGAACCATCAGCAGTCATGCCCATCGCCTGCCTGACCTTCAGAAATAGGAGTTCATTCCTTCATCAGTTCTTCATCAGTTCCTGGAGAATTCCCATCGTGCACAGACTTCTGGGCAGGGATTCAGGTGCTGGGTACAGAGCCATTCAGTGTCCACCCCCATGTCTCCCTGAACCCTCAGAGCTGGACCCCACTTAGCTCAGTGTGTGGTTGATGCAATTCCACGGTGACCCCTAGGTCACGTGAGAGCCCTGTGATTCTGAGCAACAGAGACTGAGTCTGACTAAGTGACACAGAAGAGGTGCTGGGGGAAGCAGGGCAGGTCAGAGAAAGGAAAGAAGCCCCAAAACTCGCGCAGGTCAGGAAGGACAGGTCCCCCTGCAGGAGCTCACAGTCTGTCCCCTGAGGCCCCTGCCAGCAGGGAGCTTAGGTCCAGGCACCAGGAATCCCAGTGTCAAATTCTCAGGACACAGAATAGCTGGGATACAGGGACTATATTTTCGGACCAGTAGGTCAGGCTGAAGGATAAGGAAGATGGATGAGTAACAGCGACCCTGAACCCTGGGGTAAAGTCTCAGGTCAAGAGGCTCCAGATTGAGTGCTTCCTAGATGCACATGTGCCCTCTTCTCAGACCAACAGAAATGACTCTCCTCACCCTGTTCTGGGTCCAAGCACCCCACACATGACAGCAAGGGCACCGCTGACTTCCCCAGCTGGAGACAAACACGCATCACCTCCACCTGCTGCATCTTGCAGTGATGTCAGAGGTGAAAGGCCCCAGGTGATGCCAGTGCCTCTCCTGCTCTGTTGAGCCCCTTTCTCTGTGTTCTGCATGTGTGTTACATATGTACAGGCAACAGGGACGTGCAGTGGACCCTGACCTCCAGGAACATTGCTCCCCTGACACCAGTCTTCACTGGGATCCCACTCCCTGTTCCTCTTTCCTGCAGGGAAATTCACACCTGCTGAGGCTGGGCTGGGCCATCGCTGTGTCAGCACCGTCACGTGGGTCCTCATCAGATCCTCACTGCTCCTCTGAGAGCAGGTGGTATCACCCCCATGGAGAACAGGAGGAAGCTGGGCCCAGGGTCCAGGAATGTGGCCCCGGCCCCTGCCTGGGAAGGACTGTCCTGGATGGGGCCTCTGTGTGTTTCCAGCCTCTTTCCTGCATCCAGGTTGAGCTGATTGGTCGGGAGGACACAGGGTGTCCTGTCCCAGGAGGAAGTGAAGCAAGAACGTGGTATGTCTGTAGCACAAATGTCCTGGGTCCGGGGCAGTGTACCTGCTTTCTTGGAGCCCAGGTCACTCGGCTGTCTGTCATCACCTGCTGTCCTGTCCCACGTGGGTAGAGAAGGGCAGGGGTTGTGCTGCACGCACGTGCCCACCACCCAGGACCTGAGTCCCTCCCAGCAGGGCCTCTGGTGGTGGTTTCTAGTTTCTCTGCAGGCCCCGGCACTGGGTGGTTTTAAGCTGCTGCTCCCATGTCTCAAAGGTACCTTGCAATTCGCAGAGCCGCCTTCACACCAGCTGCACACAACCTCCTGTTGACTTGTTCCTGGGGCTTAAACCTAACTGAGCAGTGTTGTGCTAAGTCTGCAGAGGTCAGAATTTACACTAAAGCTGCTTCTTTTCGGCAAGTTGTGTTGCTTGCACAGAATATCTACCAAGAGTTTACACTCAGATGCGTGATGAGCTGGGCTGGGCCCCATCTCCCTGTCAATGACAATCGGTGATAAGAGACTTGTTCTGTCACAGCCCTGCTTCCAAACCACGCGTAGTCCTAGCCGGCTCCTGCCTGTGGCTGCACCCTGCTCAGCTCCACTGCTTAGCTCCTCTGTCTCCTAAGGCTGCTAAACCCACTCTTTACATTACCTGTTAAACATAAAAAAATTAAAAAAGCTTTTTCTCTATTTACCTAAGGTAAAGCTGCCTGAATCCTGATGTCCACTGAGACCTTTGGTAGAAGTGCACGTGGGCAGAGACATCCAGATGTGAGATTCCTTCAGGGCTGAGGTTCTGTGTTTGTCTGCAAGTCTAACTCATGACTTCCCCTTTGCTGACCCCAACTTGTCCCCTTCCCAACCTTTCTCCACTAGAGCCCCAGCTCCTGCTTCCCCTGTATCTGGAAAAGCCTGCTCACAGCGCAGCAGGACTGACCCTGGCTCAGTCTCCTCGCCCAGCCTTGGCCTTGCTCCAGAGCGCAGGGGTGGGTGCTGGTGTGGGGAGTGGGGTGCGGTATGGGATAAGCATCCAGCTCTCCTCTTCTAGATCACAGACCTGGACAGCAGCCTTTACCCCTTGGCCAGAGCAACATCAGCAAGGCAGGCAGGTATCAAGTGGGAAAGAGGGAGAGAGGGAGGGGTTGGGAAGAAGCCCATGAGGTGGGAGAGTGATTTGCCAAGGGCCTCACAGTTTGTTGGTGGCAGGTCTTCCTTCACAGATCCCGGGTAGGATGTGCTGAGCCAAGAAGGCCCTGGCATGTCAGAGCTGAACTTGTTTCTCTAAAGGGTCAACAGGGAGGGGGCAAGAGCCCAGGGTGGGGCCTGGTGGGTGGTCAGGCCTGAGTGACTCAGACATAGGGTTTTCACTTTCACTTTTGCTTCCCAGTGTATATCTGGGCCCAGAGGGTGTGTGTGGTTTACTGAAGAGATGCACAGCTGGTGGCTGCATCTGCAGAGCTGAGAACAACTGGATCTTGTTCACACTCGGGCAGAGGAAGACTCCTGGGTAAGCAGGGGGTTAAGACTCCGCCTAACTCCCCATCCTCAGGATGAATGTCTGAGAAAAGGATGGTTGTCACTAACTGACAGAAGAAGGAAATGGAAGCTCAGAGAGGTGAGGTCATGGCCGCGGCAGCAGGTGAAGCAGGGGCAGAGCCTGGATGTGGGGCAGGTGTGTCTGAGGGCTTCCTCCCACCACCTGGGCCCCTGAACAGAGCAGAGGGAGGGCGGCACCCATTCCGGTGGGCTCAGCTCAGGATGTGGACTCCTGAGACGTGACTGGAGACCCGAGAAGGAAGGGAATTTGGTGGGGGGCTCTAGTCCTTTGGCCTAGAACACACAGAAGAACTACACAAAAAAGGTCTTAATGACCCAGATGACCACGATGGTGTGGTCACTCACCTAGAGCCAGACATCTTGGAGTGTGAAGTCAAGTGAGCCTTAAGAAGCATCACTAGAAACAAAGTTAGTGGAGGTGATGGAATTCCAGCTGAGCTATTTCAAATCGTAAAAGATGATGCGGTCAAAGTGCTGCACTCAATATACCAGCAAATTTGGAAAATTCAGCAGTGGCCACAGGACTGGAAAAGGTTATTTTTCATTCCAATCTGAAAGAAAGGCAATGTCAAAGAATGTTCCACCTACAACACAATTACACTCATCTCACACACTAGCAAGGTAATGCTCAAAATTCTCCAATCTAGCCTTCAACAGTATGTGAACAGAGAAATTCCAGATGTTCAAGCTGGATTTAGAAAAGGCAGAGGAACCAGAGATCAAGTTGACAACATTCATTGGATCATAGAAAAAGCATGAGAATTCCAGAAAACATCTACTTCTGCTTCATTGACTGCGCTAAAGCCTTTGACTGTGTGGATCACAACAAACTGGAAAATTCTTCAAGAGGTGGGAATACCAGACCACCTGACCTGCCTCCTGAGAAATCCGTATGTAAGTAAGGAAGCAACAGCTAGATCCAGACATGGAACAACAGACAGGTTATAAATTGGGAAAGGAGTACATCAAGGTTGTATATTGTCACCCTGCTTATTTAACTTATATGCAGAGTACATCATGAGAAATGCCGGACTGGATGAAGCACAAGATGGAATCTAGATTGTCGGGAGAAATATCAGTAACCTTAAATATGCAGATAACACCACCCTTATGGCAGAAAGCAAAGAAGAACTAAAGAACCTTTTGATTAAAGTGAAAGAAGAGAGTGAAAAAGTTGACTTAAAACTCAATGTTCAAAAAACTAAGATTGTGGCATCCCGTCTCATCACTTCAAGGCAAATAGATGGGGAAACAATGGAAATGGTGACAGACTTTATTTTCCTGGGCTCCAAAATCACTGCAGATGGTGACTGCAGCCATGAAATTAAAAGACGTTTGCTCCTTGGAAGAAAAGCTGTGACCAATCTAGACAGCATATTAAAAAGCAGAGACATTAATTTGCCAGCAAAGGTCCATCGAGTCAAAGCTATGGTTTTTCCAGTAGTCATGAATGAATGTGAGAGTTGGACCATAAAGCAAGTTGAGCACTGAAGAATTGATTGTTTCAAACTATGGTGCTGGAAAAGACTCTTGAGAGTCCCTTGGACTGCAAGGAGTTCACACCAGTTAATCCTAAAGGAAATCAGTCCTGAATATTTATTGGAAGGACTTATGCTGAAGCTGAAGCTCTAACACTTTGACCACCTGATGCAAAGAACTGACTCATTGGAAAAGACCCTGATGCTAGGAAAGATTGAAGGCAGGAGGTGAAGGGGACAACAGAGGATGAGCTGGTTGGTGGTATCACCAACTCGATGGACATGAGTTTGAGCAAGCTCTGGAAGTTAGTGATGAACAGGGAAGCCTGGAATGCTGCAGTCCATGGGGTTGCAAAGAGTCAGACAGGACTGAAGGACTGAACTGAACTGAGGAGAGGCCAGGTATGGGATCTTGAGCCCATAGAGTGAACTGGAACCCAGTCTACCATGAACAAGATTTCTGACCTTGGGTAAATCACATAACATTTATGATTCAGTTTCCTTATCTTCAAGTGGGAATACAATAGTACACACCTCAGGGTTATTGGAATAATATACATTTTAATTTATAAAATCTTAGAGCAACTGAGTGTAGAGCAAAATCAGACACACTTGAGGCTCTCATCAATAGCTGTTGCTATATCAATAAGGATCTTTACTATCATTTCAGTCAGGTCTCAAGAGGGATAGTTGATAAATGCTCTTTTGCCTTCTAAAAAGGGGTTAAACATAATCAATATTTGCTTTCTTTCTTTACCTCCCAGCACATGATAGTCACATCCAGAACCAAAAGAAAACCTCTCAATATAAAGATCTGCTTTAAAAAAAAAAAGACAACTGAGAACTGACAAGATTGAAAGGATGGCACTCTCCTACTTCATGAGGATGAATATAAATTGGTAGTTTGTTGCATAACAGTGTGGCTCTATGCATGAAAAATCTTTAGGTGTTGATACCCTCAGACCCAGTCATTCTACTTCCAGAAGTAGCTTAAAGAAATATTATCAAATGAAGGCAAACTTTTCTACAAGAAAGGTTTCTTTGCACTATTATTTACATAAATAATTAGAAACAGCCTAAAAGTTCAACAGTCAGGGGATGACAGCAGAGAGAACTGGGCACCATCAGTGGTCCTCAGCCACCCAGGGCAGAGCTTCAGGGATTGGGCGGGGTCAGAGGGACTTCAGGCCCTTGTGGGATAAAGGCTGTTGCAGAAGCTAGGAGGCTGTGGGCTGTAGGAGCTGCAGCATCGGGAAATTTACCAAAGCAGAGACTGGCACACAGGGAGCGAGACATCATTTCAGAATGAAAACACTCGTTTGTTAATAAACATATCTACGAACACATATTTTTATATTAAAAAAGGCATAAGGCATAGTCATCACAAATGTGGGATGTAGATCGGAAAGACCAGACTCTGGCACCAGCATGAAAACTTGGGCTGACCTAATTTTAAGTGAGTTTCAGGAGCCTGCATGTCAATGAATCAATATTAGTTATTACCAATTAGTACACACAAGTATTCCCTCACGTAATTTCCAGAGTATCCTTCCTATCTGTTCTTCTGTCTCTGGTTTTATTGCTCCTATAACTTCGCAGATTACTGTCTCCTGTCTGATTACCTTCTCCTTGGGCCCGAAAAGGAGAGCAGGACTCTAACTCAGGGTGCAGAGAGCAGTGGGAGGATGAGTGACTTTCCTTAACTAGTGGCCTGCAGAGCCCAGGGGACAGAGAATCATGCTGGGTTAAGTCCATGGTGGCACTGGTGGCCGTCCTAGTGGAAACTCCTGGAGACCAAACCCCTCACTACTTCCTGTAGTCACTGCTCACTCATGATGGAGCCCACAGTCTGTTTTTCCTTCCCAAGGATGAAGCCACACCTCCTTCCAACCTGACGCAGACAAGGAGCTGAAAGGAGATCTCTGCTGCTGCCATGAGCACAAAAGACCTCTGGGACTGCTCAGGTAGTCAGCTGTCTCTTGTCTGGATAGTTCCTACTTAAGACCCAGAACTGAGATGCTGCCAACTATCTGAATTAACCTAGAGAAGAATCAAGAAGGGAATAGATAAGCATCCTCAAGTCCCATGGAGTCCAAGGGGACTTCCCCTACACTGGGGTCTGTCCCCATCCCCTCCTTTCTGGCCCTCTTCTCTGGAAGCCATGGCCAAGGTGGTCAGTTTCTCCCTCCCGGTCCCCCAGATCCTAGCTGATGACTCAGGAGTGAGGCCAGAATAGCCCAAGGACAGAGGGGACAGCAGAGGGAGTCCCCGAGACCAGACAGGGCAGGGAGAGGAGGTCCTGCAGCATCCCTGAAACTTCTCCTGCCCCTCTCTTGTCCGAGCCTCCTCCTGTTCCCAAACCCTGGGGCATCACCACAGCGGCTGTTTCCTCCAAATCTCGCCCTGCAGCCTACCCAGCTGCTCTGCAAGGATCAGCAGACCCTGAACTGAACCCCAGTCTGGCCTTTGTCGTCTCCCCCTCATGTGACCTGGAGCACAGTTACCTGACCTCACCTGTAAAATGAGAAGAATATTTCCTTATAGTGTTAAGAGGATGAAATGTAATGTGCTCTGTGTCCTGGGCCACACAGCAGGTCCTGCCGAGTATGGTGCTGTCCGCTCTACCTAGAAAGTGTTAGATCCAGGTGGAAAACTCCCCCGCCCCCAGAATCACCTCTCCCTGCATGCTGTGTCACCACACCTGCCCAGGGGTCTCATATATAAGCATGTGCTTACCAGGTCTGACACCTCAGGCAGGTTCTGGCTCTACTGATCTCAAACACCCCTGCAGACACCCATGTACTCTATTATTTCCCCCACCCACCAACACCCCAATCAATAAATACACAGATTTAGTGTTCTGGGTTCCCTCCATATGAGACCTGGGTTCCTTTCACTCTTACTAAAACGGGAAAAAGAAAAAAAATTAACAACCCTTCATGCTGCAGGATAGACAGAGAGCGAGTGAGCTGATATCTCTTCCTCTTCAAATAAGGACACAAATCTTCTTGGGTTAGGGCCCCACATTTATGACCTCATTTCACTATAATTTCCACCTTAAAGGCTCTATCTTCAAATAGACTCATTGAGGTGGGGGTGAGGCTATGGCTTCAACATATGATTGGGGCAGTTGGACACAGTCCACCCATAACCCCAGGTGAATCCATCAACAGTATCCCCAGATGACTGCTGCTCAGGAAGATTAATTTAACCACTTCATACTCATTACCATTTACCATTTACATTACAGCATAATTTCTTCTCATCTTAGTCTTTTATCCACCTAGGGTAAAAACTTTTTTTGAGGATATCATTGAGTATATCCAGAAGAGAGTAAGCAACCAATAGCTGCAAAACCTCCTCACTGAAGGCAAAACCTGCTCACTGAAGGCAAAACCTGCTCACTGAAGGCAAAACCCGGGAGAATTTTGTGCCTGAGGCTGGTTTGCCCAGATAACCTTCACGGGTGCATCGGGAATGCTACCCACATCCCTGCCACTCAGGCTAGCTTCCTCTTGGCAGGCCTCTTCCAGGGGTCAGGGTAGAGCAGAGGGTCCAGGCTGGAGGACTAGAAGGCAGGCTTGGGCAGCAGGACCAGGATTAGAGTGAGCAGAGTGGGCCCCGAGGACACAGACTGAAGGGTCTGTGACCCTAGCAGAGGTCCCCTGAGTGGGAGGGGGGACATTTCTTCCCTCCCTGATGGGATCCCCTCAAGCTGTGCTAGAGGGCCCTGGGTGACTGTGTCCTCCACACCCTGCCTGGGACCTGGGTTCTCCCTCCATCTGGGACCCTCTTCTGGTCTGCATGGAGCTGCCCTGACAGTGAGAAGGCCGTGTGGCTCAGTGAGCCCTCCAGGGTCACAGTGAGTGCCTGTGATTGTGTGTCATTTGAGGGATTCTGAGGAGCCTCCCGCATCCCCACCCAAGAGGACACACTTCCTCCACCAGCTGTGCAAGTGCCGGTCTCTTCAGGCTCAGCAATTCAGATAGATGTTTCCTAAAGTCTCTTGAATCTTTAGAGGTTCCATAAAGTTGCATACGGCCTTAGGGTGCAGGTATGTGAAGCTGTCGCCAGGTAAGTTGTGAGTTAGGCTGGTGACCCCCGAGAGGTCAGGGATGCTGGGCACTAAAAGATGTCAGGATTCCAGTTACAGTTTATTGCAGAGCGGACTTCAGGTTCCCAGCAGCTCCAGGACAGTCTGGGCAGGTTTCACACGCGAAGCTTCCATTGTCCTCAGGACGACTTACTGTCCTGGATTCAGTGTGTGGCAGGACACACAGAGCCCGGCCCCTAGGGATGCTCAC
Source organism: Dama dama (assembly GCF_033118175.1). Classification (NCBI taxonomy): domain Eukaryota; kingdom Metazoa; phylum Chordata; class Mammalia; order Artiodactyla; family Cervidae; genus Dama; species Dama dama. Next base: position 45,028,639 of record NC_083702.1, read on the forward strand.
CTGCTTAAAAGCAAATTATAACGTTTTTAAAAAACTGTTCATTTTGCCTGAAATATAACATCAAATAAATTGGTGAGTTATCATAGGATGAGATTTCTAGAAAGTTCTGAATATGTGGACTATGTTTTTTACTTATTTGTGTAATGTCTACAGTTCTCAATTTGTGTCTCTCTTTGTATTGTGATAGTCTTTCTTTTTTGTTAGTTGCCAGTAAGTTAATTAGATGTTAAAGAATTTTAAATGCATGACAACAAAAACCTTTTTGTGAGGTTGAATGAGAATAGGACCAGGCTTCAATCTTTTATTTATTATGGTGACGTTTTATTTCTCTATTACTATTATTATTTCCAAGCTAAAAAATTAAAAACAAATTATTAATACCCTGACCTGTTTTCTCTGACTACTCCCAGAGGTCATGCTAATGCCTTAGTGTCCAGCTCCTCTGGAGGTCAGTGCAGATATTACTTGACCCAAAGGCACCATCATGTGTCACTTTGTCAGACTGCCCAGTGGCCAAAGGCCCAGGCAGACAAGAACACTCCTATCAGCCAGAATATTCCAAGAGCTTAGGGACCACTTCCCAGTTGCCAAGGGCAAAGAGCAGGTTGACTCCTCACTACAAACTAAGGCCCTTGAATGAAGGTTTTCTTCCCAAATCCCACTTCTGTTAGTTTCTCTATGGACTTTCCACCCTACCAGTCCTTTGGAAGTGATGTGTGTTGACCTGCCTCGGAGGCATCTTTATCAAATACCTCTCTTAAGACTATCTTAAAATGGCTTTTGCTTATTTATTTCATGATTGAATAATGGAGTATCCATGAGGTACAAACATGTGTTTAATGTTGAAAATAATTTACATTTGCAAAACTCTTCCCTTGTGATTTGTAATAAAATCTCTGTGGCTTATGCAGAATAGATCCATTGAGCTTATTTTACGGACAAGCAAATTGTCTTTCTTAATCCCTTGATGTTCCTTGTTACAGGAAAGAAGTGGAGGCATTACATGAATTTCTGAATGAGTTGAAGACAGACTTGGCTATGGAAGACCAAGAGAGATTCCAACAGGACCTGCTAGACAGGGAGAGGTTTTTAAAGGAGTTTCCTCAGGTGAAAAAGGAACCAGAAGAGAGCATAAGAAAGCTCTATGCACTTGCAGACAGGGTTGACAAGTCGCACAGGGACTGTACCCTCTTCAAGGTGGTGGCCAACTCTACCGGCACTGTGTCTGGTGTTCTGAACATCCTTGGCCTGGCTCTGGCACCCGTGACAGCAGGGGCCAGTTTGGCGGTCTGGACCACTGGGTTAGGGCTGGGAGCAGCAGCTGCTGTGACAACCATGTCCACTAGCATCGTGGAACACTTTAGTAGGTCATCAGCAGAAACGGAAGCCAGTGGCCTCTTGTCAACTAGCATCAAGGAAAACGTGTCTGTGGGATCTCGATGTCTGTCTGCACTTGGGATGGCTTTTTCTACAGCAAAAGTCTACAAATCCATGCAAGGGCTTAGGAAAAATGTCCATGCTGCAAAGCTGGTGAAAGACAACTCTCAGTTAGCAGCCCATGCTAAAAGCTTCACGAGCACTGGGCAAGTCTCTGTCCAAACCAGCAAGGAGGTGAATAAAGCTTTCAAAGGCATGGCTCTGGCAATGACCAAAAAGGCCCGGATCATTGCTGGAGGCTTTGTAGGAATCTCCTTCTAGTGGGTGTGGGTTTCCTGGTAAAAGAGTCAATGCACTTACATGAGGGGGCAAAGACAGAGTTGGCTGAGAAGCTGAGGCAGCAGGCCAGGGAGCTGGAGAAGAAGTTGAAGCAGGTCATACAGACCTATGAGAGGCTGAAGTAAGGCCTGACTCCCCCACCCCCAGAGCAGTGCAGGAACGAGGGACACATGTGAGACCAGGGATCAGAACACCTTGTTAGAGGGGAAAGGAGGGGGAGACAACACTGATGGAGCTGGGTGTTAGGAATCTGGCATTTCTGTAGCTGAGCACAGCAGGGGAGGAATGCATGCAACTGGAAAATGGGAGAGAGAAGGAAGGAGCCTGGAGCCTGGACTAAGGGAAGAGAGTGAGGGGAGGGGAGATACCACTTATTTTGGACTAAAGAACACACTGGGGGCAGAACAGAGAGGCAGGGGAACTAGCAAGAGTGGCCAGGAATATGAAAGTGTTTAAAATGGGAGAAAGTCAAAGAGGAGCGATAGCTGGGATCGAAGCATCCCGGGCTCCTCTATCGCGCTCCCCAGGGTTTGCTGTCCCAGCAAGAAGAATCTCCCCCTGATGGTGGTCTCTAGCCCTCCTTCTCCAGCGTCAGCTCACCTTTGATCCCAGCAGGTTTACCTTAATATGGCAGTGACTTCTTGATGATGATGTTGATGGTGGTGGTGGCAGTGATGACTACTCAGTGGGTGGGACATTTGTCGAGATGCAGGTGATATTTGGGACCAGGATCACTGAGTGACTAATGAAGATCCTATGAAATTCCAAATGCTGTGTGAAACAGAGCTTGATTTAAAAAAAAAAATCACAAAAGAAAGAAGAAATGACACCAGAAGGCAACAGCCGACCAAGGAACTGTGCGGTGTGTCAAGGAGATCACCAGCCTGCGGTGAGGAAAAGCCGCCTCTCAGACCCTTGGTTTCCTCTTCAGTGGGGGGGGGGGGGGGGGGGAGCTGGGCAAGACACTCAGGCTCCTTTGTCTCCCCCCACCTTTTGTTCTCCAGACTCTGGTTCAATAAATATGAGCTGGTTCAGTGAGGCTTCCTAGCATTGATTGATGCATTCCACGGGGCTCCGGATGCCTGACCTCCTTCTGCATGAGCCTGTCTCCCAGGATCTCAGGGGGCACGTCCTCCATGGCTCCTCCTTCCCGCCCACTGGGCTCCCATCCAGTCGTTTCCCTCAGACCCTGGAGCCCCCAGGCCCCACGGGACACCCAGGAGAGCCCGTGTCATCTGACTTGGGCTGAGCACGGGGATACTCCTCCTCCAGCCCCGGGGACCAGGATGGACACAGGGCATCCAAGGGTGACTGAGAGCAGAGGGCTTGTGTGCAGGTGTGAGAGAGGGCCAGCCGTAAGCAGAGGGGCAGAGAGAGACAGCACACACCTCATCCAGGCTGCCTTCATGTTTCACCAGGACTCCTGCAGGAGCTTCCCCTCTCCTCTTGGCCAGAGCCTGGACCTCAAAGGGTGAAGGTTGAGCTTTGGGACCTTGCTCTTTCTTAGCATAAAAGAGAATAATTTGTTTGCTGGAAGTTCACAGGAACATAATGACCTGACATCAAGAAAAAAGTCTCTAACACCAAGAAGGTTGCAACCACTAACCAGGCCCCGCGCTTACCTCTCTCATGAAAGGGCTTTGCTGAGAGTTTCAAGGAGTTTGGGATTTTTAAGGCATGAGCCACTCGTCTGTTTGTGTGGCCCTGCAATGAACCTTCTTTGGTTCCAAACTCCAACATTTTGGTGTGGTTTGGTCTCACTGTGTGTTGGAAACATGGACTTGCATTCAATAAAACAGGCAGCCCAAAGTATTCTGCTGGAGCCTCAGGTCCCTTGAAGGCAGAGGTGGACGCCTGGCTCACTCCATCTATGGAGGCAGGACTGAGGGGCTGGGGAAAGTGGGCAGGAAGGAGGGAAAGTCCATCCAAAACCATGTTCTGACCCGGTCACCCATCTGGGATTGCACCTGCCACAGCCTTCTGAGGAACCTTCATGGAATGGCCTCAGGCTCATCCACTCCAGGGAGGAAAAGGGAGCATCTAGGTGTTGCTCTCACCCCCATGGGCCTGCTCCACGGGGCACCAACTGTCTGTGTTTCCATGTGGAGCATGTGAGCACCAAACAGGCTCCCATCCCATGGTGACCCCTGTCTCAGGTGAGATCCCTGTGGTTCTGAGCAACAGACACCGAGTCTGACTAAGTGAGCACAGAAGAGGCAGAAGAGGGCCCACTGGAAGGAACCGGAGCAGGTAAGAGAATGGAAAGAAGCCCCCAAACCTGCACATTTCAGGAAGGACAGGAAGCAGGACAGGTCCCCCTGCAGGAGCTCACAGTCTGTCCCCTGAGGCCTCTGCCAGCAGGGGGGCTTAGGTCCAGGCACCTAGAATTCAGAGTCAAAATCCCAGGGCACAGAAGAGCTTGGGTTGGGAGACTGTATTCTTGATTCAATAGGTCAGGCTGAAGGAAGAGAAGGATGAGTGGGTAATAAAGACCTGAACCCTGGGGGAAAGTCTCAGGTCAAGAGGCTCCAGATTGAGTGCTTCCTGGATGCACATGTGCCCTCTTCTCAGGCCAACAAAATGACCCTCCTCACCCTGTTCTGGGTCCAAGCACCCCATGCACGACAGCAAGTGCACCACATTTTCATATGGTTCGTCCTGTTCATGTTCATAGGGTTCTTGCGGCAAGAATACTTTGGCCACCTGATGTGCAGAGACGAGTCACTGGAAAAGAACCTGATGCTGGGGAAGACTGAGGATTACTGGCTACTCTGGGCTCTATCCTTGGGGTTTTTTCAGGCCAGAAGGATAGCAGACTTATTAGAATTTCAGTCACTTCTATCCAACCAAGAACTGTAGCTGCCTTCAAGAGAAATCCACAAAAAATGACTATCTCTTCCTTTACCCATCATTCAATCTGTATTTGACTCCCCTCAAAATCTTCCTTCTCTGCTCCTTCTCCTGAGCCCTCGCATGGCGGTTTTGCACTCTGTACTTTAGTGTTCTGTAGTTTGTACCAGGTCTACAGTGTGTGGTTGTTGCCTGCAAGAGAGTCTGCTTGTCAGGAGCTTGTCTGAAATGATTTTTGAGCCTTACTTCTTTCTCTGACTTGGTGTGTGATCTGAAGAAGTTGCGTCACTGCCTTTGCCTGTATCCCTATCTACATAATAAAATAATAATTCTGCCCCTCTTCAAGAGAATCACATGATAAAAAAGTAAATGAATTGCAAATAGCCAAGCGCTCTTCTGATAGAATCATACCCTTTGCTCCTCCTGTCCTTCCACAGGCTCTCCAGGGTCCAGGGCGCCCCATGATCTCTATACCAGGGAAGCAGGCCCTTATGGGGAGGGAGAACTTGGACCTCTCCTCTGTGTTTCAGGCCCCCTCCCATCTCCTTCCCCTTGGACATAAATCAGAATGGCGAAGATCCCAACTTTAGAGTCAGACCTGGGTTTCTATTTTTCTTTACATCTCTGACATCTCGGATAAGCCGTTTCCCTTTCCCTAATGAGCAAGGCTGCCCTTTGCCTCCCCACTGATGGGGAGACCCTTCTGCTGACACAGTGCCGTTCTCAAGCCTCATGTGGTTCTCACCCTCTGCTTCCATATCTGGCCTGGCAACGCTTGTCCTCCTGCGCTTTGCTCCTCTGGCTCCTAAGTATGTCAGGTCACTCTTGACTTTGAACTACCCTTTTAAAAAAGCAACCCTGTTTCTCTGGTCACCTAAAGCAATGTTACCTGAGCCCATGTCCGCTGCCCCCTTTGTGAGAAATGCACGTGGGCAGAGACGTCCACAGGTAAGGCCCTTCAGGGCTGAGTTTCTGCGTTTCTCTGCGAGTCTGACTCCTGACCTGCCCCTTGCTGGCCCCCACCTGCCCCCTCTTGGCGTCCCCCTACCCCCCACTCTCCCTGCACCAGGAGGAGGCTGCCCACAGACCAGCAGGGCCAACCCCGGCTCCAGGACCCTCCCCTGGCCTTGGTTGTTCCAGGGCTCCGTGGTGGCCCCATGGTCAGCAGCCGCCTCTCATCCTCTGGATCGAAGCCCTGGAGCTCTGCATCAGCCTGTACCGCATCAGCCAGAGCAAGGTCTTCTTCCAGGCTGGCATGCTGGCCCACCTGGAGGAGCGGGACCTGAGATCACAGACTTCATCATCGGCTTATAGGACTGCTGAAGGGGCTACCTGGACATGAAGTGAGTCCCGGGACACCCACACCTTGCTCGCGACCCCCCAGCTCTCCTGCAGTGGAGGGCACTGAGGAAGCAAGGCCTGGGTGCCCTCATGGCAGGAGGTGTCCCCTGGGGAGACCCACATAGCTTTCCCTGTCCCCTGCTTCCTGGATTTCTGCCAGAGGTTTAAAGTGAGCAGGAAGGAGCAGTGACTGTGCTCAGATTGTCCTTCCAGGAAAGCCCCTGGCCACCGCCTTTCTTCCTTGTGTCCCTCCTGTAGGGGAGACACCCAGCGCCGGCTGTCCCCAGAGGACCCTGAGCTCCAGTGAGGAGGCGCCCTTAAGTCCTGACTGCTCCTGTGGGGTCAGGGCAGGCTTGTGCAGGACTGCAGGAGGGGCAGCTGTGAGTTAACCCCTTGACACCTCTGTGTCAGTGCTTCCAGTCTGAGCCCTGAGCACTGGGGAGAGAGCGTGAGCGTGTGGTGTTTGGACAGATGGACGTTTGCAGGACATGAGCTGCTGATATTCTTCTGCCCAACAACAGTGGTTTTCTGAGTTGCTTGAAGAAAGGCCCCGCCTCTGCCCGACCAAGGCTGCCTTATTTGCAAAATCAGATCAAATTTCTGGCCTTTGTTATGGGTGATTGTAAGACCAAATTGCAGTGTGTGGTCCTCATGGAATAACACCCATCACTCTTCTGTCCATCCCTCAACCTGGGAGCAGGTGACCATGATGGCCTAGGGACATTTCCTGGGATGAAGCAACCCAATGGAAGGTCAGGCTGGCCTCCCTGAAGGGCGTAGGCCCATTGCAGCCTCTTCTGCTTGGGGGCTAAAAGAAAAAGTCCAACAGCAGTTGAGTTACAAGACTCTCAGGCTGAGTTACCTCTGCTTCTCCATTTCCCTGTAAAATGGAGCCAGTAGTTCCTAGAGCTGATGTGGGTTCAACAGGAAAGGCATGGACGGTGCAGGCACAGCACCTGGCACACGCTCAGCCCTCCATCCACAGAGGCTTATTGCTCAGGAACCAAACGGAGACAGGGCCAACTCTCTGTTGTAGACTTCTCTGAGTCGCCAGGACACTGATTTTCTAATAAAAGTCCTCCATTTGGAGAGAAAATATCAAGTTGTCAAGTGGAGATAAACCAGGGGAGAAAAGGACAGCATGCTGTCAGCCCCCGCCATGAACTTCTGCATCCACCTAATGGCAGTGACCACAAAGACCAGGCCTCTTCCTGTGGGTCACTGGGACCAAAAACACTAGTTCCATCCCTGCCAGCAGGGCTAGGTCTAGAGGGATCTGATCAGAAGGGGTGGGAGGGGCATGGACAGAGTGTCAGAGGAGTGGCCTTAGGCCCCTCACCCAGGTACCATGGGAGCAGAGCAGGGGACTGTGGACTCTACAGGGGAAGGTCCTAGAGGGCTTCTCAAGGGAGGTGATGTCAGATTTGGGCTTTGCTGCATGAACATGATCTCCCAGGTGGTTGCAGCAGGTGACCCTGGCAGAAGGTCCTCTGTAAGTAAGTGCCCAGAATCCTCATGGACGTGACACTCAGCAGCAGCCGTATGACCAGTATGCAGTGAGCAGGTGGCATTTTCTGGGACTGGGTCTCATGATGGTGGCATGACAGTGAATAAGGCAAGAAGGCTGGTGAGTGTGGGTGGGTAGAGAAGGCAGAGGGGGCTGGGAAGAAGCCTATGGGCTGAGGCCAAGGGCCTGACAGTGCGCTGATGGCAGATCTTTTTTCAAGGAGTGCAGAGCCGGATGAACTGAGCCAAGAATGACCTAGAATGTCAAGCTTGGGCTTGTTTCTCTAAGGGGAGCAGTGGGAGGGTGGGAAAAGCCCAGGGTGGGTCCTGGTGGGCAGAATATTTGACAAAAGTGACTCAGAATTGAGTGTGTTCAATTTCCCCTTTCAGTTCTCCAGGTTTATCTGGACCCACAGGATGTATGGTTTATTGCAGAGACACACAGCTTCTGGCTGCATTTGCAAAGCTGAGAACAACTGGATCTTGTTCACACTCGGCCAGAGAAGATTCCTGGGTAAGCAGGGAGGTAGGGCCCCCGCCCACCTCCCCATCCTCACAACTAAGAAAAGGATGATTGTCAATAGTTGACAGAAGAAGGAAAGGAAGCTCAGAGAGGTGAGGTCAGGGCTAAGGCAGCAGGTTAAGCAGGGGCAGAGCTTGCATGCGGAGGCAGGTGTGTCTGGCAGCTTCCTCCTGCCACCTGGGCCCCTGGACAGTGCAGAGGGAGGGTGACGCCTGCTCAAGTGGGCTCAGCTTGGAACACGGGCTCCTGAGACGAGAGCCGACACCCCAGAAGGAAGATGTAAGTTGCAGGTGCTCAGCCCTTTGGGAAACTGGAGGAAATGGAGGGGTGGAGGAGGAAAGAGGAGTCAGAGTCCCCCCTGCTGCGGCCTGGCCACCCTGAGGCTGCCCGCAGGTGCTTCACTGCAGCTGATGGAGCAAAGGCTTCCTCTTGAGATACAAGGAATCCAGGTGTATCATCACCTTGTCTCTTGAATGCCTGCGCAGTGCCAGCCCCTGCGGGGGGAACTGAGGCCTGAGAGGGGAGGAACAGGAGACCCAAGTGGGGAGACGCAGGGCTTGCTATACAACGCCCACATTATGAACTCGGTTTTATAATTTTAAGACAAAAAGTCAAGCTGTGAACACATCAGTCTAACAGGAGGGACATGGGCTTTGATCTATGTGTTTTACAGGCAGAGACAATGCTGGAAACTTCAGGGTTACAAAAACCATGTTCCCCCCTCACATATGCATGTCAGAAAGTCTGGTCTTGGCCTCCACTCTGCCCATGGACAGCTGTGTGACCCTGGGCAAGTCACCTCCCCGGGAATTGTTTCCTCAGCTTCTTACTCAAGTTTTTAATACATATATATACTTTTTTTTTTAATTTGAGTGTGTCAGGTCTAGTTGAAGCAAATGGGGTGAGTTGCTCCACAGCATGTGGGATCTTAGTTCCTTGACCAGAGAGCAAACCCACGTGCCCTACATTGCAAGGCGATTTAACCACTGAGCCACCACGGAAGTCCCTGTTACTCAATTTTTAAAAACTGGTTTCAGTCTTTTTCTGTGGATTTTAGGCCCTCTCTTGTGGATTTTCACCTTGTTGACTCTAGGTATTGCAAAGTGTCTGCTGGTCTCTCCTTGGCATCTGACCTGGTTTATGGTGTCCTTTGCATGTTTTAATATTTAGAGGACAAATAAATCAGACTTTTCTTTATGGCTTATAGGATATGTGTCTTAACTAGAAAGGTTTCCTCAAATCAATCTTATTTTGAACATTTTTTTTCTAGGGCTTTTGTAATGTTTTCTCTCTGGCTTACATTGAGATCTCTTTGGGATTCACTGATGGAATGATTAGAAGCTTTCTCTTTCTTCCTCTTCCTCCTCCTCCTTCCCCTTTCTCCTTTTCTCCTTCTTCTCTTTCAAGCAGGACATATTTAATGGGTGCTTTTCTCAGTCAAGGTCTTCCCAGGTGGCGCTTGTGGTAAGAACCCGCCTGCAAATGCAGAAGATATGAGAGACGTGGGTTCAATCACTGGGTAGGGAAGATCCCCTGATGAAGGACAAGGCAAGCCACTCCAGCGCTCAGTCAAAAAGGAGCACACCCTTTCTTGGGTCTTCAAAGCAGCCTCATGGCAGTCTGGGTATGACTCCACTCTCTCCCCCCGACGTCCGCAGCAGCAGTTAGGGAACAGAGAGCGAGAGGCTGGAGGGAGCTGGGCCCCACAGCCACGCTTGGCCCTGGATTACAATATGGGGCGTTCTCCTCTGTTAGTCTCTGATAGGCCGCTTCCTCGAAAGGCTGTTTCTGGGAAACAGGAGGACTCTGGAGAAGCCTGTCCCAGGCTTTGGAATGTCTGAATCAAGGGTCAGGCATGTATCAGATTTTAGATAAGTCCCATGTTTTTCCACAGTTCTCTCTTTCTCTTCTCATGTAATATTATCATAGCTGGAGTAAGGAGACATGAGGAAATAAGGTGTTTCGTGCCACCAGAATGTACAGGGTTCCTATGAAAATTTTGCAAATCAAAATGGCATAGAGCATAGACAATCTAGGTCTCACATCACAGTTTATTGGCAGAGGCTAATCTTTTGGAAAGCAGGGGATGCCTATAAAGGAAATACACTCAGAAATCTGATAATACTGTCTGTCAGAAAGAGCTTTTCATCCAGACAGACCAAGAAAACAGATGGAATTACTGCACTGCAGGTAAAACAGGTATTCTGCTGTGTCTTTGAGAAGCTGGCTGTTTCATGTCCCCATAAGGGGTCACCACACCTCATATTTTAGCCAGGCTGTATCTAGGAGGGCAGGGGGTGCCCTGCCAGTCCTGGACAGGAGGAGTAGCAGAGAAGAGACAGGGTCCCACTCTTTGAGACCCCACGGACTGCAGCCCACCGGTCTCCTCTGTCCGTGGGGGTTCGCCAAGTAAGAATACTGGAGTGGGTTACCATGCCCTCCTCCAGGGGATCTTCCCAACCCAGAGATCAAACCCAGGTCTCCCGCATTGCAGGTGGATTCTTTTCTGACTGAGCCCCAGGGAAGCCGAAATGGGTAACAGGGCTTAAGAATTTTTCCATTTGTGTTGAGAAAAAAAATGACCACCAAAAGATTTAATAATACCTCTCTGTTAGCAGATTTATGTCTGGTGCTGCCGCTAGAGTTTTAGCTTCAGGAGAACTCCAAGAGCATAGACACAGTACAACGGGTTGGAGTTAACTGTTGGCTATTTCATTTGAAATGCTAACTGGAGAGGTCTGTTTTTAAATACATTTTCTGTTATTTTTTTCCCTGACTCCTGTTTCTTGTTGGCTTAGCTGCCCTGTTGTCTCTCCCATCTCCATCTCAGTCATTTTTCCTTGAGAGCCTCGTTTCCCTCTCCAGGGCCTGTGAGCTAGGTGGGTTTTCCTCCCATCAAGCAAGATGAAGGTACAAATCTCTGAGAGAGTGGTGAAGATTAAGTCCCATACCCAATTAAACACACATGGAACTTTCTAGAAAGGAGCCTGAAGAAAATTAAGAGATCAGAGTAGATGAAACAAGGACTGAATTTCCCTTGAGGAAATATATTCCCTTTCATTTAATTTGGGAATAATAAAATCTGACACAGAAAAAAAAAAAAGGCAAGCAAAGTTTTATATAAGAAGAGTGTTGCTTACACGAATACTTACATAAAGAATTAGAAACAACCTAAAGTTCAATAGTCAGTAGAGGACAGTGGAGAGGACTTGGCCTCAAACAGGTGTGGGGCCATCCAGGCCAGGACTGAGTGGACTCCAAGCCCTTGTGGCATAAAGGCTTTTGCAGAAACAAGGAGGGTGTGGGCTGTGGCACCAGCTTTATCAAGGTGGAGACTCAAGCAAAGGAAGGAAAATGTCATTTGGGAATAAAAGGAGTCACTTGCCAACTAACAGCTATCCACAAATAAATATTATTCTACATTAAAGGGAGTGCAAAAAAATAATAATAATAAAGGGAGTGCAAGCTCAGTCCCTTTTTGTGAACTGTGGACTGTAGCCCACCAGGCTCCTCTGTCCAGGCAAGAATACTGGAGTGGGTTCCAATTCCTTCTCCAGGGAATCTGAGTTCTCAACTCAGGTATAATCTGAGTCTCTTGCATCTTCTGCATTGCCAGGCAGATTGTTTACTACTGGGTCACCTGGGAAGCCCACATTAAAGGGAGTAGAGCATAGTCATCACAAACCTGGGATTTGGATGAGAAAGGCTTTAGTTCAAGTCCAGGCTCTGGCACCAGCATGAAAACTTGGACTAACTGAAATTTAGGTGAATTTCAGGAGCCTGCATGTCATACACTCTGGATCAGTACTAGTTATTACCAAAGACTAAAGAAAATGTTCCCAACCTCATGGAATTTCCAGAGTATTCCTTCCTATCGATTCTTGTCTTTGATTTTATTGCTCCTATGACTTCACAGATGGCTGTCTCCTCTCTGACTACCTTCTCCTTGTGCCCCAACAGGAGAGTAGGACTCTGACTTGGAGAGAGCTGGTGGGAGATGAGTAGCTTTCCTTAACTAGTGGCCAGCAGAGCCCAGGAGACAGAGAACCACGCTGGGTTAAGTCCCTGGTGGCACTGGCGGCCGTCCCAGGGGAACCCACCAGAGACATTGCCCCTCACTGCTCCCTGCAGCCCCTGCTCACTGGTGATGGAGCCCACCACCCGTTTTCTCATCCCCAAGGGTGAAGCCACACCTCCTTCAAGCCTGATTCAGACAAGGAGCTGAAGGGACGTCTCTGAAACTCTGCTGCTGCCACCATGAGCTTTAACATCTACCCCTCAGGTAATTGGCTGCCTCTTCTCTGGACGGTTCCTACTTGTGACCTAGAATTGAGGGTGGTGGCTCCAGGCAGAGTTAACATACAGAACAATCAAGAACCAAGAAGGGGATGGATATGCGTCCTGGAGCCCCCCAGAGGGGCCACGTGGACTTCCCCCAATGTGGGGTGTGTCCACAGATCCTCTTTCCCAGCCCTCTCCTTGGGGAGCCACTTGCTAGGTGCTCACTTCCTCCCCCACTGCCCTCTAGCAAGTGACTCAGAAGTGAGGCCAGGACAGCCCATGGGGAGGGGGACAGCAGAGAGAGTCCCCAGGGCCAGGCAGGGCAGCAAGGGGAGGTCCCCCAGGGTCCCTGGAGCTCCTCCTGCCCTCTCCCTGGCCCAGCCTCCTCCTTCTCCCCAGACCCTGGGGAGTCAACACAGAGGCCTTTCCTCCAACTCCTGCCCTGCCACCCACCCAGCTGCTCTGCGAGGGTCAGTGGATCCTGAACTGAACCCCCATCTGGTCTTTTCTGCCTCCCACCTGTGTGACCTGGAGCACAGCTATCTGATCTCATCTATAAAATGGGAATAATATATCCCTTTATTATTATGAGGATGAAATGTAATGTGTGTTCATGGCCTGGGCCAGTGCCTGCCACACAGTAGGTTCTGCTTAGGTGTGGTGCTGTCCCCTCTACCTAGAATATGTTAGTTCCAGGTGGAAATTTCTCCCCTCCCCCAGAATCACCCCTTTCCCTAGCCATGTTAGGGCACCTGTACAGTGCTCCCTTATATAAGCACCTGCTTACCAAGTGATTGCATCAAATATCCCTGCAGATCCCCAGGTGCTCAGTTATTACCCCTGCCCACCCCCTCCCCAATCAATCAATACACAGATTTAGTGCTCTGGCTTCCCACCTTGTGAGCCCTAGGTTCCTTTCTCCCTTAGTGACCCAGGAAAAAGAGAAAAACTAAGAACACTTCATGTTGCAGGAAAGACAGAAGGAAAGGGAGAGAGATCTGATGTCTAATAAGGACACCAATCTTATTGGATTAGGGCCTCATACTTATGACCTCATTTTACCATAATTACCTCCTTAAAGGCCCTATCTTCAAATACAGTCACCAGGGGGTAAAGTTTCAACATATGAATTGAGGGGTGGGGGGAAAACAGTTCCATCTGTAACCCCAGGTGATTCTACCAGGAGTACCCCAGGTCATCGCTACTTAGAAAGATGAACTTTAATCACTTGATCCTCAGTGCTATTTACCTTCCCCCATAATTTCTCCAATTTTCTTTTTTTCTGTCTAGCACTCAGAATATTTTTTGGTTAAACTGCAACAACAACTGCTTGCTCAAGACAAAGCCTGGGAGAGTTTTGTGACTGAGGTCAGTTGTGCACCAGGAAGGTCACCCAGATCCTCAGGCCCCAGGCTGGTTTCCTCCTGGCAGGCACACCTCCTCCTGGCAGGATCTTATGGTGTGGTGGGCTTGAGGATGTTCCTTCTCAAGAATCCATGAAGAGTGTTTCCTCCATGTCATTCGCTGCCAGTGAATGGCCTCGGACTAAGAAGAGATGAAACCTGTAAGGAAGGAGCAGGTTATGTGGCCTTGGACAAGTTACTGATCTACTTGCCGTTACTTTCTTCATCACTTCAGTTTTATTCAGAGGACACTGAGATTGTGCATGCAAAGTGCCTTGCATCATGGCTGACACAGAGTATGTGCTCAGTTAATATTAATTTTTAAAATAATCTTGTTGGGAAGAAGGCCAATGGCCTTCTTCCAGGAGATGAGAACCAAGTAGAACTTCCTTTGTGAAAAGTCAGGAAATCCTGACATCAACATCACTTCGCATTCCCAGGGATTCTGACTTGAGCCCTTTGTTTAGGAACTGTACCAACCCTGCAGGATCCTGCTGGCTGATAAGACAGAAAGGCTGGAGAGGAACTGGGTGGAGCTGGTGGGGTCCTGGCTCTAGTCCTGCCCAGCTCTGGGGCTCTGACTTTATTTCTTGGAGCCTCAGATCTGTCCTGTGTCCAGTGGGAATAGCAATTCAATCTAATGGATTGTGGTGATGGCCTCAGAGTGAACTGCAGGTCAGAGGTGGGGAACCAAGTGCAATCATAAGGCCCAGGGAGGCCTGGACCAGGGTCAGGGTGGAGCAGAGGGTCCAGGTTGGAGGACTAGTAGGCAGGCTTGGGCAGCAGGACCAAGACTAGAGTGAGGAGAGTGGGCCTCAAGGACACAAACAGAAGGGGCTATGACCCTAGCAGAGGTACCCTGAGTGGGAGGGGGGGCATTCCTTCCCTCCCTGATGGGATCCCCTCATGCTGAGCTAGAGGGCCCTGGGTGACCGTTTCTGCACACCCTGCCTGGGACCTGGGTTCTCACTCCATCTGGGACCCTCTTCTAATCTGCATGGAGCCGCCCTGACAGTGGAAGGCCATGTGGCTCAGGGGGCCCTCCAGGGTCACAGTGAGTGGCTGTGACTGTGTGTCATTTGAGGCATTCTGAGGAGCCTCGTGCATCCCCACCCAAGAGGAAAACACTTCCTCCACCAGCTGTGCAAGTGCTGGGCTCTTCAGGCTCAGCCATTCAGATGGGTGTTTCTAAAAGCCTTTTGAATTAGATGTTCCATAAAGTCGCACATGGCCTTGGGGCACAGTCAGGTGAAGCTGTCACAGGTAAAGTGTGAGTTAGGCTGGTGACACCTGCGAGGTCAGGGGTGCTGAGCACTGAAAGATGTCAGAATTCCAGTTAGAGTTAATGCAGAGCGGGATTCAGGTTCCCATCAGCCACAGGACAGAGTCAGGACGGGTTTCACACACGAAGCTTCCATTGTGCTCAGGACAAGTTACAGCTAAGGTGGCAAGCTGGTGACCCCTGAGAGGTCAGGGAGCTGGGTGATGGGTCAGGAGGCAGAGAGGTGGGCTGGAGAGCCATGGGGAACCAGGGCTCAGGGCACATCTCCTGCTTCCCTGTCAGTTGGGGCAGTGGGTGGACCCAGTGACCTTCTGTGAAAGCCAAGGTCATCAGGCTTAGGGGAGAGCAGATGCCAACCAAAATGATCATTAAGGGTCCTTCTAGCTCTAAGTTTTGATTTTAAAAAAATTCTCCATACACTGAAGTAACCAGTCTGCAAAAATCAGAGGGCACAGTCCCCCGGACTGTCCTTACATTTGACACCAACGGTCAATTTCTGGGGTCCAAAAAACTACCCTCAGGTTTGAGTTTTCCCTAGAAGGATGCTCCGAGATTGCTGAAGGGACAAGACAGGATTCAGGTTCCCATCAGCCACAGGGCAGTCTGGGCGGGTTTCACACACAGCTTCCATTGTCCTCAGGATGAGTTACTTTCCTGAATTCAGTGTGTGGCAGGACACATAGAGCACTGCTCACCAGGAATGCTCACCCTGTTTAAAAACAAGTTACCGTGACTTGTCATCTCCAACCCCTCCCTGAGGTCAGACAAGTGCCCTAAAGTCCAGCTCCTCCAGAGGTCAGAACTGATACCACGTGACACAAGACCCCATCACGTCACTTTGCCAGACTGCCCACTGGCCAAAGGCCCAGGCAGATGAGGACATTCGCATTGGCCAGACTAATCTAGGGGCTTAGGAACCACTTCCCAATAGCCAAGGGCAAAGAACAGGTTGACTCCTCACCACATGCTGAGGCCCTTCAGTGAAGGTTTTCTGCTCTAATCCCACTTCTCTTAGTTTATCTGTGGAGTTCCCACTCTACCAGCTCTTTGTAAGTGTTGGTGTTGACCTGCCTCTGAGACGTCTTTGTCAAATGCCTCTTTGAAGTCAAGAGTATCCTAAGATTCTTTATTTATTTTTTCCATGATTGAATAAGTACATGGAGCATCAGCAATGTCCAAACATGGGTTCAATGTTGAAATTTTTTTTAATTTGCAAAATTATTTTCATTTAATTTATACAATAAATTTTCCACTTAATTCATAATCTCTGTTTTATGCAAGGTAGATCTTGTTGAGTCTATTTTACAGAGAAGCAAATTGTCTTTCTTCATCCTTTGATGTTCATTGTTACAAGGAAGAGGCAGTTGTACTACATGAATATCCGGACCAACCGGACAAGAAGAGGTTTTTAAACGGAAGCTGGAGAAGAGCATAAAAAAGTTGCATGAATGTGCAGACAATGTTGACAAGGTGCACAGGGACTGTACCATCTCCAATGTGGTAGCCAGTTCCACCAGCATTGCATCTGGCATCCTGACCCTCCTTGGCCTGGTTCTGGCACCCTTTACAGCGGGCATCAGTCTGGGACTCTCAGCCACTGGATTAGGGCTGGGAGCAGCAGCTGCTGCGACAGGTGTGTCCACCAGCATTGTGGAACTCGTGAACACGTCATCAGTAGAAGCCCAACTTGATTTCCACAGCATAGCCCAGAAGATTTCCAGTGGGAAAAGCCTCTACAAAGCGAAAGATTTTAGGAAGCATATCCGTGCCATCAGGATGGCCAAAAGCAGCCCTCAGTTAGAAGCTGGGCGAGTCTCTGGCCAAAGCACCCAGCCAGTGAGAGCAGCTTTTGGAGGCACGGCTCTTGCAATGACCAGAAGAGCCCGCATTTGTGGTGGAGTCTCTGCAGGTTTGTTCCTCCCATTCGACATATGGTCCCTGGTGAAAGATTCACAGGACTTGCAGGGTAGGGCAAAGACAGAGTCTGCTGAGAGACTGAGGGAACAGGCCCAGAAACTGGAGATGAATTTGGAGGTGCTCACCCAGATCTATGAGCGTCTGAAGTAGGCCCCAATTCAGGCACCCCAGATCAGTGCAGGGACCAGGAACACGTGAGTGGCCAAGCCCCAGAGGCAACTTGCTAGAGGGTAAGATTGCAAAACAAAATTGGTGGAGCTGAGTGTTAGGAATTTGGCGTTTCTGTAGCTGAGCACAGCAGGGGAGGGGTGCATGCAGGTGGTAGATGGAGAGAGAGTAGAAAGGAGCCTGAACTGGGGGGTGCAGGTATGGGGAGAAACCACTTATTTTGGACTAAACAAGACACTGGGGGCAGAATAACAGGAGGGACATGGGAACTAGCAATGAGAGACCAGGAATAGAGAAGGGTTGAAAATGGAGAAAACCCCAAGAGTTAGGACTGCTGGGGTCCAGGAGAAGTAGCAAGGACTCCTCTATCACCCTCCCCAGGATCTGATGCCCCAGCAGGAAGAGTTTCCTCCTGGAGATCGTCTCTAGCCCTCCTTCTCCAGCATCAACTCACCTTTGATCCCAGCAGGCTTATCTTAATTAGGCAGTGACTACTCTTTTTTGTTTTTTTATTAAAGCAAAGTTGATTTGCAATATTCTGTTAGTTTCGGGTATACAGCAAAGTGATTCAGTTATACACGTATTTATGTATATATCTATATTCTTTTTCATTTTTTTCCATCACAGGTTAAAAATTTTGAATACCATCCCCTGTAGTATATAGCAGGTCCTTGTTGTTTATTTTATGTATGGTAGTATGCATCAGTTAATCCCATACTAACTTATCCCTCCCCACTTTGGTAACAATAAGGTTGCTTTCTGTAAGTATTTCTGTTTTGTAAATAAGTTCATTTGAACTCTTTTTTTTTTTTTTTCCTTTTGGCCATGCTAAGCCATTTGTGAGCTCTCAGTTTTCCCAACCAGGAATGAACCTGGGCCACAGTTATGAAAACACCAAATCCTAACCAAAAGACCACCAGGGAATTCCCTTAGTATTTTTAATATTCCACTAATAAGTGATTTCATATATTTGTCTTTGTCTGACTTACTTCACTTAGTATCATCAGCTCTGAATCCATACGTGTTGCTACAAAGGGCATTATTTCATTCTTTTTATGGCTGAGTAATATTCTATTGTATATATGTACCACATTGCCTTTACCCATTCATCTGCCGATGGACATTTAGATTACTTCCATGTCTAGACTATTGTCAATAGTGTTCTATGGACATTGGGGTGTATGTATCTTTTCAAATTTGAGCTTTCCCCTCATCAGATATTTACCCTGAAGTGGGATTGCTGGATCATCTGATAACTCTATTTTTAGTTTTTCGAGAAACCTCCGTACTGTCCCCTATAGTGACTGTACCAATTTACATTCCCACCAACAGTGTAAGGGGATTCCCTTTTCTATACATCTTCTCCAGCATTGATTATTTGTAGACATTTAGATAATGGTCCCTCCAGTTGGTGTGAGCTGATACCTTATTGTAGTTTTGATAAGCGTGCCGGCTATGAATGACCACGCAGAGGTGCGCCGGCTGTGACCGGCCGCGCAGAAGTGTAGCCATGGGGAGCTAGCTACCCCACGCCCCAGGCCAGGGGCTGCAGCTGAGAGGAGCTACCCCACGTCCAAGGAGCGGCGACTGCGTGGGCACAGGAGGGCCGAGAGAAGCTACTCCATGTTCAAGGACAGGAGGGGCAGCCATGAGGAGATACTCCTCGTCCAAGGTAAGAGAAACTCAAGTAAGACGGTAGGTGTTGCAAGAGGGCATCAAGGGGCAGACACACTGAAACCATAATCACAGAAAATGAGCCAATCTGATCACATGGACCTCAGTCTTGTCTAACTCAATGAAACTAAGCCATGCCATGTGGGGCCACCCAAGATGGTCGGGTCATGGTGGAGAGGTCTGACAGAATGTGGTCCACTGGAGAAGGGAATGGCAAACCACTTCAGTATTCTTGCCTTGAGAACCCCATGAACAGTATGAAAAGGCAAAATGATAAGATACTGAAAGAGGAACTCCCCAGGTCTGTAGGTGCCCAATATGCTACTGGAGATCAGTGGAGAAATGACTCCAGAAAGAATGAAGGGATGCAGCCAAAGCAAAAGCAATACCCAGTTGTGGATGTGACTGGTGATAGAAGCAAGGTCTGATGCTGTAAAGGGCAATATTGCATAGGAACCTGGAATGTTAGGTCCATGAATCAAGGCAAATTGGAAGTGGTCAAACATGAGATGGCAAGAGTGAATGTCGACATTCTAGGAATCAGCGAACTAAAATGGATGGGAATGGGTGAATTTAACTCAGATGACCATTTTATCTACTACTGTGGGCAGGAATCCCTTAGAAGAAATGGAGTAGCCATCATGGTCAATAAAAGAGTCCAAAATGCAGTACTTGGATGCAATCTCAAAAATGACAGAATGCTCTCTGTTCATTTCCGAGGCAAACCATTCAATATTACAGTAATCCAAGCCTATGCCCCAACCAGTAACGCTGAAGAAGCTGAAGTTGAATGGTTCTATGAAGACCTACAAGACCTGTTAGAACTAACACCCAAAAAAGACATCCTTTTCATTGTAGAGGACTGGAATGCAAAAGCAGGAAGTCAAGAAACACCTGGAGTAACAGGCAAATTTGGCCTTGGAGTACGGAATGAAGCAGAGCAAAGGCTAATAGAGTTTTGCCAAGAGAACACACTGGTCATAGCAAACACCCTCTTCCAACAACACAAGAGAAGACTCTACACATGGACATCACCAGATGGTCAACACTGAAATCAGAATGATTATATTCTTTGCAGCCAAAGATGGAGAAGCTCTATACAGTCAGCGAAAACAAGACCGGAAGCTGACTGTGGCTCAGATCATTAACTCCTTATTGCCAAATGCAGACTTAAATTGAAGAAAGTAGGGAAAACCACTAGACCATTCAGGTATGACCTAAATCAAATCCCGTATGACTAAACAGTGGAAGTGAGAAATAGATTTAAGGGACTAGATCTGATAGAGTGCCTGATGAACTATGGACGGAGGTACGTGACATTGTACAGGAGACAGGGATCAAGACCATCCCCATGGAAAAGAAATGCAAAAAGGCAAAATGTTTGTCTGAGGAGGCCTTACAAATAGCTGTGAAAAGAAGAGAAGCTAAAAGCAAAGGAGAAAAGGAAAGATATTCCCATTTGAATGCAGAGTTCCAAAGAATAGCAAGGAGAGGTAAGAAAGCCTTCCTCAGCAATCAATGCAAAGAAATAGAGGAAAACAACAGAATGGGAAAGACTAGAGATCTCGTCAAGAAAACTAGAGATATCAAGGGAACATTTCATGCAAAGATGGATTTGATAAAGGACAGAAATGGTATGGACCTAACAGAAGCAAAAGATATTAAGAAGAGGTGGCAAGAATACACAGAAGGACTGTACAAAAAAATCTTCATGATCCAGATAATCACGATGATGTGATCACTCACCTAGGGCCAGACATCCTGGAATGTGAAGTCAGGTGGGCCTTAGAAAGCATCACTACAAACAAAGCTAGTGGAGGTGATGGAATTCCAGTTGAGCTATTTCAAATCCTGAAAGATGATGCTGTCAAAGTGCTGCACTCAATATGCCAGCAAATTTGGAAAACTCAGCAGTGGCCACAGAACTGGAAAAGATCAGTTTTCATTCCAATCCCAAAGAAAGGCAATCCCAAAGAAAGCTCAATCTACCACACAATTGCATTCATCTCACAAGCTAGTAAAGTAATGCTCAAAATTCTCCAAGCCAGGCTTCAGCAATACGTGAACCGAGAATTTCTAGATGTTCAAGCTGGTTTTAGAAAAGGCAGAGGAACCAGAGATCAAATTGCCAACATTCGCTGGATCATTGAAAAAGCAAGAGAGTTCCAGAAAAACATCTATTTCTGCTTTATTGACTACACCAAAGCCTTTGACTGTGTGGATCACAATAAACTGTGGAAAATTCTGAAAGGGATGGGAATACCAGACCACCTGACCTGCCTCTTGAGAAACCTGTATGCAGGTCAGGAAGCAACAGTTAGAACTGGACATGGAACAACAGACTGGTTCCAAATAGGAAAAGGAGTACGTCAAGGCTGTATATTGTCACCCTGCTCATTTAACTTATATGCAGAGGACATCATGAGAAATGCTGGGCTGGAGGAAGCACAAGCTGGAATCAAGATTGCTGGGAGAAATATCAATAACTTCAGATATGCAGATTACACCACCCTTATGGCAGAAAGTGAAGAGGAACTAAAAAGCCTCTTGATGAAAGTGAAAGAGGAGAGTGAAAAAGTTGGCTTAAAGCTCAACATTCAGAAAACTAAGATCATGGCATCTGGTCCCATCACTTCATGGCAAATAGATGGGGAAACAGTGGAAAGTGTCAGACTTTATTTTTGGGGGCTCCAAAATCACTGCAGATGGTGATTGCAGCCATGAAATTAAAAGACGCTTACTCCTTGAAAGGAAAGTTATGACCAACCTAGACAGCATATTGAAAAGCAGAGACCTTACTTTGCCCACAAAGGTTCATCTAGTCAAGGCTATGGTTTTTCCAGTGGTCATGCATGGACGTGAGAGTTGGACTGTGAAGAAAGCTGAGCACCAAAGAACTGTTGCTTTTGAACTGTGGTGTTGGAGAAGACTCTTGAGAGTCCCTTGGACTGCAAGGAGATCCAACCAGTCCATCCTGAAGGAGATCAGTCCTGGGTGTTCATTGGAAGGACTGATGCTGAAGCTGAAACTCCAATTCTTCGGCCACCTCATGAGAAGAATTGACTCATTGGAAAAGATCTTGATGCTGGGAGCGATTGGGGGCAGGAGGGGAAGGGGACGACAGAGGATGAGATGACTGGATGGCGTCTCCGACTTGATGGACATGAGTTTGAGTAAACTCCGGGAGCTGGTGATGGACAGGGAGGCCTGGCCTGCTGCAATTCATGGGGTCGCAAAGAGTTGGACATGACTGAGCAACTGAACTGAACTGAATTCTTAATGAGGTTGAGTCTGTTCATGTGCCTGCTGGTCACCTATATGTCTTCTTTGAAGAAACATCTATGTAGGTCTTCAGGCAGTGACTCCTAAATAATAATGATGGTAATGATGGAAGCAGCAGCAATGATGATGATGACAACACAGTGGATAAAACATTTGACAAGTTGGCAGGGACTCTTTGGGTCCAGGGAGAAGCAACAGACCAGTGAAGTTCCCACGAAATTCCAAATGTTGCATGGGAACCGAGGTTGATTAGAAAAAAAGGAAGAAAAATGAAAGCAGTAGGCAGCAACAGGTCACAAACTTTGCAGTGAGTCAAGGAAGTCAACCAGCCTGGGGCCAACGGACACAGCCTCTTAGAGCCTCCATTTCTTCCTCAGGTGGGGTTGGTGCTTGATGAGATATTCCAGGTCTGCCTGGTTCTCCCCACCTAGGGTTCTCTAGACTCTGGTTCAATAAATACGATCTGATTCACTGAGGCTTCCTTGCACTGACTGATGGGCTCACCTGGGCTCCGGATGCCTGACCTCCTTCCCCATGAGCCTGTCTCCCAGGGTCTCAGGGAGCACGTCCTCCATGGCTCCTCCTGCCTGCCCACTGGGCTCCCATTCAGTCATTTCCCTCAGACACTGGAGCCCTGCAGGCCCCATGGGACCCCCGGGGGAGCCCATGTCATCTGACTTGGGCTGAGCATGGGGATACTCCTCCTCCAGCCACAGGGACCAGGATGGACACGGGGCCCCCAAGGGTGACTGAGAGCAGAGGGCTTGTGTGCAGTGTGAGAGAGGGCCAGCCGTAAACAGAGGGGCAGAGGGAGACAGCACATGCCTCACCCAGGCTGCCTTCACGTGTCACCAGGACTCCTGCAGGACCTTCCAGAATAGTCTTCCTGTGTTTATCTCGGGGCACTGCCCTACCTCCACCCATCTATTCCCCACAAGGGACTAAAATGACCCTTAAGAATATCGACCTTAGCAACACCCGCTTCCAGCTCTTCCCTGGCACCCATGACTCTGAGCACAGATGCCCAAAACTTCCACATAAAAGGGCCGGGGGCTGCACAGCTGTTAGCTGGAGACAGTTAGGAGGAGACTGCCAGCAGGAGACCAGGAGGAGGTGGTTGCGCATCCCTCCCTCCAACAGTCAGCCCGGCAGTGGTGTCCTCACAGTGTAGAGTGTTAGAAGAGGGGGATGGCGGCCTTCTCCCCAGCCCTCCAGGCCTTCCAGCCTCAGGCCTGAAGGTGAGCTGAAGGGAGGGGGACAGGCAGAGTTCCAGACCCTCGCTTGACCCCCAGCTGGCCAGGACCATCCTTGAGGGGCAGTGAACCTCTCCCTCATCCCCACCTCTGAGACCTGAGGTGGTGGAGGTCTCCATGGGTCCCCTTCCACAGAGGCCTCAGCAACTGGAGTAACTGGTCACCATCATTAAGGTGACAGCTTTAACCAGCTTCAGTCACTCCATTCAAGTTCCACGAACTGGTCCAGCTGAGGTCAGTTGTCGATCCCAAGGAGGTGCCAGAGGTCAGGGTTAAGTGGTAAGGACATTGCACAGCATTGCTTCAAGTCCATTCTATGGTGGGGGCTGTCCTCTAAGAAGGGCAACAGTTGGGAGCTAGGGATTAACCTGAAGGGCGTTTGCTTCAACACGTGTTCCTATGGATCCTATACAATGATCTCTCCAGGTTAAACTAGAAGCCTGAGGGCTGGCTCGGTGCTGGGTGCCTGGCTCCCTCAGTGGTAACGACTGAGCAGGCTCTGGGGACTAAAGGGCATGAGCAGCTGAGATCTGCCTTTTCAGCAGGGCTTGGGTACTGGCAAGAGGACTTAGACCTGAGTGCTGGAGGAAGGGTCCCTGTCAGGGTAACCAGCCCTCGCAAGGAAAACCACCTCTTAGCTAGGACCTGAACCTCAGGGTGAAAGTTGAGCCTTGGAACCTTGCCCTTTCTTGTCAGAACAGAGAATTTGCTTTGCTGGAGGTTTATAGGAACATCATGACCTGATATCAAGAGCAAGAATCTGACACTGAGAAGTTTGCCACTAACCAGGCCCTCCCCCCTCACTTTTCTATAAAAGGGCTTTGTTGAGAGCTTTTGGGGAGTTTGGGGTTTTTAACACATGAGCCGCCTCTCTGCTTGCATGACCCTGCAATAAAACTTTTTCTGCTCCAAACTCTGACATTCTCTTATTGCTTGACCACACTGTGCATCAGGCAAATGGACGTGCTTTCAATAAAA
This sequence comes from Dama dama, assembly GCF_033118175.1. Lineage (NCBI taxonomy): Eukaryota > Metazoa > Chordata > Mammalia > Artiodactyla > Cervidae > Dama > Dama dama. The sequence continues at coordinate 45,052,813 of NC_083702.1, forward strand.
CATGCAGCCCAATGTATTCTGCTGGGTCCTGGGGTCCCTGAGGGCAGAGCTGGAGGCCAGGCTCACTCCACCCCCAGGAGCAGGACTGAAGGGCTGGGGGAAGTGGGCAGGAAGGAGGGAATGTCCATCCAAGGCCATGTTCTGACCTGGTCACCCATCTGGGCTTGCACCTACCTGGACCTTCTGAGGATCCTTCATGGGATGCCTCAGGCTCCTCCTCTCCAGGGAGGAGAGGGGAGCATCTGGGTGTTGCTCTCACGCCCACGGGCCTGCTCCACGGGGCACTGACTCTCTGGGTTTCCACGTGTGGAGCATGTGAGCACCTAACAGGCTCCCACACCTGGAGCCAGGGCAGGAAGCCAGAGACCCGGGACCTGGAATTGATCCTAGGACGTCTCCTAAGTCCCTCTGCACGTGCTGCAGAGCCTTCTCCACACTTTTGTCCAAACCTCCCTTGGAAGACGTTCCTCAGTGCCTCTGACTCCCTCTCAGCCAGTGTTACCCCGAGGCTTCAACCAGCCCTTCCACTCCTTCCTGGAGACATCAGCAGTCATGGCCATCACCTGCCCGACCTTCAGAAATATGAGTTCATTCCTTGTCAATTCTTCATCAGTTCCTGGAGAATTCCCATCCTGCACAGCCTTCTCCCGGGCAGGGTTTCAGGCACTGAGTGGTACAACCATTCCTGTGTCTGAGCAAGAGAAACTGAGTCTGGCTAAGTGAGCACAGAAGAGCGTGCACTGGAGGGATGCAGGCCAGGTCAGAGAATGGACAGAAGCCCCAAACCTGCACAGTTCAGGAAGGAGAGGAAGCAGGACAGGTCCCCCTGCAGGAGCTCACGGTCTGTCCCAGAGGTCCCTGCCAGCAGGGTCTTAGGTCCAAGCACCCGGAATCCCAGTGTCAAGTTCCCACAACACAGAATAACTTGGGTCAGAGGATTGTATTCTTGGACCAATAGGTCAGGCTGAAGGATGAGGAAGAGGAATGTGTAATAGGGACCTGAACCCTTGAGAGAAATTCTCAGGTCAAGAGGCTCCAGATCTAGTGCTTCCTGGATGTACACGTGCCCTCTTAGATCAACAGAAGTGACTCTCCTCACCCTGTTCTGGGTCCAAGCACCCCACACACAACAGTAAGTACACTGCTCACTTCCCCATCTGGAGATAAACACGAATCACCTCCACTTGCTGCATCTTGCAGTGATGTCAGGGGTGAAGGACGATTCCAGTGCTTCTCCTGCTCCATTGGGCTCCTTTCTCAGTAGTTTGCATGTATATTATATATGTGCAGGCAACAGGGAGGTGCTATAGAGACCCCGGTCTCCAGGAGCACTGCTCCCTTGATACCAGTCCTTAAGGGTGATCTCACTCAGTGTTCCTCTTTCCTGTGGGAAAATTCACTCCTGTGGAGCCTGAGCCCTTTGTTGGTCCCAGTTCAGTAAGACTGTGGAGTTTTCTGTTAACCTGTATCATCTGTCCTGGTCATCCAAGAAGGATTCCTAGAAGAGACCCATGAGTAGAAGGAATCCCTGGAGTTCTACTCATATTCCTACCACCCTCCTGTGTAGCAACTGTATAAATCTCTCTTGATAACCAAGGTCATTACCACATCTGACCCATAACCTCATTGTTATCTGCAAATCAAGGGGCATGAGGAATCAGATATGGCATTTCAACAAAACTTTCTATTCTGCCTTCGCAGAGGTATTCCCCTCTTTAGTACTAAAACCTCTAGCCCAGAAAGATCCAGAATCATGAGCATTGAAAACAAAAATGGAGATGGGCTTATAATGAAACTCCAGTACTTTGTCCACCTCATGCGAAGAGTTGACTCATTGGAAAAGACCCTGATGCTGGGAGGGATTGGGGGCAGGAGGAGAAGGGAACAACAGAGGATGAGATGGCTGGATGGCATCACCGACCCAACGGGCATGAGTTTGAGTAAACTCTGGGAGTTGGTGATGGACAGGGAGGCCTGGCATGCTGCGATTCATGGGGTCACAAAGAGTTGGACATGACTGAGCGACTGGACTGAACTGAACTGAATAATGTGTAACCATGAAATTTACCATCTTGTCTTAACTTCTTAATTCCTAGATCCATAAAACATGGACATGGGAGCAAATGCACTAAATACTGGATGTGGATTCAGAGCATGACACATTCCATGAGACCACAACCCAAGCGTTCAAGATATTTCTTCAGGACACATGGCCCTGAGTCCCCTTCAGGACAGTTCAGTGATATCTCAGGCCACTGCTTCTGAGGGCTAAATTCATTAGGCTCCAAGTCAACTTTGATGAAGGGCAGCCCATGATGTATGGTTAGACGTAGTCTGACTACCAGCCACTTTGTTACACAGCCCAGTTTGAAAATGTTAGACTGTCTGGGGAAGGACTGTCTTATATTTTTTGGGGTTCACACAACTGTTTTTTTAGCCATACCACACTGCTTTGGGGATCTTAGATCCAAACGAGGGATTGAACCTGCACCCTCGACAGTGAAAGTGCAGAGTCCTAACCAGAGTCCACCAGGGAAGTCCCTCACAGAAATTCTTCTTCTGTTTTTTTCTGTAAAGTGCACCTCCAATGCTTTCATTTATTTTTTTTTTTTAGTGGGAGGATAATTGCTTTACAATGTTCAGTTGGTTTCTGCCTTACAACAACGAGAATCAGGCTTAACTGTACATAGATCCCCTCCCTTGTGGGCGACCTTCCGTGCTCCCATCCCATCCCTCTAGGGTCCTCACAGAGGCCCAGGCAGAGCTCCCTGTGTTACACAGCACCTTCCCACCTAGTATCTGTTTTACACACGTGTGTGTGCACGCTCAGTCATGTCTGACTCTTTGCAACCCCATGGCCTGTAGCCCATCAGGCTCCTCTGTCCATGGGATTCTCCAGGTAAGAAGACTGGAGTGAGTTGCCATTTCCACCTCCAGTTTCACACATGAGAGTGTAACTATGTCAATGCTACTTTCTTCATTCATCCCACCCTCTCCTTTCTCAGTTGTGTCCACAAGTCCGTTCTTGAACATGTAAATTTAGCTCTTTCACCAAACTTGAAAAGTTTTCAGCCGTTATTTCTTCAAATATCTTCCCCCACTCCTTTTGTTCTTCTCTCCAGTTGGGAACCCAATTCCTCAATTACCTATTAACTTTATACCTTTTAATGTTTTCCTACAAGTCCGTGAGGCTTTTTTTTTTTAAACTTTTTTCTTTTGTTTCCTCAGATTGGATAATTTCTTTTAAAATCTATGTTTAAACTCACTCTTTCTTTGCCATCTTCATTCTGTTATTAAGTGCAAACATTAAATTTTAGAATTTCAGGTACCGTATACTTCAGTTCTAAAATTTTCTCTTGCTCTTTTTTTGTCCTTTGGTATTTTCTATTCTTCTGTTGAGATTTCTATCTTTTCACACACGTGTAATTTTCTTTATCTCATCAAGCATAGTTATAATAACTGCCTTTAAATTTTTCTTTATTCATTCCCACATCTGGATCATTCAGTGTTGAACTCTGTTGATAGTCTTTTCTTTTGAGAATGGATTACATTTTCCTTGCTTCTGGTTCAGTCGCTCAGTCGTGTCCAACTCTTTGCGACCCCATGAATCGCTGCATGCCAGGACTCCCTGTCCATCACAGACTCCTGGAGTTTACTCAAACTCATGCCCATCGAGTCGGTGATGCCATCCAGTCATCTCATCCTCTGTCGTCCCCTTCTCCTTCTGCCCCCAATCCCTCCCAGCATCAGGGTCTTTTCCAATGAGTCAACTCTTCGCATAAGGTGGCCAAAGTATTGGAGTTTCAGCTTCAGCATCAGTCCTTCCAATGAACACCCAGGACTGATCTCCTTCAGGATGGACTGGTTGGATCTCCTTGCAGTCCAAGGGACTCTCAAGAGTCTTCTCCAACACCACAGTTCAAAAGCATCAATTTTTCAGCACTCAGCTTTCTTCACAGTCCAACTCTCATGTTCACGCATGACCACTGGAAAAACCATAACCTTGACTAGACAGACCTTTGTTGGCAAAGTAATGTCTCTGCTTTTCAATATGCTGTCTAGGTTGGTCATAACTTTCCTTCCAAGGAGTAAGCGTCTTTTAATTTCATGGCTGCAATCACCATCTGCAGTGATTTTGGAGCCCCCCAAAATAAAGTCTGACACTGTTTCCACTGTTTCCCCATCTATTTGCCATGAAGTGATGGGACCAGATGCCATGATCTTAGTTTTCTGAATGTTGAGCTTTAAGCCAACTTTTTCACCCTCCTCTTTCACTTTCAACAAGAGGCTTTTTAGTTCCTCCTCACTTTCTGCCATAAGGGTGGTGTAATCTGCATATCTGAGGTTATTGATATTTCTCCCAGCAATCTTGATTCCAGCTTGTGCTTCTTCCAGCCCAGTGTTTCTCATGATGTACTCTGAATATAAGTTAAATAAGCAGGGTGACAATATGCAGCCTTGACGTACTCCTTTTCCTATTTGGAACCAGTCTGTTGTTCCATGTCCAGTTCTAACTGTTGCTTCTTGATCTGCATACAGGTTTCTCAAGAGGCAGGTCAGGTGGTCTGGTATTCCCATCTCCTTCAGAATTTTCCACAGTTTATTGTGATCCACACAGTCGAAGGCTTTGGTGTAGTCAATAAAGCAGAAATAGATGTTTTTCTGGAACTCTCTTGCTTTTTCAATGATCCAGCGGATATGGCCATTTGATCTCTGGTTCCTCTGCCTTTTCTAAAACCAGCTTGAACATCTGGAAGTTCTCGGTTCACGTGTTGCTGAAGCCTGGCTTGGAGAATTTTGAGCATTACTTTACTAAAATGTGAGATGAGTGCAATATGGTCAACACCGAAATCAGAATGATTATATTCTTTGCAGCCAAAGATGGAGAAGCTCTATACAGTCAGCAAAAACAAGATCGGAAGCTGACTGTGGCTCAGATCATGAACTCCTTATTGCCAAATTCAGACTTAAACTGAAGAAGGTAGGGATAACCACTAGACCATTCAGGTATGACCTAAATCAAATCCCTTATGAATATTCAGTGGAAGTGAGAAATAGACTTAAGGGACTAGATCTGATAGACAGAGAGCCTGATGAACTATTGACAGAGGTTCGTGACATTGTACAGGAGGCAGGGATCAAGACCATCCCCATGAAAAAGAAATGCAAAAAGGTTAACCGAGGAGGCCTTACAAATAGCTGTGAAATGAAGAGAAGCTAAAAGCAAAGGAGAAAAGGAAAGATATTCCCATTTGAATGCAGAGTTCCAAGGAATAGCCAGGAGAGATAAGAAAGCCTTCCTCAGTGATCAATGCAAAGAAATAGAGGAAAACAACAGAATGGGAAAGACTAGAGATCTCGTCAAGAAAATTAGAGATGCCAAAGGAACATTTCATACAAAAATGGGCTCAATAAAGGACAGAAATTGTATGGACCTAACAGAAGCAGAAGATATTAAGAAGAGGTGGCAAGAATACACAGAAGAATTGTACAAAAAAGATCTTCATGACCCAGATAATCACAATGGTGTGATCACTCACCTAGAGCCAGACATCCCGGACTGTGAAGTCAAGTGGGCCTTAGAAAGTATCACTATGAACAAAGCTAGTGGATGTGATGGAATTCCAGTTGAGCTATTTCAAATCCTGAAAGATGATGCTGTGAAAGTGTTGCACTCAATATGCCGGCAAATTTGGAAAACTCAGCAGTGGCCACATGGCTGGAAAAGGTCCGTTTTCATTCCTTGCTTTAGGTCAAGTAATTTTTTTAAATATCCTGGATGTTATGAATATTATCTTGAAGAGGCCATGGATTCTTTTAGTGTGTGTGTGTGTGCATGTGTGTGCTCAGTTGCTTAGTCGTGTCTTACTCTTGGAAACCCCATGGACTGTAGCCCACCAGTTCCTCTGTCCATGGGATTTCCCAGGCAAGAATACTGGAATGGGTTGCCATTTCCTTCTCCAGGGGATCTTCCCAACCCAGGGATGGAATCTGTGTCTCCTGTGACTCCCACTTTGCCAGGAAGATTCTTCACCACTGAGTCACCTGGGTAGCCCTATTCTTTAATTGGGTTGGCTAAAATGTTAGCTTGGATTTTTCCACTGGATGATATGGAAAAACCCTGAATAAACTTTTTGGCCAAGCCAATTATATTCCTCCAATAATAATTTTTTCCCCTTTGGCAGGCAGTTCACTTGGTTAGACTGAAATTGCAAATCTGTCTTGTCTGTGATGAGAGACAACTATCATCTTAGCTCAGACTTCTTTTAGTCTGTAGAATGCTATGTGGTAAGGATCCATCAGACACAGTGTAGAAATTGTGCACAGAATTTGGCCTTGCCTTTCTTTTTCTCCTTTAACCATTTCTCCTCCTCCCACAGTCCTGGTTGCTCTGGGTTCTGCCCTCTGGGGCTGTTTTTGGGCCAGAAAAATAGTAGGCTTTCTATCATAGTTTCATTCCCTTCTATCTGTCTCAGAACTGCAGCTTCCTTCAAGGGAAAGCACACAAAAAAATGACAAACTTGTCCTCTTCCCATTGCTCAATCCATATTTTGTTGTTGTTCATTGTTCAACCTCTAAGTCGTGTTCAACTCTTTGTGACCCTGTGAAATACAGCACACCAAGTTTCCCTGTCCTTCACTGTCTCCCAGAGTTTGCTCAGACTCAAGCCCATTGAGTCAATGATGTCATCCAACCAGCTCATCCTCTGTTGCCCCCTTCTCCTCTTGCCTTCACTCTTTCCCAGTGTCAGAGTCTTTTCCAGTGAGTCTGTTCTTCGCAACAGGTAACCAAGTATTGGAGCTTCAGCTTCAGTACTATTCCTCCAATGAATATTTATGGTTATTGACTCCCCTCAAAATCTTCCTTCTCTGCTCCTTCTCCTGAGCCCTCGCATGGCGGTTTTGAGCTCTGTACTTCTGTGTTTTGTACTTTGTACCAGGTCTAGAGTGTGTGGTTGTTGCCTGCAAGAGAGTCTGATTGTCAGGAGCCTGTCTGAAATGATTTTTGAGCCTTACTTCTTTCGCTGACTTGTTGTGTGATCTGAACAAGTCTCGTCCCTGCCTTTGCCTATATCCCTATCTACATAATAAAATAATAATTCTGCCCCTCCTCAGGAGAATCACATGATAAAAAAGTAAATGTATTGCAAATGGCCAAGTGCTCTTCTGATAGAATCATATCCTTCGCTCCTCCTGTCCTTCCACAGGCTCTCCAGGGTCCAGGGTGCCCCATGACCTCCATCCTAGGGAAGCAGGCCCTTATGGGGAGGGAGACCTAGGACCTTGGTGTTTCAGCCCCCCCTCCCATCCCCTTCCCCTTGGACATAAATCAGAATGGTGAAGAAAGGACTTTAGGGTCAGACCTGGGCTTCTATTTTTCTTTTTATCTCTGAGATCTTAGATAAGTTATTTCTCCTCTGAGCCTTGATTTCTGTCTTTTTTTATATATTTACTTGGCTGCTCTGGGTCTTAGTTGCATGGGGGATTTTTAGCCATGGCCTGTGAACTCTTAGTTGGAGTATGTGGGATCTAGCTCCCTGTCCAGGAATTGAACCCTGGCCCCCCAGCATTGCGAGCACAGAGTTTTAGCCACTGGACCACCTGTGGCTTGTCCAGTGAAGTCCCTGAGCCTTGATGTCTTCATTTCTGAAATGGGTACCTCCCTCCTGCAGTGGATGAGAAAATTAAATTTGTAACTGCTTATAAAGACCTGAGTGAACTTCTCTGGTGACCCAGTGGTTAAGTCTCTGCACTTCCAGTGCAGGGAGCAAGGGTTCGATCGTCAGTCAGGGAACTAAGATCCTACATGCTGCAAAGTGACCAAAAAAAAAAAAAAAAAAATTAGCATCACAAGCCTTCCACAGTGAATCACTGCTCTCCACAATCAGCAGGCAGGAAACAGGATTTGCTTTCCTTCCTCTGGTCCCTTCCAAGTTGAATCCTTACCACTCCCTCAGCTTCCTCTGTTTCTTGAGAAAAGGATGTGTGTTCAAACAGGGATAAGCCACTGCAGAAAAATCCAAGTTTCCTGTAAACAGGCTCCCAGGAGCCTCGGTGTGCATTTGAGCACCACTCTCCAACAACCCCTGCTTTTTAGTTTCTAGTTTCATTCAAAACGCAATTCACCTCTTCCCACTCAAGCCTAGGTCTTGCTCAGGACACTGAGGATACGTGGATGTACTTGGGAAAGCCACAGTCTAGTCATCAGAATCTAGTAGAAGGATACTGGCCAGGAGGAACCCTCCGGGGAGGACTCTGGAAGGTTTCTTTAAGTAGGTTTTGTCTGCTTTGGGCTTTGGAGGAAGACCTAGATCTTTCCAGGTTACAGACATTTTTCCAGCGGAGGAAATGGCATATGAGCAAACACCTGGATGCACTCAGTCAGTAAAGAGTATCCGACACAACCATCAGTACAGCTGTTTCTGGTCAGACACCCACATGTGTTCCTACACCACAGCTAACAGGGCTTATGAAAAAGAGGGGTTGGGAAAGATGCCTCCAAACCTATGAAATTTCATGACTGGCACACTGGAGGGAGAGAGCACTTGGCCAGGTGGCGGTGGTCAGGCTCTCCCGCCCCACCCCACTCCTGTCCTACAGCTGGGATCATTTCTGGCATTGCACACGCACATCACGGTGTGGTCCCATGTAAGCACCACCTGAAATGCTCTTGTAGGTGAGGAGAGGCGGGTCGAGGCGCCTGGAGTTCTGTGGAGTTGTCATCATCGTCATTGCTACTCTCAGCCATTACAGCAAAGCATGTCTACCTTCTGCTTCAAACAAATACGTCTGCCGTTCCTACCGCTCCTCTCTCCCTCCAGCTTCCCTGCTCACGCCTTGCCTACCCTGGGTCAAGTGAACAGCGAGATACAGCAAGACACACACTAACCAAAATCATAACAATCCTGCTAAAAATTCCTCCCTGGTTAAACCTCCGCATAAACATGTGTCTAACATCACCGCCCAGCAACGCTTTGCAGCCTTGGGTCCTGGGGCTCCTGATTTTTTTCTTCCGGATGTAAGTACTGGTGAGTTTTGCTTCTCATGGAGACTATTTCTTCCAAAATAAAAATCAGATACTGGGTGTAGCCTTCTGGATTAACCCATCATTTTACTGCAGTGGGAAATGACTACTCAGCCTCTCAATCTGTACTCACAGCTTCACCAAAGAGTTTAAGTCATAGAAACCTCAGTGTCTGCAGCCACTCAACCAGCCACGACTTGTACAGAACGGGGCAGCCAGGAACCATTCAGGTCTGCAGGGTGACAGGAAAAGATGGTCTGGCATGTCCCGCAGACCGTCAGCTTTTCCCAAGTCTTTCTGTTTGATCGTGTGAAAACTTGCCCCAGACTGCTTTCAAAACTTGAATGTGCTGGGTAAACCCACTTTATTGTTTTCCCTGGGTATAAAATAAGCTTTATTCCTTTTTCTTTAAAAAAAAAAAAAAAGTATGTTTAATTAGAAGATGATTGCTTTACAATGTTTTGTTGGTTTCTGCCATACATCAACATGAGTCAGCCATAGGTATACGTATGTCCTCTCCCTCATGAACCTTCTTCCCACCCCAACCTAGATACAATCCCACCTCTCTAGATCGTCACTGAGCACTGGGAAACCCACTTTATACCAGCATCATTCTACTAGAGGTGCTTGAGTAAAAAAACCACAAAAACAAACAAAAAGCCCAAACAACAAAGGTCATGCATGGTATCACTGAGGACCTCTTACATCCCAGGCTGCAAGCCAAGAGCCAGGGATGAAGTGGGTTTGGGGTTGGAGAAGGGGCAGCAGGAAACGAGCCCAGAGTGAACAAGAAACTAAGGTCGCACAGTCACGAAGTGCCAGGGCCTGTGCAACCCCAGCTGATCTGAACCCTCTGAAACTGGGTCTGAACAGCAGTTCTGAACCTGGACTGTCCTCTGTGTTGGCCAGCCTAGGGGTGGGGCTGACTTTGAGGCTGGTGCCCAGGGACTTACTCTGTGTGAGCTCAGTTTCCCTTTCGGGCGTATCTTGGATACTGGAGGGAGGGTGGGGTTATAACTCAGTGACCCATGATCTCAGACTGGGGACTGGGATCTACAGAGGTGATAACAGCCAGGCCTCACTGATTAGTGATCCTGGGGACATGGGGACAGGGGGAGGAGGAACATGGCCTTTGAAAACAGGATTATTGTCCCCATTTGACAAATGGAGAAACTGAGGCACAGAAAGATTGGATAACAGGTCGAAGATAGCTGAGCCTGGATTCAGAACTGCTCTTTCCATACCCCCGACAGCTCAGCAGGTAAAAGAATCCACCTGCAATGCAGGAGACACAGGGAACACGGGTTTGATCTCTGGGTCTGGAAGATCCCTGGAGGAGGGCAGGAAAACCCACACCAGTATACTTGCCTGAAAAAATCCCAGGGACAGAGGAGCCTGGTGGGCTACAGTCCATGGGGTTGCAGAGTCAGATGTGACTAAGCCACTAAACACAGGAACATTCCTCTGGAGGGTAAAGGGGTAGGGGTGACTAAGAGATGCCCAGGCTCTGCATGGGTTCCCAGACCACCTAGGGCATGGACAGGTGATCCCAGGAGACAACCATGCAACCATGGGATGCATGCTTTCCTCCAGGCACCAGTATTCCCTAGTAAGGATGGACCCTAATTTACCTGTTGTTGTTTAGTCACTCAGCTGTGTCTGACTCTTTGGGACCCCATGGATTGTAGCCCACCAGGCTCCTCTGTCCATGGGATTTCCCAGGCAAGGATACTGGTGTGGGTTGCCATTTCCTTCTTCAGGGAACCTTCCCAACCCAGGGCTCGAAACTGCGTCTCTTGCATTGGCAGGTGGATTCTTTACCGCTGAGCCACCAGGGCAGCCCACACCTAATTTACCTACCTATGCCTGAATGTGGGTATTGTTACCGAGTTTCCTCAATTTTTAAAAATACAGTAGGAACAATGCTGGAATGACAATCAGCTTTGGGAGACCTTGGGCCTCTTGGGAAACTGCCATGCCCCAGAGCACTGGGTTTGCCTTTCCTGGCCTCCGCCAGATTCCCCGTTGGCAAGAAAATAGCTGCTGTCCCTCATCCAGGGAAGCTGTGAGTCATCCATGGCAAACAGGACACAGAAGTTTCCTTTCCCAGCTGGTCAGGTCAACACGTCCATGTACCTGCATTAGGGTATGGGGGCAAACTAGAAACCCACAGAGGCTTCTCACCAAGGCCAATGCATCTGACAGGTCTACCCCTCTCCCCTGAAGATTGCAAAGGACGTGTGAGCAGCTTGTCACTGGCGAGGTGTCAAGTCTCACGAGCAATATGGAGAATCTGCTGTCTGGAAATACTTTTGACCAACGGGTGTCCCTTCTTTTGGTCCCTCCATTATTACCTGCCAATCCAACATGTAGGGGAAAGATCTCATGCTGGGGGACTCCATTTAGTTTGAGAAATCAAGGAAGTCTTCCCTGAAGAAATGGCATTTGGGCTCACATTTGAAGACTGAGCAAGGGTAGAGGAGGATGAAGAAGAAAGTGGTGGTTAGAGGTTTCAAGGCAGAGGCCCGGCACCCGTTAAGATCAGAAGAAGACCGAGATAAGGAATCTGGAAGACAGTTGATGGGGGTCGGAAAGGGAATGGATGGGGCTGCCATGCAGGCCACCCCAGCTTCCCTATAGCAGGACTCGTGCCGAACCCCCTGCAGGGGCTGCCTTGTGAGCGCCGGACTTTGCCAGCAGCCTCTGAAGGGACAGGAGGTGGCGCTGTCGGCACAAACATCGTTGCTGATGCAGCCGCTTGTCTGCAGCCCCCGGGGACCAGGAGGACAAAGCCGGCTGAGTGGCTGCTTCTGACGCTAGCCGTTACAGGAGAGGTGGGGCAGGGAGGGACCCAGGGTGGTATCGGGAAGGAGCCCCAGGGGCAGGATGCGGGCACACAAGAGACCCTGTCTGGGGGCTCCCCCAAACTCTTAGAAGAATCCAATAGGTCCTGGAACCCAGCAAAACAGGAGAAGTGGAGTCAGAGAAATACTGCTTTGTGACTCCGTCTTGCCCACAACTGGAAGTGAAGTGTGAAGTGTTAGTCGCTCAGTCGTTTCCGACTCTGCGACCCATGGACTGTAGGCCACCAGGCTCCTCTGTCCGTGGAATTTCCCAGGCAAGACTACTGGAGGGGGTTGCCATGCGCTTCTGCAGGGGATCTTCCCGATCCAAGGATCAAATTCTGGCTTCCTGCGTTGCAGGCAGATTCTTTACTATCTGAGCCACCAGGGAAGTCCTGGACAGCCAGAGAAGCAGGTTGCATGCAGCTTTATCATCGTGTTGGGCATGTGGGACTCGCACCTGCCAGCAGGGTGGGCTGGTTTGCCCAGAGATGAGAACAGGCCACGTTCCGTTTGGGTTGGGTCCAGATGAGAAAGGCATCCAGAGCTCCTCTGGCCTCAGACCTGCCCACTGACCTGAGGCCGCCAGCCACCCCCTACCCCCTGCTGAGTAAGACCCTTCTGTGTATTTCCACCTTCTCTTTGTGGTTCCTGCCTCCTTCCCAGTTCAGCTGTCCCTCTGGGCAGGGCGGTGGTTCTCAAAAGCTTTGTGGTTGTCAGAGAGCTGTTGGCTACATTCTTGTGATTACTCCCCTGCCTTCCAGACACAAGACAGGATTCTACTTCCTGCCTTATAGTGCGGTGGGAATGTGTCACCAGTTCTAACCAATGAGTTCTTTTTTAAGATTTTTCTTTTAATGTGGGCCATATTTTAAAGTATTATTGAATTTGTTACAGTATTGCTTCTGCTTTATGTTTTGGTTTTTTGGGCCCCCAGGCATATGGCATCTTAGTTCCCTGAATCAGGGATGAAACCCACACCCCCTGCATTGGAAGATAAAGTCTTAACCACTTAACTGCAAGGGAAGTCCCTGACCTATGAGTTTTGAATGCAAATGATATGTGTCATTTCTAAACCACACAGCATTTAATGCTGATTAGAAGACCATTTTCCTCTACTATGACCACCACTGATGTGCCAGCAACTGGCTGCTCCCTTATCCTGGGTCCAGGAGAGAAGACTACAGGAGCAGAATTGCACCTGACCCACGGTGGATATGTAGTGTGAGCAAGAAATAAATGTTGTTGTTGTAAACCCCTGAGATCTGTGGGTTGTTTGTTACTACAGCATAACCTTGACTATCCTGACTGATGCAAACAAAACCCTGGAGATATAGTATTATTTGCAGAGCACCGTAAAAGGTACCAATTTTTAAATTTCTACATAAAGTAGAATTATTAGTAGTAATGAGTGTCATTTATAGAGTGCTTACCATGTGTCAGGCGTTATACTAGGCTCTTTGGCAAATGTTTCCTCATCAATCCTCACTATGGATTCGGTACTGCAAGGGCTGTTTAGTATAATTAGTCTCACTGCAGAGATCAGGGGACAGAGGTTCAGGGAGAATGAAGGTCAAGACCAGAGCTAGTAAGTGGCAGAATTGAGATTCAAATGCAGGGTCCTCTGACCCCAAAGCCCTCACTCTTTCCACCACCCAGTTGCTACTACATGTAAAGTAGAATTAGATCTATCAAGTCAAAAAAAAAAAAAACCATGCATTTAACAAAGAAATTATCTCTTAATAGGAAGAACATTAACATCTGCTTTTTTACTGAATTGAACGCGAAAGCTGATCTTGACAGGCTGAACAAAGATGCTTGCTCTCTGGTGTGATGTTTGACAAGGGAGTCATTTTCTCCTGTGATTGGGTTCTACTGGATAATAATTCAGCAGGCACGAAAGGCTGAACAAAAAATTTAAGGTGATAATTCTGTCCATCACTTCACATTTGTACATACAAGGTGGCAACTAGCCCACTGTATGCGTTTTTGCAATGATGGTCTGAGATCTTGTGGCCCCCAGAGGGGACTTTGGGGAAAGAAGACCCAGGTGCCCTGCTTGTTCATGCTCTCCTGCCTGCCTCGAACGCCCTTGCTCTCCCCTCTGAGCTGCTGATGCTTGAGAACTCAGCTCCACCGTCGCTGCATTGGAAGCCCTCTTGGGCCCGCCATATCACCCCACCATGATATACAGAATTTACCTGGGCATGTGGCATGGGATCTCACTCCCTACACAGGAGCGCTCCTTGCAGGCAGGAATGCACTCATTCTTTTTTAAAATGAAACTCTATTTCACATCTGTACAACATAATAGAGGGAGATCCCATGTACCTTTTACCCAGTTTCGCTCAATGGTAACGTCTTGCAAAATGTTTAAATGTTGGCAGATAAACATTTAAATGCTATATGTGCAAACACACATACTCAAAAAGATTTAGCATGCATCCGGACAGTTCTCTACTTTGGGACTAAAGGCTTCTGTCTTTTATTGTACCAAATACTGCTTCTTTTGCCTCCTGTTCAATATCACAGCCAGGTCAACACTTATGGAATCAAGATACAGTCTTTTCATCTCCTCAAGGATCCCTCATGTTGCCCTTTCATAGCCTACTTCTTTGTCAATTCCATCTCTCCATAGTCTTTGGCATTACCCAGTCTCCTCTTTATGTCCATAATTTTGTCTTTTTGAGAATGTTATATAAATGGAATCATGTAGTATGAAACTTTGGGGGGCTGCCTTTTCACAATCAGCATAATTCTCTGGAGAGTCACATAGATTGCTGCATGTACCAACCACCCCTTCCCTTTCATTGCTGAGTCATATTCTATGGTGTAGATGTATCATTGTCTGTTTAACTTCTCACTTATCAAAGGCCTCATTCATTGTTAAATCACCAGTACCTCGTAGATAGATATTGCACGCAAAATAAGTCCCAGCACTAGTTGTGATCAGGAGCATGGGTTCTGGAGTTTGATTCACCGTACACGTGAGCTTGATCAAATTCCTTGACCTCAGTCTTCCTCAGTTTTCTCATCTGTAAAATGGGAATGATGGCAGTACCCATCTTACACAGTTGTTATGAAAATTAAATAAATCAATGCTTGTTTTGTGCTTAGCCCAAAGCCTGGCTGATGGGATGAACTCAAAAATTAATAATATAGTACAATAACTAATAATAAACAGTCACTGAACTGAGTTGAAAAACCTGGAAGAAGAAAATTCAAACTTGCCAAATATTAAAGTTAGGAAGGCGTGGCCTACTGTAAAAGGAATTATTCTTTTTTTCCTAGAGGCTTCACAGGGTCTTTCTCTAAATATCAAGTTTCCACAGACTCTTTGAAATAGAAATATTTGAAAATTATCAAGTAGAACCCATTAGCAATGCCAAGTCCTTTTGAACGCAGTCGACAGCCTCTCTGAACAAAGGTGAGCTGATGCACTTGAGCAATATTTATTGAGCTCCTACTGTGCATGCTAAGCATTCATCTAGGTGCTAGGAATGCAGCACTGAATAAAACAGACAACCCCTGTCCTTGTGACAGGTAATGAAAGAGGAAGCCCTCCTCTACCTCACCCTGGCTTAGGAGGCAATGATGTGATTCAGAAAGAGGGAGACAAGATACACTGTGGGTGGGCCCAAGAGAATGTGGGCATACCCTCTTGCTTTGGCTTTAAAGAAATAAAACTGGTTCTCATCCTCCTGGCTTGATCAGGTGTGGCCTGCTTGCAGGCAGGGGAATGCACTTTTTTAAACCATCTGGTCCTCTCCCCACCCCTACCCTACATACCCGCTTCTTCGTCATATGACTGGGGGGACACTGTGCTGCAGTCACAGAAGGTAACTGGACTGGACCCCGGAGCAGCTCCCATCACGTCCCCCTGGGCCTGAGCCCAGAGACTGGCGGGAGAGCTGCAGTCCCGCTGCAGTCTGGCCATGGGTTCCTCCAAGAGCCGCTAACTGGCCCATGACCTTGGCCTCATTAGCTCGGCACTATCCACCTGAGCTGCCTGGATCGGGGCCAGCCAGGGAAATTAGCTCAGACCCACAGGCCCCTGGGAGAGGTGTCAGGCAAAAATAGACCAGAGAAAGCCAGAGAATCCTTGAGCAGGCAGACCCGTGGAGGTCATTAGTTCTGGCACCGTCCTAGCTCTCCAGATGGAGACTGGGGGCAGGGAGGGGATGGGGCCGGGCCAAGGTCATCCTGAGATGACCTTGTATGGAGCTGAGGTGAGAATGGGGGTCACTGGACTTCCAAAGTCCCATTCTTCCCTCACCTGTGCCTCCCACCAGGCTGTGGGCAGGAAGGGATGGAAGGACAATAAGAATTACAGATAATGAAGCAATTCATCAGAGGCTGTTTGTTGCTTCTGGTGGGGGTGTCAATTGCACAGAAAGAGTAAGAAGAATAGCGAATGCCTACCTACTTTACTGGGCCCTCTCCCCAAAAGGTATCTGTGTTAACATCTCCCCGTGGAACTATACAGGAGATAACCTATGCATATACCAGCACACACACATGTGTGTCTGTGTGCATGTGCACCCATGTACAGTGAGCAATATCCTTGCAAGTATGGCATTAGAGCATCCTACTTTACATAGGTTGTGTGCCTTGTCTCACCCAATTCATAACATATCTGGACATCTTTCATCAACTGGTTCAGGTATACCCCCTTTTTAACGGCGACATGGTATTCCATTCTATGGGTAACCAGATCCCAAAAGTAAACGGTTGCAGCATGTGAGTGTGGCTCAGTGTAGCAGAAATGGAGAAAGTTATAAGAAGTAAGTCCACGAAAACAGGTTGTGGGGAAATTGCTATCGGGCTTGGTTATCAGCTATGCAAATTCATGCAAGTGGTGAATTTCACTCCTGTATTGAATATCAACTGTTTACCTCATTATCTGTAGAACTTACAGTGACTTGCTTGGGGAGCTTGCCATTAGAATTCCATTTACAGTGAAGCCCGGAGATGGTGGCTCAGCTGGTAAAGAATCTGCCCACAGTGCAGGAGACCTGGCTTCGATCCCTGGGTTGGGAAGATCCCCTGGAGAAGGAACGGCTATCCACTCCAGTATTGTGGCCTGGAGAATTCAGGCCATTCTATACAGTCCATGGGGTCGCAAAGAGTCGGACACAACTGAGCGTCTTTCACTTTCACTTTCCAGAAATGAAGTTAGTTCCCCTAGTCATACAACCCAGAGGGCCAAGGAGTCTGGCCCAGAGCCCATGTTCTGTGCCTGCAAGTTGTGGGAGGTCAGGCTTCCTTCTATAGGAAGTGATGAGCCCTCCCCCCACACCTGCCTTCTCTAACGGCCCCTTCTCAGTGATTAGAACCTTCTCTCCCAGCCGATCTGCCCCAGGTCCAGGGGGCTCCGAGCTGCATGGATGAGCTTAGACCCAGGGCAAGGTGGGAACCTTATTAAGATAAAGTGAAGTGAAGTGAAGTCGCTCAGTCGTGTCCGACTCTGTGCGACCCTGTGGACTGTAGCCCATCAGGCTCCTCCGTCCATGGGATTCTCCAGGCAAGAATACTGGGGTGGGTTGCCATTTCCTTCTCCAGGGGATCTTCCCGACCCAGGGATCAAACCCAGGTCTCCCGCATTGCAGGCAGACGCTTTAACCTCTGAGCCACCAGGGAAGCTCCCTTATTAAGATGAAGAGCCTATTAGTCCAGGCAATGCTAAACTGGGGCAGGGGCAGGCAGGAGTGGACTGGGGTCTCTGCTCAGACCCCGGGCATTGTCCAGCCTGACTCCTGGCTGCCTTTGGAAAGCAGCTCAGTTCAGTGACTATCTTGAGTGTCTGAGAGGCCACTGTGGGGTCACCACGGTGACTGAAACCATATTTCCTCCTGAATGGATCTTCCATTCTTCACTCAGCTCCTCCTATCTCCCTGCAGCCTAACCTAAGAACCACCTCTGGCTTGGTCAAAACTCCTGCTTTTGTGTGAGGTGGGAAGATGCTTCCACAGCCTTTACATCAGGACCACTTTGGATGACATATACCTCTCCTCACATAGCTCGCTGCCGGAGCCCTGTGTCCCAGCCTTCCCTGGCTTGGTTTCTCCAACATGAGCAGGTCAGCAAACATGTGGTGAGTACCCAAAGAGAAAAATGAAAACAGGCCCACACCTCACACCATAACAAAATCAGTTACAGGTGTAATGTGAAAGGCAAAACTTTAAGACTTTCAGAAGAAAAATACAGAATAATATCTCTATGCTCTTGGGGCAGGGCAAGGATTTCTGAAGACATGGAAAGCACAAATCATTCAAGATCAATACCTTTGAACACATAAAAATAAATCAGAAGATGAATTTCCCACCATAAATGTAGGAGAAAAAAACAAATTTCAAATTAGAAGAAGATATTTTCAACACCTGAGTGACATAAGATTAATCTCTAAAATATAAAAGGCATTCCTCAAATCATTAGGAAAATACAAACTAGTGGAAAGACAAAAGGCACAAAGAGGCATTCAGAGACAATGAATGACCAACAGAGATCATTAGAAAGGGAGAAATGCTCACTAAAACCACAATATGACCTTGTGCGGCCTGATCCTTGCATTTCACTGCTGCCCCCTGGTGGCTGTCAGGAACCTCAGTTCAGCTCAGTTCAGTCGCTCAGTCTTGTCCGACTCTCTGTAACCCCATGGACTGCAGCACACCAGGCCTCGCTGTCCATCACCAACTCCCGGAGTCCACCCAAGCCCATGTCCATTGAGTCGGTGATGCCATCCAACCATCTCATCCTCTGTCGTCTCCTTCTCCTCCCACCTTCGATCTTTTCCAGCATCAGGGTCTTTTCCGAAGAGTCAGTTCTTCACATCAGGTGGCCAAAGTATTGGAGCTTCAGCATCAGACCTTCCAATGAATATACAGGACTGATTTCCTTTAGGATGGACTAGTTGGATCTCCTTGCTGTCCAAGGGACTCTCAAGAGTCTTCTCCAACACCACAGTTAAAAAGCATCAATTCTTCAGCACTCAGCTTTCTTCACAGTCCAATCCTCACATCCATACGTGACCACTGGAAAAACCATAGCTTTGACTAGATGGACCTTTGTTGACAAAGTAATGTCTCTCCTTTTTAATATGCTGTCTAGGTGTATCAACTTTTCTTCCAAAGAGTAAGCATCTTTTAATTTCATGGCTACAGTCACCATCCACAGTGATTTTAGAGCCCAAGAAAATGAAGTCTTCCACTGTTTCCATTGCTTCCCCATCTATTTGCCATGAAGTGAGGGGACCAGATGCCATGATCTTAGTTTCTGAATGTTGAGCTTTAAGCCAAGTCTTTCACTCTCCTCTTTCACTTTCATCAAGAGGATCTTTAGTTTTTCTTCACTTTCTGCCATAAGGGTGGTGTCATCTGCATATCTGAGGTTATTGATATTTCTCCCAGCAATCTTGATTCCAACTTGTGCTTCATCCAGCCCAGCATTTCTCATGATGTACTCTGCATACAAGTTAAATAAGCAGGGTGACATTCAGTGCACGCCTTTCCTGATTTGGAACCAGTCTGTTGTTCCATGTCCAGTTCTAACTGTTGCTTCTTGACCTGCATATAGGTTTCTCAGGAGGCAGGTCAGGTGGTCTGGTATTCTCATCTCTTGAAGAATATTCCAGTTTGCTGTGATCCTCTGCCGGAGCCTGCCGGCAAACCAACTGGTCGAGAACGCAATTACCAGAGTACCTAGGAAAAAGAAGACTCAGAAAGAGAAAGATGGGGTTGAGAGGGACGGAGTCCGCTTGCGTCTGACTCCGCCAACTTTATTGAAGAATACCACGCCTATATATACGCTAACAGGAGTTACTAAGAATAGATCGAGGGTTTGCATACGTGCAGAGCTACAGATGTTTTAAATTCCCACACTTAAGATCAGTAAAGCATTAATTACCCTAGCGCCCAACATGATTAAGATCAATAGAACATTAGATAGAAAACAGGCTTCATCAATAGAACATTATCTAGATGGAAAACAGGTTTCGAGCATGATGAGCTTATCAGCACCAGAAAAACAGGCAAAAGGTCACCGGTGTGTTTTTTCCCTGAAGGAGACAAATGCCAGTTTATACTTTAACAAGAAGGGGTGGCAGGACAAAGAGAGACCCTTTGTTCTCTCTTAGGGCCGTAAGGGGCTTGTACGTTCAGGCCGGCTCCCTGCAATCCACACAGTCAAAGGCTTGGCATAGTCAATACAGCAGAAGTAGATGATTTCTGGAACTCTCTTGCTTTCTCGGTGATCCAACGGATTTTGGCAATTTGATCTCTGGTTCCTCTGCCTTTTCTAAATCCAGTTTGAACATTTGGAAGTTCACAGTTCACATACTGTTGAAGCCTGGCTTGGAGAATTTTGAGCATTACTCTACTAGCATGTGAGATGAGTGCAATTGTGCGGTAGTTTGAGCATTCTTTGACATTGCCTTTCTTAGGGATTGGAATGAAAACTGACATTTTCCAATCCTGTGGCCACTGCTGAGTTTTCCAAATTTGCTGGCATATTGAGTGCAACACTTTCACAGCATCATCTTTTAGGATTTGAAAGAGCTCAACTGGAATTCCATCACCTCTACTAGCTTTGTTTGAGTGATGCTTCCTAAGCCCCACTTGACTTCATATTCCAGGATGTCTGGCTCTAGGTGAGTGATCACACCATCGTGATTATCTGGGTCGTGAAGTTCCTTTTTGTACAGTTTTTCTGTGTATTCTTGCCACCTCTTCTTAATATCTTCTGCTTCTGTTAGGTCCATACCATCTCTGTCCTTTATTGTGCCCATCTTTGCATGAAATGTTCCTTTGGTATCTCTAATTTTCTTGAAGAGATCTCTAGTCTTTCCCATTCTATTGTTTTCCTCTATTTCTTTGCAGTGATTGCTGAGGAAGGCTTTCTTATCTCTCCTTGCTATTCTTTGGAACTCTGCATTCAAATGGGAATATCTTACCTTTCCTCCTTTGTCTTTCACTTCTTTTCTATTCACAGATATTTGTAAGGCCTCCTCAGACAACCATTTTGCTTTTTTGCATTTCTTTTTCTTGGGGATGATATTGATCCCTGCCTCCTGTACAATGTCATGAACCTCGGTCCATAGTTCTTTAGGCACTCTTTCTATCAGATCTAATTCCTTGAATCTATTTCTCACTTCCACTGTATAATCGTAGGAGATTTTATTTAGGTCACACCTGAATGGTCTAGTGGTTTTCCCCACTTTCTTCCATTTAAATCTGAATTTGGCAATAAGGAGTTCATGGTCTGAGCAACAGTCAGCTCCCAGTCTTGTTTTTGCTGACTGTATAGAGCTTCTCCATCTTTGGCTACAAAGAATATAATCAATCTGATTTCAGTATTAACCATCTGGTGATGTCCATGTGTAGAGTCTTCTCTTGTGTTGTTGGACGAGGGTGTTTGCTATGACCAGTGTGTTCTCTTGGCAAAACTCTATTAGCCTTTGCCCTGCTTCATTCTGTACTCCAAGGCCAAACTTGCCTGTTACTCCAGGTATCTCTTGACTTCCTGCTTTTGTATTCCAGTCCCCTATAATTAAAAGGACATCTTTTAAAAAAAAAAAAAAAAAAGGACATCTTTTTTGGGTGTTAATTCTAGAAGGTCTTGTAGGTCTTCATAGGACCATTCAACTTCAGCTTCTTCAGCATTACTCCTTGGGGCACAGAGTTGGATTACAGTGACATTGAATAGTTTTCCTTGGAAATGAACAGACATCATTCTGTCATTTTTGAGACTGCATCCAAGTACTGCATTTCAGACTCTTTTGTTGACCATGATGGCTACTCCATTTCTTCTAAGGGAGTCTTGCCTACAGTAGTAGATAAAATGGTCATCTGAGTTACATTCACCCATTCCCGGTCCATTTTAGTTTGCTGATTCCTAAAATGTCGATGTTCTCTCTTGCACCTCTTATTTGACCACTTCCAATTTGCCTTGATTCATGGACCTAACATTCCAGGTTCCTATGCAATATTGCTCTTTACAGCATCGGACTTTACTTCCATCACCAGTTACATCCACAACTGGGGGTTGTTTTTTCTTTGGCTCCATTTCTCCATTCTTTCTGGAGTTATTTCTCCACTGATCTCCAGTAGCATATTGGGCACCTACCGACCTAGGGAGTTCCTCTTTCAGTGTCCTATCTTTTTGCCTCTTCATGCTGTTCATGGGGTTCTCAAGGCAAGAATGTTGAAGTGTTTTGCCATTCCCTTCTCCAGTAGACCACATTTTGTCAAAATTCTCCACTCTCTTCCATAAGCCTCTTATCCTTCTCCATCAGAGGGCAGACAGACTGAAAACCACAATCACAAAAAACTAACCAATCTGATTACAAGGACCACAGCCTTGTCTAACTCAGTAAAACTATGAGCCATGCCATGTAGGGCCACCCAAGACAGAGGGATAAGAAACCTAGTGATGGATTTACTGGAAAAAGTTTCAGCACTCGGTTGGTTTGTGTCCTAGCTGGACCGCACCCCATACCCTTCCTAGAATGTCGAGACCAACAGCAGAGATGCCATCTCTGCAGCAGTTGTCCAACCCCTTAGGCTTTTATTCCACTCCTGTTCTTTCTCAGATTTCCTGGCTTCCTAAGTCAGCTTTTGCTTTTCTGCCAAAATTTTCATTTGGAAAAATGAACCCAAGATCACACATTGTATTTAGCTGTTGCATTCCTCTAAGCCAGCTTTTGATACCTGAATTGATCCTTTTGCTTTTGCTTTCCCACCCAGACTTCTATGTCTAGGCTTATGGAGTCTCCACTGCAATTGTCTGAGATAATCCTGCTTGGGTAGGAAAACCAGGAATGATTGCATAAGGAAGTCTAATCACAGGGGTAGAATAAGGCTAGGGGAGGGGTGAAGTGAGTGGCACCATCAGCCTTTTGGGACGGGTGGTACTGGTGAGGGTTTGTCTCCAAAGGAGTACTACCCACCTTCCAAACCCAGGAGGCCTTCAAGCTGAACCACCTGACGAACTTGGCAGGAGGTGGGGGAGAGAGTAAGCCTGAGAGACAGCTTTATTTTTCATTTTATACATTTTTGAATTTTGTAACATGGACTTTTATGACTTGATCAAAAACAGATATTGAAATATACCTAACCAGGGTCACTCAGTAGCAAGAGCCAAAGACAGGACTCAGACCCAGATCTGCAGTCATGAGCCTGAATTCTTTTGCCAGCATCACAAGAGCATACGTAAATCTGTGGTTTTAACCTAAACTGATCCAGGGGGTGCTGCTGGGACACAGAAGAAAGCCAGGGGAAGACACAGACGCCTGCACCTGCAGCCCAGAAGGGATGTCCTCAGGGGTCTGCTGGGATCTCAGCTGCTTTAAAAAGGCAGAAAAGTCTCTAAGGTTGGAGCATGGTGACCCCTCTCCTTAGAGAGGCTCCCAGAGCTAGTGGGTGGGCAGGGTCCCTGAGACAAAATAACCTGGGTCCCCATAAACTACAGTCATGACCTCAGCGAGGTCAGCCAGCCTCTCAGAGTCTCAATTTCTTCATCAGGAAAATGGGGAAGATAATGTACGCTATCTTAAGCGTCGGAGCTGTTGTGAGTCTAGCACACTCCCCTGAGGTGACACGTCAGGTCCCAGGGGGCACTTGGGACCTCCAGTCAGCTTGCTAATGAGATCTGCTCTCGGTGGGGACCCTTGAGGGTGGGGGAGAGCCTGACCTCGTGTGGGCCTTTCTCTCCTCCTCACCGGTAAGTGAGTGGGCTGATCAGAAGCTCTCCCAACCCTGGCGTTCCAGGATTCAGGGTGCCTGTTATGTACCTTAGCGTTGTCCTCACCAGCGGCATGGGAGAAAGGAGAGATGGTGGCCACAGGAGAGGGCCCCGGGGGGGCTCCGGAGCTGGGAAGTTTTGTCTGGCATGGCCAACTCCTCCTCCCCTCCCCGGTCTCCTCCTCCACTCCCACCGGAGACTGTGCAATCCTTGTCCCGGCTTCTCTGGATCTGTCTCAGGAATGCTGGTAACTGGAGGTTCTGAACCTGTCTCCAAAAGCATTCCCCACCCCACCCCACCCCAGCAGAAAAATTCCAGGCCAAAGCGATTTCCCAACCTGGCAGGAAGCTACCTGCCTGGGCAGAGGTGGGAGGGCAGTGTGGACCCACAGTCAGCAACACGCAAGGGCCCCTGACCCTAATCCCCTGCCCTCTGGGCCCAACACACCTCCCCTCCTTTCCAAATCTTTCCTTGGCTCCCAGCCACTAGGGGGAGGGGTGGTTTCATTGGCTTAACCCTTCCGTCCCCAGGCTCCTGGTCCCCCTTTCTGCTCTGGGTCGTGAATAGCCCCCCAACCCCCATCCCTGGCGTACTGCTTCTTCTCTGAACAACCTGCAGGGTGAGTATTATTATGTTTTCTATTTCAGAGCAGGGGCAGCCCAGACTGAGGAAGTCAGATGCTTTTCCCTGGGTGACATCACTAGGAAGCTGGCTCGCCAGAATTCCAGACCCAAAGACAGCAGAAGTGTGTCCTGTGGGGTAGCCCGGCCTCATCTCCTTGTGCCCCACAGGCCCCCAGAGCCACTGCTTCAAGCATGAGGCCAAATAAGAACCATGAGATGCACACGTGCCTCCCTGGTCAGTGGCAAGGTCGGCAAGAATGAAGACCAGGTGTTACACATCTCCACCTCCCCAGGGCCAGGCAAGCACAGGCACTCACGAAGTGCCAGCTGAAGGGGCCTTCCCATGTGGTCAGAAGGGACATGGGACCAGGGGCTGCTTGGCCCCGGCAGCCTGGCTCAGGCAGCACTGGGGCCTGGCCTCCCAGCCTTCATCCTTACAGGACCCTGAGCCACGGCCAAGAGGAAACAAAGTGCCAAGGTAAGCGCTGGGTGCAGGCTTTCTGGCTCCAGGGGGAGTGCAGGTCACAATTTCTTCTTCTAGCAGCTTCTCTGTGCAAACACAAGCCTCCTGTGGCATGTTTAAATGTCAAGGTGGGCCCTTGCCTCGGTCTCACCACGCCAGCTCCCTTCTCCCTTCCCCCCAACCCAGGAATCAAACCAGGGTCTCCTGCATTGCAGGTGGATTCTTCACCAACTGAGCTATCAGGGAAGCCCCCACCTATCCAAACCGCCAGGTAACTGGAAAAAGATATGGAGCATCTTAAACCTATCTGATGAGATGGGAATGGAAGTTACTCCTGCATCATGGGAATAGTTCTCCAAAGACTGTCTCCTGGTTTCAGGCTCCCTTTTCTTCTCTGCCCTCTTCTGTCCAGTATCTGTTCCAAACTCAGATTATTTGGAGAGGGGTAGGCAGCCACCTAGGCAGGAGCAATTTAGTTTGAATGGACAGAGAAGGAAATCCTTCCTCTGTGGAACCCTAACCAAAAATATATTTTTTTTTCCCCCAGCAGACAAACAGTAGGTGTATTAATAGAAGCAGCATATTCTGTAACTGCAAAGAATCAGTTAATATTTCATGAGCCCTGACTGGCATTCTGTACCTCTACTCAGCACCTTATGCTCCAGTTATCCGTGCCTGGAGTCAGGAATCTGTAGTGTCCAAGTGCCTGCTCTGCCATTTCTTGGCTGTGTGACCTTGAAGGAGTCACTTAACCTCTCTGAGCATCAGACTTTTATCTGTAAAATGTCAAGAGCAGTGATCCCCTCGAATCCTTTCTCCGAATATTGTCATCAGTATCAATGAAATGAGCATATGCTTTGTAAACTCTACAACTGCATACCTGTCACATGTCACATATTACCACTCTGTTGTATATCCCATCTTCTAACTCTCAACTTGTTGTCACCCATTAGCACCAATTCTAATTCTCCAGTTCTGTTCTCTTGTTCACTCTCTACCCGCTGAATATATCCCACGTGCTTTTGATTTTTAAGCATTTGTTTATGTATTTATTTGTCTGCTCCAGACCTTAGTTGAAGCCCAAGGGATCTCTAGTTGGAGCATGTGGGATCTAGTTCCCTGACCAGGGATTGAACCTGGGTCCCCTGTATTGGGAGCACAGAGTCAGCCGCTAGACCACCAGGGAAGTCCCTATCCCCTTTGTTTTTAGATCTCTGGGCTTTTACTGGTTGACAAGAGTTGAGATGCAATGCCTCTGAAATGTATCAAGGTTGAAAGCAAGCAAGATTGCCTGATTCAGAATGCCAGTTCCATGTATGAACTTCTGTGAGTCCTCAAGCAAGTTACTTCACCTCTCTCTGCCTTGGTTTCCCCATCTGAAAAATGGGACGAATAACAGTCCCATAGGACGGCTGAGAGACAGGAATTCATTATCCCACCCAAAGAGCTTAGAACACTGCTTGGCACGTGGCGGCCTGATGATTAGCCTTCTACCTCCTTGACTCTTGGCTTTAATTAACACTGATCAGGAGAATGACTGCATAACACCCGGGAAGTCGCAGAGACCAGTGTGCAGAAGAAAGGACTGAGGGGTAGGAGAAAGAAAAACGGAGCTGGGAAGGGAAAAGACGGGAAAGAGAGAGGACAGACAGCAGACTGTGTTCTGAGAAGATGTTTGGAGCAGTTTAGATGGGAAAAGAGAGGCTGGGAACAAAGGGAATTACAATACTGTGTGAAATGAGAGAGATTGATTTTGTTAAAGTTTGGTGAATATTTATTGATTGTGTACAAAATATGGTCCTTATTAATGAAAGCTTGTAATCCAGGCAGGGAGGCCAAGCAAACACATCAATAGTGAACCTGCAGAGCAAGAGGGGAAAGGTTTGCTGTGGCCTTGTAAGCCACCTCTCGATTAAAGGTAGCTCACGATTAAATGTCAGGTTGGTGAGATGGGAAATTGAAAAGAATTCAGAGGGAGGCAAGACCGCTGGGGACCAGCAGGGGTCAGCAGCACATAAAGAGAGGAATCAAGCAGAGTCCCAGGGAGTGGTGAGGTCTTCGCCACCTGCTTTCTGCACTGCAAACCTCACTCTTAGATCCACTTTTCCTTTTGATTGAAAGTGACTCTGGATCTAGGCTCTGGCATGTTTATGAATGTCTTTATTTCCCCCCCTTTTATAAATGATTTTTGGCCAGGCAGAGGCTTTAAAGTTCCAAACACTTTTCCTGCAGAACTTCGAAGGGATCGTTCCATGGTCCTTGAGCATTCAGTGGTGCTGACTAAATTTCTGACCCTATCAAAACATGTTTCTTTATAGGCAACCCACTTTTTCTCTTTAAAAACATCTTCACGATATCAGATACTCTTCTATGCTCTGAAAATACAATGTAGTACAAGACAGATATGATACCCACTCTCATGGAACTTGTTTAGTTGCTAAGTTGTGTTTGACTCTTTTGCAATTTCATGGACTGTAGCCCACCAGCTCCTCCATCCATAGGATTTCCCAGGCAAGAATACTAGAGTTGGTTTCCATTTCCTTCTCCAGGGGATCTTCCTGACCCAGAGATCAAACCCAAGTCTCCTGAATTGCAGGTGAATTCCTAACCACTGAGCCACCAGGGAAGCCCCATGGAATTTACATTCCATATTATTATTTGTTTTGTTTTATGCATTTGCATCTTGTGTCTTCAACTAGTCTGAAAATACCTTATAGTGCAAGACTTTGTCTTACTTATCTTTCTGTTCTTGATACTTGATACACTGACTGGTATGTAGTTAATGAACAGGAAATATAGGTGAATTAAATTACATTATATTAAAAAAGATCATAAGAAAGCACTTTGTAAATTTCAAATCACAATTCAAATAAAACATTTGTAGTTATTCATTTAAATTGTTAATAATTACTTACTCTGCATCAGCCACTGTTTCAGGCCTCTGTATTAATATAGAGATAATAAAATAGAATTCGTGCCTTCAAGCCAGTAGAGACTAGATATTCCCTATTTCCTCAAGTACTACTCTTAGGAGATTAACTTAATGGCATCTAATTGGTTTAACGTATTTAAAATGTATAGCCTGAGGATCACTTTCAGAATAGCAGAACAAGGACCTCTGAAAATAAATGCAGTGAAGACACTAGCAAAACATCCACTTTTTAGAATTCTGGAAATTAATCAAAGGCTTGTGACAGTCTGTTGAGTGTTTAGTCAAGAAAAACAGTTGAATCTCAAAAAGAACAATGAACTTTGTGCTGTTTTAACTTGTTCTGTTTCTATCTACTTCCCTCAGCTCCATAATAGCCTTGAAAACTAGCAGCTCATAACCAAGATAGCTGTGAAAACCAGCAGCCTAATAGTCACAACAGGGGGCCGAATGGGTTTGGAGCTACCGAGAAGATTGTCACTCCACCTGTTTGGCAGCTCCCAGGAAAAGCCCTATTTAGTTTGTCTTTATTGATTTGACTCAGAGCTCACTAAGTGAGAAAAACCCTGTGTCTTGGGAGATTGTTGTTGGAAGAATCAGTGGCAGTTGTTTAATATCACAACTCTCTGAGGTGCCGATTCCAGTTAGGGTAAAGGAGAGAGTGTGAAAAACCTCAAAGAAAGATTGTGTGTGTGCATGCACACTCAGCCATGTCCAACTCTTTGCAACACCATGGACTATAGCCCGCCAGACTCCTCTGTCTGTTGAATTTTCCAGGCAAGAATTTTGGAGCGGGTTGTCATTTCCTTTGGGGATACAATGTTCATAGGGGCTTCGAAAAGCTCTAGCATGACCTGGGAATCCAGAGGGCCACAGGCATGTACAGAAATACATATACTCAAAAAGACCTGAGAAGACACTCATACTTCACCTCTGGCTGACCTACCAGGAAGTGGATGTCAAGGCAAAGTTGTAAACCTCTTGCTGGATGGAGTGCTGAAGACATGCCCAACATACAGAGCAGAGAGCCCTTCAGCAGAGGATATGAGGCTTCTTGGTTAAAGCATTTCAAGCGAACCTCTAATCATTAGGTGATCACTTCAACTACTGGATTAATCACCCTGCAGAAATGTCCGTGGATGCACATAACACAGAATACAGCCTGCACAGAATTAGTCCAGGAAAGTCACTAAATAAACAAGGGCAACTGCAACAAATACAGAGACAACCAAAATAGTAGCAACAATAGACTAGGGAGGGATAGAGTAGCAGACTTCTACCATTGCTACATTATATTAAATGTATGGTTTTCAACAAAAACGTTGTGAAACTTGCAAACAAAACATCAAATGGGAATATATAAACCATACCCTACTTATTTAACTTTTATGTAGAGTACATCATGAGAAATGCTGGGCTGGAGGAAGCACAAGCTGGAATCAAGATTGCTGGGAGAAATATCAATAACCTCAGATATGCAGATGACACCACCCTTATGGCAGAAAGTGAAGAAGAATTAAAGGGCCTCTTGATGAAAGTGAAAGAGGAGAGTGAAAAAGTTGGCTTAAAGCTCAACATTCAGAAAACTAAGATCATGGCATCCAGTCCCATCACTTCATGGCAAATAGATGGGGAAACAGGGGAAACAGTGTCAGACTTTATTTTCCTGGGCTCCAAAATACTGCAGATGGTGATTGAGGCATGAAATTAAAAGACGCTTACTCCTTGGAAGGAAAGTTATGACCAACCTAGACAGCGTATTAAAAAGCAGAGACATTACTTTATCCACAAAGTCCCATCTAGTCAAGGCTATGGTTTTTCCAGTGGTCACGCATGGATGTGAGAGTTGGACTATAAAGAAAGTTGAGCACCGAAGAATTGATGCTTTTGAACTGTGGTGTTGGAGAAGACTCTTGAGAGTCCCTTGGACTGCAAAGAGATCCAACCAGTCCATCCTAAAGGAGATCAGTCCTGGGTGTTCATTGGAAGGACTGAGGTTGAAGCTGAAACTCCAATACTTTGGCCATCTGATGCAAAGAGCTTACTCATTGGAAAAGACCCTGATGATGAGAAAGATTGAGGGCAGGAGGAGAAGGGGATGACAGAGGATGAGATGGTTAGATGGCATCACCAACTCAACGGACATGGGTTTAGGTGGACTCCAGGAGTTGGAGATGGACAGGGAGACCTGGCGTGCTGCCGTTCATGGGGTTGCAAAGAGTTGGACATGACTGAGCAACTGAGCTGAACTGAACTGAAACCATACCCAGGAAGAGATCATCAACAGAAACCACCCCTCAGGAAGCCCAGATGTTAGAGCTACCTGTCAGTTTTAAATCAGCTATTATTATTAGGTTATAAATGTATTCAAAGAACTAAAGAAAACCATGTCCAAAGATAAAGTATGAGAAAGATGTCTCACCAAATAAAGAATACCAACTAAACTTTTGGGTGTAAGATAGGTTACAAGGAAGTATTGTACAACAGGGGGAATGCAGCCAATATTTTGCAATAACAGTAAATGGAGTATAATCTTTTAAAGAGAGATACTGGGAAAGATTGAGGGCAGGAGGAGAAGGGGGTGACAGAGGACGAGATGGTTGGATGGCATCATCAACTCCATGGACATAAGCTCAATTAAGCAAATTCCAGGAGACAGTGAAGGACAGGGGAAGCTTGGTGTGCTGCAGTCCACGGGGTTATAAACAGTTGGACGCAACTGAGTGACTGAGTAACAATGATTTTTTTTTAATTGTATAACAAATTTTAAAAATAATAAATTAAAATTTTAATTAAAAATTCAGTATGGGAAACTAAGTGAATAAAATCAACTAAAGAAATAGAAATTATATTTTTAAAAGAAACAAATAGAAATATGGAGCTAAAAAGCATAATCACTGAAATAGTTTCACAAGAGGAGCTCAACAGCAGATTGGAGCAGGCAGGAGAGATTAAGAGCACCAATAGGAGCAACTGTAGGTGAACATGAAAGACAGCATACATACTTTTTCATCTGTAACAATTTTCTTCTAATTGACTTAAAAGACAAAAGCAATAATTAAAAGTAATTAGCCTCCAACTAATAAAAATAAATGGAAAAAAAGCAATAATTATAAATCTATGTTTATAGACTGACTTAAAATGCATAAAGATGTCATTTGTATGACAACAATGCCACAAGGATGGAGAGAGAGAACAGATCTACACTGAAGTAAAGTTTTTGTGTATGATTAAAATTAAGTTAGTTCTAATCTGAACTAGATTGTTTTTGAGATGTTAACTATAATCCTCAGAAGAACTGCTAAAAAAAAAAGTCTTTTTTAAAAAAAGACTTCGAAAATGTAGCAAACAAAAAAATCAACAAGAAAATTAGAATGTTAATCGAGATAATGGCCAACAAGCATATGAGAAGATGCTCAACATCATTAGTCTTTAGGGATACACAAATCAAAACCACAATGAGATAATACTTCATACCCACTGGGGAACAAATGAATAATAACAAATGTTGGCAAGGATGTGGAGGAATTGGAATTCTCTTACATTGCTGGTGGGAAAGAAAAATGATACAGCTGTTATAGAAAGCAGTTTGACAGTTGTTCAAAAAGTAAAACATATGTTACCAAACAACTAACCAGTTCCACTCTTAGGGATAAACCCAAGAAAAATGAAAACATATTTCTTAACACAAAAACTTGTACATGAATGTGCATGGCACCATTATTCATATAGCCAAAAAGTAGAAATAACCTAAATATCCATCAACTGATGAAAGAATACATAAAATGTAGCATATACAAACAATGAAGCACTCTCAGCTTTAGAAAGAAATAAAATCTTAAGACAGTTACAACATAGATGACCTTCCAGGGCATCACGCTAAGTGAAATAAGCCAGACATGAGAAGACATATATGTAATACTTATTTTATTATTCCATGTATATGGAATATATACAATATTTATTGCATGATTCCATTTATATGAGGTGTGTGGAATAGTCATAAAATACACATCAGAAGATGGAATAGTGGTTACCAAGGACTGGGGGTTGGGGGGATGAATGGGGAGTTACTGTTTAATGGGTACAGAGTTTGAGTTTGGGATGATGAAGTCAAGTTCTGGAGATGGATAGCAGTGATGGCTGCACAACAAAGTGAATGGCTTAATGCTACTGAACTGTACACTTAAAAACGGTTAAAATGGTAAATCTTATGCACATTTTACCTACAATGCAAAAGGTTTTTTTTAATTACACAGAAAAAATATTTAGGACCTATCATTTTATTTATTATTTAATATGTCTTATATATTGCATCTACAAAGAAGTGAAAAGAGGAACAGAGTCCTTCTGATTTTCAAACACTGATGATTTCCCTTGGCCGTCTCTCTTTTTCAGGTCTGGTTTGTTTTATTCAAAGAAAACACCAGCAGATCCCTGGCACCTAATTCCAGGTGCAGAGAGGGAGAACAATAAATATTTATAGAATCACCATCAGTCCCCCAAGTCCTACTGTAGATCGGAGTCTACAGAGGGTGCAATCAAAGGCTGCGATAGTGGAGAGCATGGATGACAGAGGCTGTGCTACCTGGGATCTGCTACCTGGGGTCTAGGTGGAGGGGTCAGGAAAGGCTTCCAGAATGATGTCAGATCTGACAAGAGTAGAATGGCAGCAGAAGACAGGCTTAAGCAAAGGCAGGGAGGCATGAGAAAGCTTTCAAAACTACATGTAGTGGGGCCAGCGGGAGCCAGTCAGGCCAAGAGAAGTAAGAGCTAAATCCCAACATAAGAATTATGGGGTTATTTTTTATATGTCCCCCCTCCCAGCCTTTCCCAGATGACCCATAGAGATTGCCATGCACACATGCTTCTTGCGGCAAATACGCAGTCTGATAGCAACCTGCCACCTTGTGGTGAAATTTATAAAGACACCCTCGGGGACACAGTTTTGACTAGTTTTGTTATTGTCACAGAGATGAAGATGATGATGCTAAGGGTGATTAGATATCATTTATTGCACTCCTACAGTGTTAGAATTTATAGATACATTCCTTCATTTAATTTTTGGATTCGTCTTTTTTCTGCTGGGAAATGACCCATCTCCCATCTCCGGCAGAGACAGGCAAGTGTCCCGCCTGGATGGACAGACTTCAAGCAAAGCAGCCCCCACTTCCAGAGAGAACAAGAAAGCAAGCAGTCAGGCTTCAGCTGGCAATTAAGTGTGATCTAATATAGGGAGGTTTGAAGAAAATGATTTGCAGTTGCATTCCTCAACCACCTGCAGGCTGCACCCCACCCCTGGATGTGGGAGGCAAGGGTGCAAGGGTAGGGATTACCAGCTTCAGTCCAAAGTTTGAATCCCATCACACCACTTACCATGGCCTTGGGAAAATCATTTCATTCTCTGAACTTCTACTTTCCATCTTTAATTCTGTAGCCTTTCATTTTCTCATCTGTAAATGTAAATAACACTGTCTATTTTCAGAGGGTTACTTTGAGGATTAATATATGAATAGAAATAGAGAAGGGAAATGCTACTCACTCCAGTATTTTTGCCTGGGAAATCCCATGGACAGAAGGAGCCTGGTGGGCTACAGTCCATGGGGTCACAAAAGAGTCAGACATGACTTACTGACTAAACCACCACAACGACCTACTGAATATGGTTGCTGAGGAAATACATGTAACGCATGCAATGCCCTACACGTAGTAGGCCCTCAATAAGGGACCCGCTAGTACTGCTGTCTGTGGACGGTGCTCAGGGATGGTTTTCAGGTTTTTATTAGACTTCTGTGGAATTTCCCAAAGTTTCTACATCAATTATGTATTACTTCTGCATCTCTGGGGGAGAAATGTTATACAAATAAAAGCATAGGGAAGGCTCCTGGTGCAAAGTAACCTCTTAAGAAATAGGTGCCCTGCCCTACCTCCCACCTGGCAAGCCCTTCCCTCTGAAGTCCAGTGAGAAGGGCCCCCAGGGTCTCATCCAAAGTCACTGCTGCAGAGCATGGTCATGTGTAGGGCCAGAGAGAACCTTGGTGGCGCTGGTGATAAAGAACCCGTCTGCCAATGCAGGAGACGTAAGAGACTCAGATTCAATCCCTGGATCAGAAAGATCCCCTGAAGAAGGAAATGGCAACCCACTCCAGTATTCTTGCCTGGAGGATCCCCACGGACAGCGGAACCTGGCAGCTACGGTCCACGGGGTCGCAAATTGTCGGACACGACTGAAGCGACTTAGCAGGCAGAGACGCTACCATCAGAGGAGTTAGGAGCAAGGGGGATGTGTGAGGCATATGAACTCTGGGGGGAAGAAGGGGTTCTGAATCCCACCCTGTGCTCAAGGAGGTGCATCTGCGGGGCTTTCTGCCTCTGTGGTCACCAGGGAAACGAACTGAAGAGAACCAGGTGGAATCCAGCGGGTGGGTCCATGAGTGCTCAGTGTAAAATGGATTCAATTCTGGTGTTCATTTGAAATTTTTCTTAATAAGATGTTGGAAAAATTAGCATGTGTTGGGGGAGGGGAGGAGAAAGA
The DNA here is from genome assembly GCF_033118175.1 of Dama dama. NCBI lineage: Eukaryota > Metazoa > Chordata > Mammalia > Artiodactyla > Cervidae > Dama > Dama dama. The sequence goes on from NC_083702.1 coordinate 45,086,966, forward strand.
ACAAGGGTGAACAGGGTCTGAGTGTGACCACAGAGAGGGTCCATGGACTCAGGCCTTTCACAGAGTTTAGAGAAACCGAGTCACTTGTGTGTCATGTAGGCCATCCTTCTTGCTTTCTAGGTGAGGAGACTGCCATTGGCTCAAGGTCACCCAGCCAGGAGCAGTGGCCATGCTCCTGCCACAGTACCAAGCTGCTGCATGTTTTGGATACAAAATGCCGGAAGATTTTTCCCAAGTCACTCTCCTCATGCAGAATGTTCTAGAGGTCTCTGACTCAACCAGATGGGGAAAGGCCGGGGCAGGCAGAGTGGAGGGCACCATGATGGGGAGTCAGGTGCTCAAAAAGCCTAAAGGGGTGGCTGGCCACAAGGGATGGGTTCTGAACAAGCCTGATGTGTAGGAACCATCCCTGCAGTAGGCTTTATTAGAAAACCTCTCCAGAGGTGACTTGAGCCAGCTTTTGCCACGATTGTTGTATTTTAGTCCATCACATTCTCAGAAATCCCTCCCCAACCAAACCCCAACTCATGATGAAAATCATCCAGTGTGACCTAACAGAGCCTTGGGCACACCCAGCGTCCATCTCCGCTCTGCTTCCAATGAGCCGGTGACATCAGACGTGACACTTGAATTCTCAGTTTTCTGGTATCCTCATCTGTCTAGCAGCACATTGCCCCCATCAACCTTTTGGGACACAAACTAAGATAATACACACAAGAGGCTTATTGCAGTGTCTTGCATGTAGAAGGCACACACTAAAAGACACACGATGCTGCCGTTTGTGTTGGGATGGTGTGTTGTTTATTTGTGAGTTCTTAATGACTCATCCACTTAACAGTTTTCCCAAGGGGTAAGTAACAACCTCTCTAAACCTCAATTTCCTCCTCCGGAAAATAAGTAACTCCCAGCTCAGAGGCTGTTGTGAGAATGTGGGGTTAATGAGGTAAAGCTCATAGCCAGAAAGGGCACATTACTGGCAGCCCGGTTACCAGGTCCTTTTCTGCACCCAAGGCAGACATTACTAATTGAGCCTGGAGGCTGCTTTGGCATTCTTCTTAATGCATGAGTGAGGTTGAGGGTGGAAATGAACCGTTTGCCATCCTTGGCATGAGCTCAATGAATATTAATTCCCATGATCCTTCTCTATCACCTTTCCTTCCCAAATAACTAACTAACCTCCAGGCGATGACCTGGTTTGGTGAGAGTAGGGTCCCATGACAGGCTGCAAAGACATGTTGACACTGTGTCTTCCCATTGTCTAGAAAGTCTTAGGTTTGCCAGGAAAAAAAAATCTTCTATCTAGGAAAAGGCCTTTTGGGCCAGGGTGTCCCATAATTATTGATACGGGAAATGAGTTTCTGGAGGCTCTGAGTTCCTTTTGTTCACACACAATCAATGACTGAAAGTTCTCCTTTGAAGCTTTATATCTTGGCCTTTGCACATTTTGAAAATAAAAACACCCCAAGAAGAAGAACTCCATAAGTTGTTTCAGTTTTTTACATTATCAGGAGCTGAGATCTGACTTTGAAAGGCCCAGTGTACCAAGGATTAGAGAAGACTGTGAGGAATGGAATTAGTTCTAAAAATAAAATTTGACTCTAGACATTCTAGGACAAGTGCTGAACACTAAGGCAGAAAGAACCAAGTTCAAATTCAAGTCTGACCACAATTAGCTCTGTGACCCCAAGGTCCCTTAACCTCTCTGAGCTCACATTTTCCTCTATGTAAAATTGAGATGATAATAATATTATTTTTTATTACTAAAACTCTCTCCTCCTTACTCTAAAATCCATAATCAAATAATGGACAGAAAAGTGCTTCATAGTAAATTTCCCACTAGGGATTAGGTGGTTTATTACAGCCTCAGTTATGATAGAAATCCAACTCCAAGTAGCTGAAGATGTATAAAGGAACTTATGGGCTCATTTAATTAAAAAACAGAAATGGAATGACTTCAGGCTTAGCTGGATCCAGGAGATGAAACCACATTTTCCTGGCTGTCTCATCATCTCTCATCTCTGCTTCACTCTAGGCTGAACTAATTTTCTCCTATTGCATATAGTTTTTCATGGCCAGGGAAGATAGCCACCAATTGCAATAAATAAATTTCTCCCAGATTAAGAACTCCAGGGCAAAAGAGAGCTTCTCTACCCATTCATGCATCATCGTACATCAGTCCTAGGGATTTTGATTATGGGCCCCCTTGGACCAACCACTCTTGTTTGGAAACAGGATACAATGGCTGATCCAATCTGAGTTATTTACCTACCCCATAACTAGGGGTCAGTGATGTGAGTGGTCTTTATAACTGACAGCCCCATGAGACCTCCCCTCATGGGAGATGAAGGGGAAGGTGTAAAGTTTTTGGATAGTCAAAAACCAGAATGCACCAGGCTGGGTCTCAGCTTACAGAAGACGCAGCTTGCAGCTGCCTCGAGATGATGTCAAGTGAGCTATGGCTGCCACATGGTCCTTCAAACAGCTCAGGAATCATAAATGCTGTGTCTGCTGTTTGTCATGTTTTCTGCCACATTTTCAAGACCTTGCAATATCTGAGAAATTTCCAACTTTATGAGCCTCATCACCCCCATGGCGGAAGACAGAAATGTTGACTTCCCAGCCTTCCTTGCAGGTAAGGTACCAGCAAGTGACCTGTTTCTACCAATCAGATTCACCAGGGGAGATGAGGCTAAGGAAGGATGCTCTGAGTGGTGAGTGGCTCCAGATGCTCAGCTTTAGGGTGAAATCTTGGTGTAGAAATGTCCTTGAGGAGCTGCAGCAGTGGATATTTTGGGGGCATCAATCCAGGAAACTTAGCCTCAAGTCAGGTCTGCCAGTCCCTCAACTAATTCTGTGAGTTCATACCCTTTTAATAAGTTCCTTTTCTGCCTAATCAGCCAGAATGTGTTTCTACCACTTGTAGCAAAGAGCCCAGGCTAATAGACACTCTGATACCCTTGGCAGGCACCAGATGGGAGAGGTCCCCTGAAGGGGCAGTTTTCCTCACTTGACACCATGGGGACTAGAAGGCAGGGGAACATCAGGCTGACCAGGGCAATGCTGCCAGGCCAGCCCCAGCTCAGGATCTTGTAAGGATGGCTGACATGAAGACAAAAGAAAGTCAGATGACATGGTGATATAACTGGATATGCACTAGCATTACTGATTTATTTCTGTGTGCATGTATTTTACTGAGGCAAAATTCACACAACATAAAATTAGTCATTTTTAAAATGTACAGTTGAGTGGCATTCAGTACGATCACAATTGTGCAACCATCATCTCTGGTTCCAAAGTATTTTCATCAACCCCAAAGGACACCTTGTAACCATGAAGCAATCACGCCCCATATCCTCCTCCTGCTAGTATCTAGCAATCATTAGTCTACATTCTTTCCCCATTGATGTATATATTCTGGATATTTCATACAAGCGGAATCATATGATATGTGACATTTTGGGTCTGACTTCCTTCACTGAGCACTATGTTTTTGAGATTCCTCCATGCTGTAGCATATATCTGTCCTTCATGCCTTTTTATGGTTGAACAATGTGAATAGATCAAATTTTTCTTCATCCACTCATCAGCTGATGGACGTCTGGGTTTCCTTTACCTTTTGGCTATTGTGAATAATGCTGCTAGCCAGGAAGAACGAGGAGGGAGTGATCATTGGCTAAGACTGCTGGTGTCCAGTTGAGCAGCGGCAGGAACCCAGTCTATAGGCAATGACACAAACAGCATCTTCAACTTGGAGCAGAGACACTGACAGAGTCTGGTCACATCCTAGTGGGGATGATCAAAGGACACGGGACAGAAGACAAGAGGGAGAAAAAGAGGTCTCTGGTAGTAGCTGAAGAAAACCTATGAGTCTCCAGGAGCTTTGAAGGAGAAATGGTAGATCTAAAAGGGGAATTCCAATCCTTTGTGCCAGAGACCAGCATAGAATCGGAGTTAAAGTGCAAACTTTGGAGGCAAACAGGTGAGGTCTTGAATCTTGACTCTCATTCACCAGCCATGGAACATTGGGGCAATCATTTCATCTTTTCAGGTTTCAGTTTGTCTCATATACAGGGATCGTAAGCACCCCTAGTTCTGGAGAAGGAAATGGCAACCCACTTCAGTTTTCTTGCCTGGGAAATCCCATGGACAGAGGAGCCTGGCAGACCATAGTCTATGGGGAAGCAGAGAGTCAGATGTGACTAAATGACTAAACAACAACAACCATCCCTAGTTCACAAGGTCGTTGTCAGCATCAAGTTAGATAATATAAGCAAAGTACAATATCGCATACCCAATAATCTCTTACCATAAGATAGTTATAACTCTTAGTATGAGGGTTTGGTTAGTGTTATTGTGTCTCTGTTCCTCTGTTGCTCCATGAAGGAGATCTAGGATGATAAAATAGTGTCATAGGTGTGGATCTACTTCACGCATACACTTGGGAGTTAAAAAATGTCTCTTTCTTCATCATGCAATATCTGAGCTAGATTTTTTTCTATCTCATTCGATTTGGGATTTTCCAGCCCTCCCAGTATGGCAGCTAGCCATTGAAGGGGACTCACACTGAACCAAGTTCTAGGGAGGGGCGTCATTATCCAACCTCACAGGCCTCTGCCTGGACTTCATTTATTGATTCAGTCAGGGTTCAACTCGAAAAACATGACCAGTAGGAGATACTAAGAGGTTTATTGCAAGAAATTAGTTTATGCAATTGTGAGAGCTGGTTCCTGTTTAGTCGCTAAGTCATATCTGACTCTTTTGCGACCACATGCACTGTAGCCCGCCAGGCTCCCCTGTCCACGGGATTTCCCAGGCAAGAATACTGGGGTGGGTTGCCATTTTCTTCTCCAGGGGATCTTCCCAACTCAGGGATCAAGCACAGACCTCCTGCATTGGCAGGTGGATTTTTTACCACTGAGCCACCTGGGAAGCCCGCCAGAGCTGATAGGCAAGTCCCAAATCTGCAGGGCAGGTTGTCAGAAAGGGTGAAACTCTCAAGTGTGAGCTGACACTATCGTCCACAGGTGCAATTTCTTCTTCAGGGAGTTTCAGTTCTGCTTTTAAAGCTTTTCAAATAATCAAGTCAGGTCCATTCAGATTACATAGGGTAATCTCCCCTTCCTAAAGTAAACTGATCATAGACAAACCACATGTACAACATACCTTCACAGCAACATCTAGTGTTTGGTTAACTGGAGACCACAGCCTCCCACTGACACAGAAATCTGACCATCACCATCATTTCCACTCTAGCCATCCTCCCCACCAGCCTCCTGGGGTGTCTCAGGCCAGTGCGCCTCCTCACAACCCAGCACAGTGTGGCCTGCAGGGCCAGCTGGCCTGGATTTGAATCCACCTCTGCCATCGGCGGAACTTCCCTGGTGATTCAGACAGTACAGCGCCTGCCTGTAAGGCAGAAGACCTGGGTTCAATCTCTGGGTCATGAAGATCCCCTGGAGAAGGAAATGGCAACCCACTCCAGTGGTCTTGCCTGGAAAATCCCATGGACAGAGGAGCCTGGTAGGCTACGTTGGGCAAGTAACTAAACCTTCCCAAGTCTGACTGTGAAATGGAGATAATAATAGTGTCTGCCTCATATGGTTGCTATGAAGATCAAAGTGGCAAGAACATGTAAAAGTGCTTAGAATGATGGTGGACACCGAGGGTTCAGTAAATATTCTCTTGTGCTCTCTCCCCATGCTGGATGCAGGAACTCGGGTCTTTCAGCGTGGTTGAGATGGCTGCTCCCAGATCTCCATCCACCCTTAAAAGGAGCCTGTAGATTCCCCTGTCTGAGCATCAGAAGGCCAGCCCAAGGGGCCTGGAGAAGAGACATTAAGCAAGTGGACAGCTCACCCTCAAACCAATGCTGGCAGTGCGCGCCCCCCAGAGGAAATAGAGGGAACTGGAAGGAAACAGTGGTTTGGGACCCTGGCCGCTTTGCTATGGGACAGAGAGTAAAATAAAGGGAAGGCGTTTTCTTCTCCCACTCACTTCAAAAGATGCCCTTTGGAAGGTGCTTTCTGGGCTACCAGGCGCTCTAAACAGAGGGCCTCTGTCCACAGTGGGAAGGAGCCGGCAGCCGGCAGCCTCTAGAGGGCGCGCCGCTCGCAGGACTCGGGCACGTGTCCGCAGCCCTGCACGTTCTTGGAAACCTCACGGAAAATACTGCATTTCCTGTGATGAAATGGGTGGGGACCTCGAGAACTTGTGATTCAGGGTATTACTGTGGTCGCGATTGCATTGCACTGCCAGCCAGAGGGGAGGGGAGGCGGAGGAGTGGGAAGGGGGCGGCGTGGCGGGAGTCGGACACCAGTCACGTGAGTCTGTCCCGTTCCCTAACTGGGCTGTGAGTTTCTTGGATTGCTGGACCTCTGCCCCACTTCACTTTAGTCCCTGAATAAGCACGTCTTTAGATTCGATTGTGCCTGTCTCCCTTTTCCCTGATGTAGGAGGGAGCTTCATTTAACCTCTACAGACCACACTGAGAAGCATGATTGGAAAACAGCCCTTGTGAGTTCAGGTCGCAGGGTCTGGTGGTTTAAAGGACTCTGCTGTTATGTTAAATTAATTGAGGATCTCTGGCCGGCCTCTCTGCTAATGATGTTTAACTTACTTGGCAGTGACTGACATTAGCCAGAGCAGGCTGGAGGGATAGGAAAGGATAAAAAGGGACATTACTTGGAACTATGTTAGAAATTCTTCCCCCTTTACCAACTCCCCAGTCAGCATTTCTGGACCAAGCTGGTGTCCTCAGACTCCAGTCCTGCCTGGGAGATCAACAGGAAGCCCAAGTTCCCTGACCCTAGGGGGCTTTCAATGAGTTCAGGAGAATCGTGCAAGTCAGTCAGATCCCAGAGGCCACTCTATGCTTGAAGAGAGCCAGGCTGGGGTCAGAGAAGGAGTTAACTGGAGTTTCAGAAACAAGCTGACCTGAAACTAGAGTGGAATCTTGTTTCTGTTTATACCCAGGATCCTGACTAGTTCTTAGGTTCTGTGAGCCTCAGTTTCCTCATTTGTAAGACAAGCAGGTCGGGGTTTGGGGAAATCAAGAGGCCGTTTTGCAGAACATGAAACGTAATGCCCATTAGACCGGTCAGCCAAGACTAAAAGGAATGTAGATGAAAGTGATGCTCACTGAGGTAGGAGATGTGGTGGGGCGAGGGTGAGCAGATAATCAATACATTTTGACATTTCTACTTCTGGAATGTTTCCTGCAAAAACCCTTTCCTCTCCCATCCCCATTGTCACACCCATTCTTTTCTTATCACTTCTGAGTCCCTGATAGAAGCACCTACCTGCAACCTGGTTTCACTCTCGCCCACTTCCACATTGCTCTTAGAAGGATCTAACAAAATCTCTCCTCTTGTTCCAATCTGCCAGTTACTTCTCTTAGCTTGCAGCAATATTCTCAAATTTTTTGGCCTCAGGCAGGTCCTCTTTGCAGTCTTAAAACTTACTGAGATCCCCAAAGAGCTTTTGGTTATGTGGGTTATATGTCTCAACAGTTACCATATTAGAAATTAAAAATGAGAATATTTAAAATACTTTTGGTAATTAAAAACCAAAAGTGGCAAGCCCATTACATAGGATTTTTTTTTTTTTTTAGGAAAAAAAAGGCTAAATTTCCCCAAACAAAAATTACCAATGAGCAATGTGGCAATGTTTTACAGCTTTGCAAATCTTTTTACTGGCTTGTTTAAATAGAAAACAGCTTGATTCTCATCTTTGCTTCCACAGTCAGTATGTAGCGGTATATTGTTTCGGTTGAATTGTATGAAGAAAATTGAACCTCACACAACTATGTACATGGGAAAAGGAGGAGTATTTGAATAGTCCTTTCAAATAATTTTGAATATTCTTCTTTAATACTACATGAAAATTCAATGAGTGATAGTTTCTTAAGGGTTGTAATGTGGAATCTGAAACCATATCGATGAACTTTTCTTACTCTGTCACATTAAAATCCATTGATCTATATTGCATGTTCAATAGATCTTTTATTCCTCTATGATTTTGTAACATTATACATCGATCCTGTAGAAAATACTGGGTTACTGACATATGCAAAACTTTGAGACACTGATGTTTCTTTATGCTATAATAAAAAATCTCATTATTAATATTATCACTGATATTATTACCATTGATCTCATCAGCAAGTTCTTTTAATATTGGGAAGCTGTCAAATCCATGTTGTGAAATTTCCAACATTTTAATCTTTGCTCAAAAGCTTGAATTTTATTATTGGCAACAAGTCCTGTCAGTTTTTTTCCTTGAAGTGACAGTCATTGCCTTCATTTTCAAGAAAATGTCTGCCAAATACCCAAACTGGTGGTGGTTCTTTCAAGTAAAAATGGTGTTCCCTGAAAAACGGCTGGTTTCATGTGCAACTCAAACAATTGTCTAAGTGCTTTTCCTAGAAATAACCATGATACTTTAATGGAACAGAATTACCTGATGGATATATCCTATTCCATCAAACAGAATTTAGAAAAGTCATAAAATCAAGAGTCAAGCCTTTATAAAAATTATAATTTTACTGTTTCAGCAAGGATATTTGTAAGTAAAGGAAGCTTTTTTTGTTGTTGTTTTTTAATTGCAAGGGACCCAGGGACTTCCCTGTTGGTCCAGTGGTTAAGACTCCAAGCTTCTACTACAAGGGGCCCGATTCAATCCCTGGTCAGGAAACTAAGACATCACTTGCCGCAGCACAACCAAAAAAAGATAATAGTAATGAAGATGACGGTGATGATGATGATATTTGCAAGGGCCCTGTGGTGAACCATAGAATAACTTAACAATCCAGTTTGGTACTGAGATTCCTGCTTAAGGTGTCAGCAACTTTACTTAACATTGTTTCACATCATTGTACATGTCAACAGTTTTGGGGTTTTTTTTTTCCAAAAAAAGTCAAATCATGTGTTAGTGTTACTATGATAATGCTTTTGACCTCTTAGACAGCTTGAAAGGGTTTGGGGAGCACTTTGAGTAATGCTGTCCTATAGAGTGAAGCCTGAACTTCTTGGTGTGGCCCAGACAGCTGTCCATGAACTACCCCTACCGACCTTAGACCCCTCTCATATTGTTCCATCCCTGCTGAAGTTCACAATTTGGCTAAAAAGAGTGGGTTCATCCTGTAGGGGAAGAGACCTGGCTCTAGAACCCAAACCAAGCTGCCTAACTGCTCATTTTCTCCCGGAGCAGGAAACAAGGTGACTTTCTTTCATGTTTCCAACCCTGGGGACTTTGCTTGAACTGCTCACTGCCTAGAATTCCCTTTCCTTCTTTTTTTTTTGTGTGTGTGTGTGTATTTAAAATTTATTGAAGTATAGCTGATTTACAATATAGTGTTAATTTCTGTACAACAAAGTGACTCAGTTACATATATATTTTTTTTCTACTCTGGTTTATCATAGGATATTGAATATAGTTCCCTATCCTATACAGTAGGAACTTGTTTATCCATTCTCTAGATACTAGTTTGCATCTGCTAATCCCAAGCTCCCAACCTTTCCCTTCCCCATTTCTCTTCCCCCTGGCAACCACAAAGCTGTTGTCTTTTTCTGTGAGTCTGTTTCTACTTCATAGATATGTTCATTTGTGTCATATTTTAGATTCCACATATAAGTGATATCATATGGTATTTGTCTTTCTCTTTCTGACTTACATCACTTAGTATGATAATCTCTAGGTCTATCCATGTTCCTGCAAATGACATTATATCATTTTTATGGCTGAGTAATATTCCATTATGTATGTACTACATCTTCTTTATGCATTCCTCTGTCTATGAGCATTTAGCTTTTTCCATGTCTTGGCTATTGTAAATAGTGCTGCAATGAACATAGGAGTGCATATATCTTTTCGAATTAGAGTTGTGTCTGGGTATATGGCCAGGAGTGGGATTGCTGGATCATTTGGTAACTCTATTTTTAGTTTTTTAAGAAACTTCCACATTGTTTTCCATAGTGGCTGTACCAGTTTACACTCCCACCATCAGTGTGAGAGCCCTTTTCTTTTCGGGGGAGCTCCTATTCATTCTTCAAGGTCCAGCTCAAATATCACCTCCTCAGTGAAGCCTTCCTTGAACCCTCCAGCCTGTATCCATACGACTTTGTACACTTCATTTATAGAACGTAGTACATCGTAGAGGGTCACAGGTCCTCATCAACAATTCAGAAATCCCCACACTGAAAACTGGACTTGGCTTGTCAAATCATTCACTTTTAAAATCTGCCCTGGTTGTACATGAGACTATTTATAGTCTTATTTTTTTTACCCTACTTAATACAAATATCAGCATGCTTCATGGCAGCAATACACATGTGTTTGATTCTCAGATATTGCTGCAGGACCCACTGGGGTGCTATGGGAATTACGATATATGCCCTGTATTATCGCAGGTGGCACTGGTGGTGAAGAACCCGCCTGTTAATGCAGGAGAAGAGATGCCGGTTCAATCCCTGGGTCAGGAAAATCCCCTGGAAAAGGAAATGGCAACCCACTCCAGTATTCTTGCCTGGAGAATCCCATGGACAGAGGAGCCTGGTGAGTTGGACATGGCTGAAGTGACTTACAATGCATGCATCTTTTTCTAAACTCTGATAAATTCTGAAATCCAAGACCCATTGTGTCCCTGAGGGTTCGGGATGAGGGATTGTGGACTAGCATTATGTTCCCGTGAGTTTGTCTCTTCTGCTTAACTGACGTCCATGAGGATGCTACCATGTCCTAAACACATCTGTGTTCCCAGATTCCAACAGAGTGCCTGCTATGTGGTCACACACAGCAAAGTCTGCAGAATAAGTGGAATTTATGACTTTTCCATAACTCTATGGGGAGCTCCCACACCAAATTTTAAGGAGCAGATTGGACTTCAGAAGTCTAGGGTAGTGTTCAGGTTACAAGGACAGACTGAACACATGCCTCCAATTTTGCTCCTTCCTGAAACCCCATTAGAATTTCCGGAAGAGGAATTTTTGAAAAAAATTTAAAAAGAAACCCACAATGTTGAGAAAACAGAAACCACAGCCGCAAGAAAAGGACAGTGGTAACTTACTGTGCAGTCCTGGGAAAGCAGAGTCCAAGGCAGTCAAGGGGAGGGTGGAGCACAAGCCAGATTTACACAGCAGACTCGGCCCAAGACAAAGAAACTGGCTGTCCCAGGTTTCTCTGTGGGTGAAGGGGCGGGGGAGGGGTGGAGGCTAGATAGGAAGGACTGGGGGAGTATCTAAGAAGAAATTAGATCCTGGGTCCACCCCCACACCACACCAACCTCCCCACACCCAACTTCCTTGCGGCTGATTTTCCCTCATACTGGAAGAAGTCTGCAAGATTTTTCTTAGGAGAGGGTGCGTGCATGCTAAACGGCTTCAGCGGTGTCTGACTCTGCGACCCCGTGGACTGTAGCCCACCAGGCTTCTCTGTCCTTGGGATTCTTCAGGCAAGAATAGTGGCGTGGGTTGCCAGGCCCTCCTTCAGGGGATCTTCCCGACCCAGGGATCCAACCTGTGTCTCCTGCATTTGCAGGCGGGGTCTTTACCCCTCGTGCCACCTGGAAGATGGTGAAGCACAGCTTCTCTGGACTGGTGATGCCAGGCACAGCTGAGGACGTGGGCATTTCACAGAAAATAGGGATTTGATCCATGGGTCAGGAAGATCCCTTGGAGAAGGAAATGGCAACCCACTCCAGTATTCTTGCCTGGAGAATCGCATGGACACAGGGGCCTGACAGGCTACAGTTCAGAGGTTCGCAAAAGAGTCAGACATGACTTAGAGGCTAAACAACACAAGAACACAGCATGTGTTTTTATGGTGAATGTGGAAACAGCACACCCCCGTGGCTCCAGCCTTCACCCTCAGCTGGGTTCCTAGAATTCTGAAACCAAGACTTCCCCTCCAGGGACTAGGTTGGAAGATGTTTAGCATAAAGGAAAGACTTAAACACACTGACATACTGGATTTACCGATACCTAGATCCACAGATCACCCTGCTGGGAAGCTCCAAGTGAACAATCTCTCTTGCACTCAAAGCTTCCAAATTTTTTTTTTTAGTATTTCATTGACAGTAGATCTAAGAAATGCCTCAGATTAAATAACATGGAAAAGAGAGACCAAAACAAACAGGATAAAGCAACCTGGGAGAAACAGATAATGTGCAGGGAGTTTTTAAAAATATATTTTGTTTTCAGAGAAGTAAGGAAGCATTCGTGCACCCCTGAACTGAAGCAAAAACAGGATACCATCAGAAAACATTCCAAGATTTAGGAAGAGCTTCAGATACTAAAGATATGATAGTTGAATTTTTTTTTAAATCCATAAAAGAGTTGGAAAATCAAGTTAAGTAAACAGTTTAGAAATTAGAGCAAAAAGATAGATTGAAAACAGGAAAGGAAAAAAAAAAGGAAGTCCAGACCAGGAGAGACCAGGAGACCTAACATCAGAATAATTGGGATTCCAGAGGAAGAGAACAGAGAAAATGGAGAGGAGGAAACTGTTTATAAAATACTCAAGAAATCCTGCAGAAAGCAATTTCCAAAATGAAAGAACCAAGAGCTTGTTATAATGGATGAAAATACACTCAAATCAAGTCATATTGCTGAAATTTCACATCACTGAGATTTAAAAAAGAAAGATTCATGATTTTCAGGAGAGAAACAAAAAAACATAATAAAAGAAGAAAACAGATTTAGAACAGCATCAGACTTCTCATAGCAGTACTGATGGCTCCATGCTTTCAGAAGTCTGAATGAAAGTAATCTTCAAAACTAGACTTCTATTCTCAGTGAAGGTATTACCCACATATGATGTTTTGGCAGAAACATTTTCAAATTGCCAAGATCCCAATTCTTTTCCATGTAGCCTTTCTCAGCAAGCTGCTGCTGCTAAGTCACTTCAGTCATGTCCGACTGTGCGACCCCATAGATGGCAGCCCACCAGGCTCTTCTGTCCCTGGGATTCTCCAGGCAAGAACACTGGAGTGGGTTGCCATTTCCTTCTCCAATGCATGAAAGTGAAAAGTGAAAGTGAAGTCACTCAGTCGTGCCCAACTCTTAGCGACCCCATGAACTGCAGCCCACCAGGCTCCTCGGTCCATGGGATTTTCCAGGCAACAGTACTGGAGTGGGGTGCCATTGCCTTCTCCATCTCAGCAAGCTACTGGAGGCTAAATTCCACCGAAACTGAATGTAAATCACTAAATAGAAAGATGTGTGTTCAGTAAATCAGAGATCTACTGAGTGACAGCTATGCCCCGGACTCAGCGGGCAACCAGTTCAACCAGTCCCAAGGGAGACCTGGAACTTAGAGCATAAAGACAGATATGTTTGGGGCATTATTACCAAGATCCTAGCTGAAGGAAGAGAATGCCCACCCAGATACACAGAGCTCTGATTCTTTTCTAGATCTTGTCTTGACTGGATGTTGGTGGAGTCCCTGCTCTCCCAATGGTGCCTTGCAATTGTTTCAGCTCCACATGTGTTCAGATTTGACCCACTCCCGAGACCTAGAGATAGATCATGGAGCTGAAAAGCAAAAACCAAACAAAAGAAAGTGAAACATGGAGTAGCCCTCTCCCTGTGAATGTATTTTTGCCAGACTACAGTGCATGGCTTGCCCTACAATCCTTGCAAACACCCTGCTGTTACTCGCTCACTTCTCTGGAAGCAGCTCTTGTAAATAAGAGGAAATACTCTGTGATGCCTTGCTTGGTCCAGTTCATTTTCTCCCGGAAGACTTCATCTATTGGCAGTAATACTGCTCTTCCCTTACAGTGGCTTGGGCTGGTTTGCTTCTTGGTTTTCCAAAATTAAACAAGACTTACTTTATTGTATAGATCCCATATCCTATACAGATGGTAAGACTGCCAAAATATATGAAAGAATACTTAACTAAAAAATCAGGAGACTATGTACATATATAACTGAATCACTTTGCTGTACAGCAGAAGCTAACACAACCTTGTATATCAACTGTACTTCAATTAAAAAAAAAATTAGGATAAGGCTTTCCCTGGTGAGGAGACTGACCCTATCTTCGCAGTAGAATTTTAAAGCTACTGGAAGTATTCTTATTTCTTAACCAATTTCTTTAAATGACATGCACATAATTGCTGCTTAATGGCTCAGTCATGCCCAATGCTTTGCAACCCTTGGAACTGTAGCCGGCTGGCTCCTCTGTCCATGGGAATACCGGAACCGGTTGCCATTTCCTCCTCCAGGGTATCTTCCTGACCCAGGGATTGAACCGGAGTCTCTTGTGTCTCCTGCTTTGCAGGCAGATTCTTTACCTGCTGAGCCATCAGGGAAGTCCTATGTTCATGATTCAATTTGCAATAAAGATTTTAAATTCAGGGTAAATGAAGGGATTTTAAATGGCAACCCAGAGTTGTCAGATGTTTGATTTGTAGATTTATTTCTCAATTAGGCCAACTTGTATCACCTCCATTTAATACAGGAAGCTGCTCCTCCTCACCCATCACCCCTTCCTTGCCTCCATCACCTGTGCCTGCCCCCATTCTCGGGCTCTTCCAATTCCCTTTACCCTGCTCTACTTTTTCTTTCTTTTTTTCATGGTACTTATTAGCTTCTTACATCCTCTGGAATAGTGAATCTCAGAATTTGGGGTTCCAACATCTGTTTTATGCTCTTAAATATTACTGACCTTCAAAACACTCTTATGTGGGTTGTATCTATTGATATTTACTATATTTGAAGTTAATAATGAGAAGTCTTCAAAACCCAAGGATCACAAGCACACATTCTGTAATCTGTCAGACATCATATAGATTCTGGAAAATACTGTACCGTCATGAAAAAAATGAGAACGCAAGGTAAATATTATTTGGTATTGTTATGAAAATACTTTTGACCTTGAGGACCCCCTGAAAGGGCTTTTGGGGCCCCCGCAGTGCCAAGAACTCTACTTTGAGAACCACTGTTTGGAACAATGCCCAGCACAGAGTTGTTGGTTAGTTTAGTTGCTAAGTCATGTCTGACTGTTTGCAACCGCATGGACTGTAGCCCACCAGGCTCCTCTGTCCATGGGATTTCCCAAGCAAGAATACTGGAATGGGTTGCCATTTCCTTCTCTGGAGGATCTTCCTGACCCAGGGATCAAACCTGCATCTCTGCTTGGCAGATGGATTCTTTACCCCTGAGTCACCTGGGAAACCCCAGCACAGAGTAGGCACCACTCAAACATGTACTTCGTGTCTGTTACACAGAGCACCCTCCGTTAGGTGCTCCTGGGGATACAAAAGTAGGAAAGACCTAATCCTTCTCCTTGAATCACATCTCTCAGATGCCTTCTGGGCTTCTGATAGTAGAATATTTGCATTCAATCTAATGCTGTTTCTCTAGAAACACTCTTAGGGCAGCAGTCCTGGGATTAGTCCAAGAAGAGTCTACTGCCAGCCAGCCCACACTGTTAACCAGTCCGGAGGACTGTGACATATGTGGGTGTTTCTCACAGAGCCTGGTCAGGGTGTTAGAAATGGGGAAAGATGAGTCCATGGGGCTTCTGAGCAGAGCCAAAGAAAGCGGGGAGAGAGGGATGCCTCAGGCCCAAGAAGCATGTGACCTTGAGGGGGTCAGTTTCCAAATGAGTTTCTTCCTCTGCTCAATGGGGCTCCTTGACTAGAGGCTAGACCCTAGGTGATGCTACCAGGGTTAATATTCTACGGTTCTACTAATGTCAACATTTCTGGATCCTAAGCACTTATTTATCAGTTGTCTCTCTGATTAGTGTGTGAACCCAGCTGAGCCATGTGTGGGCTTTGGAGACATTTGATCTCCTGCCCAGAAAGCCTAGGGCCACTGGAGTCGTTTAGTATAGTAAAGCAATCAAGTAAACATACTGGATCCCATCACATGATGTAACAAAGAAAGCTAAGCCCACCCTACATTTCATCTGGAATCCAGTTTTGACTAAGCCAGCTGATGACAATTTGAGTGTCAGGTGGACTCCAATGAGAAGAGCAGATCTGATTAATTCCCATTAAGTTTATCCTTTTCATTCATTCATTCAACAAATATTATTGAGCAGATATTATTTGTCTGGTATGTGAGATACTGAGAAAACCCTTATGAATAAAATGCATATATAATGCATTTTATTTTAAATGCACTTAAAATGCACTTGAGAGCTCATTTCTTTTCCGAATAAATAATTGTCAACATGTAAATATTTGGAGACTTCACATTAAGAATCCAAGTTTCCAGAATTCCAGGAAAGTGAGTTTGCTGTTGCCTCCCAGTTGCCTTCAGTACTTATGGTCACGTCCCTTCCCTGCCTGCTCCCTCTTTGGATCTGCCACCCTTGATGAACAGCTGGAGAGGAAGTTAGTTTAATAAGTAACCATGTGTTAAAGACTCACTGGAACTGTTGCAAAGTGCTAAGGGGACATGCTTAGCACATTTTCTGTGAGTGCTGCACAACCAGAAAGGCTAGAGAGGGAGGAACAGAGGGAGGGAGGGAGAGATCCCAGCTCCCTCCGAGCCCCGAGTGTAGGAGGGCGGCAGGGAGTTAATGCAGAAGTCCAGTGCCCTGTCCATGGCATGTGCTCCGGTGCCCTGGTGGAGTCTTGAAGAAACAGTTCACTTCACCTAAGCTAGGAATTGGACCAGATTCCAAGCAGTGTTGACAGAGAATCAGCTGAAACAGGTGGGGAAACCAGGAGGGGTTGGGAGGGAGATTAAGCTGGGAGCCGCCCTCTCTGTGTTAATTCTTCAAAGCACAGGACTCCAGTGTGGCTTGCCTCTAATAAACATATACCTACTGAAGGCAAGTATTATTATTGATTAACATCCACCTAGTTATATCTTCTTCAAGCCAGTACTCCCTTTAGGGTGTTCTCTGATGCTCCTCTCTCTGTGTGGAATGCTCTTCCCCCACATCCTTCCATGGCTCACACCGTCTTGTGATTCAGCTATAGGCTTAAAAGTGACCCTCTTGAGGTGTGGAGAAAAAGGAATCCTCCTACACTATTACTGGGAATGTAAATTGGTGCAGTCACTATGGAAAAGGATGTGGACATTCCTCAGAAGCAAAAATAAAAACAGAGTTGCCATGTGATCCTGCAATCCCATTCCTGGGCATATATCAAGACAAAACTATAACTTGAGAAGATAAATACACTCTAATGTTCACTGCAGCGCTATATACAATAGCCAAGACACAGAAGCAACCTACATGCCAATAGACAGAGGAATGGATAAAGAAGATGTAGTATATGTATACAAAGCCATAAAAAAGAATAAAATAAAGCCATTTGCAGCAACATGGATGGGACTAGAGATTTCATACTAAGTGAAGTAAGAAGCAGAAGGCAAATTCCGTATCACTTCCATGCATGCATGCTCAGTCACTTCAGTCATGTCCGACTCTTTGCAACCCTATTAACTGTAGCCTGTCAGGCTTCTCTGTCCATGAGGGTTCCCCAGGCAAGAATACTGGAGTGGATTGCCATGCCCTTCTCAAGGGGATCTTCTTGACCCAGGGATCGAACTTGCATCTCCCAGTTGCACCACCTGGGAAGCTCTATGGAGCAGAAACAGACTTACAGACATAGAAAATAGCCTGGTGGTTGCCAAAGCATATGGAAGAGGGAGGGACTGGGAGTTTGAGATTAGCAAATGCAAACCAGTGTATATAGAATGGATAAACAACAAGGTCTTACTGAATGACACAGGGAACTATATTCAATAGCCTGTGATAAACCAGAATGGAAAAGAATATGAAAAGACATATATATATACCTATGTGTGTGTACATATATATATATATATATATATATAATCACTTTGCTATATACCAGAAATTAACACAACATTGTAAATCAACTATACTTCAATAAAATAAATTTTAAAGAACATATACGCCCTGAACAAGTGTTATTATTTATTGTTGTTGTTCAGTCGATAAATCGTGTCTGACTCTTTTGCAACCCCATGGACTGTAGCCTGCCAAACTTCTCTGCCCATGGGATTTCCCAGCAAGAATACTGGAGTGGATTGCCATTTCTTTCTCCAGGGGATTTTCCCAACCCAGTGATCAAACCTGCAACTCCTGTGTTGACTGGTGGATTCTTGACTGCTAAGCCACCAGAGTCCGTGGTTATTATTTATTAACACCCTCCTCGGGCCACTAGTCCCTTTAGGAAGTTCTCTTATGCTGTGCTGTCTGCATGGGATGTTCGTCCACCATATCTTTCCGTGGCTGACACCTTCTTGTGATGCAGCTCCTGGCTTAAAAGTGACCCTCTCAGAAAAACAGCCTTCTCTGGTCTCCCAGCAAAAAATTAGCCACCTTCTCTCCCTCGATCCCATCAGCCTGGTCTGATTCTCTGAGTAGCATTTACCACCAGCTAACATTTCTATAACTGATTTTCCCTCTCTCCTCACCAGAAAATAAGCCCTATGAGAGCAGAGACCTGGTCTGTCACCTTCACTGTCATATTCCCTGTTGTTTACAACAATCCTGCCACTTAGGAACCGCCTAACACTTGCTGAACGTGAATGAACTGTGTCTGAGGCATGATGGTGGCTGCACAGAGACAATTGAGAAATCCTAAATTACAGGCTGGAAAGAAAGAGAGGCACCAAGATGTCTAAGTCGGAGACCAGCTGACACCAGCTGAGATGGCCACAAAGTCATGGCGGTTGGACAAGGCGTCAGAAGCTTCCCTGCAAGTGCTGGGCGAGGTGGCCCTCCCCCCCCCCGAGCCTCGGTTTCCTCATCCACAAAGTGGGAATGATAATAATGGTACCAGCCTCACATGGTTATTTTATTTTTGTTTACATTGAGTTTACATTCAGCTTTTTAAATTTCACTTTAATTGGAGTATAATTGGTCTACAATGGTGCATTAGTTTCTGCTGGACAACAACGTGAATCAGCTTTGTTGTTGTTCATTCGCTCAGTTGTGTCCGACTCTTTGTGACCCCACGGGCTGTAGCACGCCAGGCTTCCCTGTCCTTCACCATCTCCTGGAGCTTGCTCAAACTCATGTCCGTTGACTCGATGTTCACAAGGATGTGTGAACAAGAGATCCTTGTAATTCTACACCACTGAGAAATCAGAGGCATTTGTTGCTGTCACATATCTTAGCCAAAGCCGACTGGACAGAGACTGATTTCTCTGATTAGTGATTTGGGAAGAAGAACTGGACACGACTTGGCTCAGCAACTTTCTTACTCTTTCTTCAAATCTGCTGGAGTCTGAGAGGGTCAAGCCATGCAGAAAGGAGCCTGTCCCTTTTGGGGGCAGCTTGTGGCTTTCCAGCTATGCTAGTGGCTTGGTGGTTGAGTCTGTCTAATTCAAGGGTGGAGGTTCCCAGCACTCCCTAGGTTTGGCTGCACACTCAAAGCTAGTGTTTATCAGTAATAAAGGTTTTGATTTCTTCTCTGTGTTTCTGTGAATCAGTTCCTGACTTGATAGGGAAGAGTTTCCCTGGCGGCTTAGACAGTAAAAAAATCTACCTGTAACGTAGGAGACCCAGGTTCGATCTCTGGGTTGGGAAGACCCCCTGGAGAAGGGAATGGCTATCCACTCCAGTATTCTTGCCTGGAGAATTCCATGGACAGAGGAACCTGGAGGGCTACAGTCCATGGGGTCACAAAGAGTAGGACACGACTGAAGCGACTGACATTTGCACAATTTACTGAGCCCTCTGGGCTTGCCTGGTGGCTCAGCTGGTAAAGATTCTGCCTGCAGTGTGGGAGACCTGGGTTTGATCCCTGGGTTGGGAAGATCCCCTGGAGGAGGGAACGGCTACTCACTCCAGTATTCTGGCCTGGAGAATTCCATGGACTGTGTAGTCCATAGGGTCGCAAAGAGTGGGGCACAACTGAGCGAATTTCACTTTCACTTTCATCAAACCTCAGAAGCCTCTGTGCGTGATTCCAAATCTCAGATATAAAATAGATCCCCCCTTCCCCCCACACAGAGAGCTTCTGGCTGCCTTTCATTGTGGCACTTGCCATTTTGTATGTTAACATCAATAATACACAGGAATTGTAACCTTACTTTTGTGTGTCTGTGAGCATGAAGAGAACCAAGTTACAGGGAGTTCTGGATGATAAGCGGTATGTTAAATCACAAAAGCGGGGATGGGGAGGATGCCTGCCTTGTGGAAAGTTATTTCCACTTCACCTTCTCACTAGTCCCAACTTTTTTTCCCTCTTCATCTGTTTTCTTTATCTCTACCTCCTTTTCTCTTCCCTGTCAAACTCTGGATGTAAGCAGAGTTGATAGGTTAATGGATTTTTTATTCACTCAATCATTACTTATTAAGCATCTCAGTATGCCAGGTTTTATGCCAGGCTGGTCAAAAGAAAGGATTCGAGATATCACTTTTTTTTACTGTGGTATTTAAAAAAAACTTTTTAAATTGAAATATCATTGATTTACAATGTTTTAGGTGTACAGCAAAGTGATTCAGTGATATATATATATATATATACACCATATATGCTGTCTATAATATAAAGTATATAATATATACAGTATAATATAGCATATAATATGCAATATATTAATAATATTAGATTGTGTTGGAGAAGGAAATGGCAACACACTCCAGTACTCTTGCCTGGGAAATCCCATGGACAGAGGGCCTGGTGGGCTACAGTCAATGGGGTCACAAAGAGTTGAATAAGACTTAGCAGCTAAACAGCAGCATTATATTGTATATTATATTATAAAATATGTGCATGTGCATGCTAAGTCACTTAAGTCATGTCCAACTCTTTCTGACCCTGTGGATTGTAGCCCACCAGGCTCCTCTGTCCATGGGATTCTCCAGGCAAGAATACTGGAGCAGGTTGCTATGCCCTCCTCAAGGGGATCTTCCCAACCTAGGGGTCAAACCCATGTCTCCTGCTTCTCTTGCATTGGCAGGCAGGTTCTTTACCACTAGCGCCAACTGGGAAGCCCTATTTTAAAATATATACTATATATAATATACACAACATATATAACATAATAATAATGTGTACATAATATATTATGTATTATACATTATATTATGTGTAATAGATACATATGTAATATTGTAATATATATTCTTTCTCAAATTATTTTCCATTATAAGTTATTATAAGATATTGAATATAGTTCCCTGTGCTATGCAGTTAGTCCTTGTTATTAATCTATATCATTCCTGTTTTTTTCCCATCACTTCTCCTTCAATGTCAAGCTTTGAATATTGTCCAAAGATAATGTTTTATTAGAGTTGGCATCATTTTAAATACCTTCAGCTTCATAGATTTTAATAAAAATGCTCAAATTTCTGATTCTCCAACTCTGATCTTTTTACACATTGGTGCTGAGGTAGAACATTTAGTTATTTTGTTAGGGTGAGTAATGTAAGCTGCTGTAAAAAAAGACACACACGTACACACACACACACACACACAAACCTAAGTAAAGCTCAGTGCCTTAATACAATTAAGTTTAATTTCTGCTCACATTGCATTCTTTTGCAGCTCTCCTCCAGTTGATGACTTGGGCATCCAGGCTCCTTTTTCCTCCTCTGAGATTACTCTCTTTAGCTCATGGTCTCCACTGCTGCTGTGGAGGGGTAACAGGATTGACTGGGATGTTTTCAGAGGCCAGCCTTGAAACTTTTACCCACATTCCATTGGCCAGAATGTTGTCATATGTCCCCATCCTAACTGCAGAAGAGGTTGAGATCAGTTTCTGGGTTCCCAGGATGAAGACACAGTGCAGACACTGTCTTTGTCACAGAAATATTAACTCATATTCTCTCTCCCCCCTCTCCCTGATATCTTCCACTATTCCCACCCTCCCTTCTTTTCAGGAATACAGCTGTTTCAGTGGAAAAACAAAGAGAAGGAAGAGTCCAGATTTTTGAACTTCAAAAGACTTTTGAAACATATAGCTTGAGAAAAAAATCTCAGTGACTTAAAAGCCTGGTCTTTTTAATTCCCTAAGTCTAAATCCTAAATGACTCAGTAATGAAATCTATACCCTGCAAAATCTAGAGGCTTTTTCCAGAATTGGAATCAGCCAGGACTAGTCTTTTGCCCTCACCCAGGAGAGGCAAATGTGTTAAGGGTTGAGAAGAGAGAGGCTAACCCTGAGGAGATCAGAGCAGAAGCCTCATGGTGGGTCTCTGAGGATCCCTGCCTCCTGCCTTCTCCTGGGTGGAGTCCTGGGGAAGACAGGGAGAAGCAGCTCTGGGCCACTGTGGTATCTGATAGGAGAGGAGGTCTGTGTCTTGTCTCCTTTGCAGGATTCCCCTCCAGCAAAGTGGGGGTGGGGAGCTTCTCGAGTGGCTCAGCAGCAAAGAATCTCGCTGTAATGCAGGAGACTGGGTTCGATCCCTGGGTTGGGAACATCCCCTGGAGAAATGGCAACCCAGTCCAGGATTCTTGCTTGGGAAATCCCATGGAGAGAGGAGCCTGGTGGGCTGCAGTCCATAAGGTCGCAAGAGTTGGCCATGACTTACCGACTAAACAACAACAACAATCTCCAGCAAGAGTATGAGAGGTAGGGATGCCTCCTCTATGTTTATACAGCAGGGACTCGAGACAGCCTCTGGGAGATTCCCGAGGCCCCGAAGCAGTGCGGGAACAGCTGAGGTTTTCCGATGCCCTTGACAGAGGTGTGAAGCTGACAGGACAGAGCCTTGCCTAGAGAGGCCCTGGGTAAACTGCTCTGTGGATCAACCATGGAGGACCAGACAGGACAGCTCAGCAGAGGCCAGCTGGCATGGTATCCACAGACAGACAAGAACCTAGAAGAAGACACCTGAGCAGACGCCAGAGACAACGAAGACCCAATGTCTTGATTGACCAACAGGGGCCTAGGAGTTTATACCCTGGGCGAATGCAGGCTCAAGATAGTTGCCTTTTGTTTCAGAAAACAAAAAAAGTGATACTGTTTTTTTGCTCCCTGTTCCCTATAAGATGTGTACCTTCCCAATTTAAAACACCCTAAAAAGTGAAACAGATCACCAGCCCAGGTTGGGTGCATGAGACAAGTGCTCGGGCCTGGTGCACTGGGAAGACCCAGAGGGATCAGGTAGAGAGGGAGGTGGGAGGGGGGATCGGGATGGGGAATACATGTAAATCCATGGCTGATTCATGTCAATGTATGGCAAAAACCACTACAATATTGTAAAGTAATTAGCCTCCAACTAATAAAATTAAATGAAATATATATATATATAATAAATTAATTAAAATAAAAAAAGAAAAAAAAAGAAAATGCAAGGCCCCATGTTCAAAAAGGAAAAAGTGCTATATTAAAGATATTAACATATAAAGCTTTTCCTTAAAAAAATAAAATAAAATAAAACACCCTAAAAAGTCCTCAAAGACAAACTGAGGCATGGAGGGGGGTGGGCTTGGAGAAGGGGGACTGGGAGTTCCTCTGTCAGTAACCATTCAGTACAACCCTGAGCTTGTTGTTTCACCTCTCTGGATCTCAGTTTTCTCATCTGTAAAATGAGATGTAATACCACCTGCTTCACAGACTTGTTGTGAGGATTAAATGCAAAAAAAAAAAAAAAAAGCCCTGGTTCGGGCCTGGCACACCTCAGGGGCTCAGTGAATACCTGAACCTTTCCTGTCTTTCCCATCTGAGGTCATTTCCAGTTTCAAAACATGATAATTCTTTGTGGGAAAGATGCATACAGGAGGCTATGTATACAGGGCCTGGAAAATAAAGTGCCTTCCCTACTCTGTAAGGAAACAATAAAAACCAAGGACAAGGCACAAAATGGACAAGGAAACGCCAACTTGAGAGGCGGGCGGGGGGCAGGGAACAGAGTGAGGGCGGTGACGGCACTAGATGAAAAACAACCATTCAATACCCTGCTATCATCCTTCATCAAACTACAGAAATAGAAACCAGACCAACACATTATGTGAAGGGCAAAAGGGTTGGCAAGGTTCTGGCCTATAGGAAAAACCCAGGTTCAATAATGCCACGAGCAGTGGGAGGTAAGAAAGTAAGGTCAAAGTCAATGGTGGGGTTTGTGTCTGGACAGCTGGTTTTATAATCCTAATGAGGCTTAAACATCACACGTTCCTCCTGCGATGAACTCAGTTTCTCCTTAGGCTCCGTATCTGCTCCTGGATCAGCCAGCCACATGGCAGGAGTGGTTTCCCCTTCATCCAGCTGATGAATTATCAAGGGTATTCTCTACCTTTCTTTTTTGGGAAAGGAAAGTTTTGGAGTAGAAAACATTCTCTTCTATTTATATCTACTCTTTTCCCTCTGATTAAAGAGATGATACAGTTTGGGGAAGGACTTCAGGTCTCTATTTAGAAAGTACACGGTTAAGACAGCATTTCTAAGAGCCTCTGCTCTGCTCTGGGTCTTTATCTGGTCTTCAGGGGGATGTGAGATGTAGGGCTGCGGTTCTGAATATTTTCAAGGTTGTTGGAATAGCCACATGTTTTGTGTCAAGCTGTGTGCTTGGAGCTAGGGATACACAGACATCAAGGAGAGGATTAAGAAAGCACTCGTGTTCTCAAAGAGCCTATAAATACAGAGGTTTGTGCCACCAGCTCCTCTGATGGTGGTCAGGAACCAGGGTACAGGGTTAACAATAACTGATATTTGAATTATGATCTGTTATCTCCTATGGGCTCACAATGGCTCTGTGGCTGGGTGCTCCTGCACCCACTTACCTCTCCCAGTCTCAGTTTGAAGACCACTGACTCTAGTTCTGGCCCTCTGACCTCCATCCCAGCACTATTACCCCCTTAGCAGAGTTTTCTGGTGAACACTAACGAACATCTCCTAAGCCCTTGCAGGCACCCAGGAATATGCTCACTGTTGATCAGAAACCACATCATGGGAAACTCCTCATTTTGAAAGACCCAGATCAAACAACATTATCGAGGAAGCTTGTTCTGTCTCCCCCAGGCAGGGGGAGTTACATCTTCCTATAGGCTCCTATAGCTGTTGGCACATTTATTAGCCATATTAATAAGGATAATAGGAGTAATAATAGTAGTAAAAAGGTTTAAGTTACTGTTTATTGAGTGTGTCTATGAGCCAGGTGTCATGCTAAGTGGTTTACATGCATTATTTAATGCTCAAAAGAACCCTGGGGGGAGATACTATTATTATCCTCAGTTTACAGATTCTATCAGTGAGGAGTTGAGTTTGCACGCTGAAACCTGTCCATAGTGCTTTAAGTGAATGGAAACTTATTTTGCTCAAATAACAATGGCCTAGGGCTGCTATGGCGACTCCATGGTACCATTCTTAGCATGTAGTTTTTGGTTTTTGTTACTGTGGACACTAGAGGGCTGTCATTTTGCCAGTCTGTGTTCCAGGAGGGAGGAAGGATAAATGACAAAAAGCAAACGGTGAAGGGCAAAGAGCCTTTCCCTCTTGTGGTTTTTATTAGTTGAGAAGGTATACTTATCCCCTATCTACATCTCTCTGACCAGAATTGTGTCATGTGCCACCCTTACCTGCCAGGGAGCCTGAGAATTCTCTCTCCCTCTTTTTTTTTCTCCTGGTCTGCCCCAGGTCTCTGTTGCTTTGCAATGGGCTTTCTCTCTAGTAGCAACAAACGTGGGACTACTCTTTACTGTAGCGTTTAGGCTTCTCATTGCAGGGGTTTCTCTTGTTTCAGAGCACAGGCTCTAGGTGTTGGGCTTCAGTAGTTGCAGCATGTGGGCTCATTAGTTGTGGCTTGAGGGCCCTAGAGCTCTGGCTCAGTAGCTGTGGTGTACAGGCTTAGTTGCTCCACGGCATGTGGGATCTTTCTGGTCTGGGGATCGAACCTGTGTCTCCTGCACCGGCAGATGGATTCTTAACCACTAGACCACCAGGGAAGCCCCTGCCTTTTTTTTTTTTTTCTTTTAAGCTAGGCAGATTTCTGCCCTGAACAAAATTAAGGTATTGCTAGTAAAGAATAAGAGGAGAATGAATACTGGGTTGCTACCTGTGCTTGTCACATAAATGAAAAAACCGGGCCTTAGAGATGCTAAGGATCTTTTTGTCCAAGATCAGACAGATGGCCATGTCAGATTCAAACCCATGTCTGATGCCAGAGTCCACGATCTCGACCACTATGAGAGATTACTTCCTTAACATGATGCATTGCAATTGTCTTTTTATTTGTTCATCCCTTCTTCCCTGGACTGTGAGCTACTTATTTGTTTTGGTATCCCAGATTCCTGCCCATAGTTTGTTGAATAGATAAATGAATAAATGTTAGGACTTCAGTAGTTTCTGCAGCTCAAAATTCTTCCTAGGAAAAAGTTTTAAATTGTCCTCTTTCTATGTAATGGTTTGTAGCCACCTGTTCGCCAACAGGTAGCTGCAGGTGTATATGAAAGTAATGATCCTGGTCTTTGTGCCCCCATGGGTGCATTTGGCCACTATTTATAGGCTTCTGTTCTCTCCCTCCCTAAACGCTTAATGTGTGTTTACAGAGCAGGGTCCAATTTCTCTTTATTCTGCCTGGTCATTCAAACATAACCATACCACATTGCTCTACTTCTTAGGGACATGCACACTACTGGAATAACAATAATTTGAGGCACAAGTAGCCCTGATCCCAAATCTTATTTTTTTTCTGGGTCATGGAGCAGCCCAGGAAGGACCTAGCATCATTTAGATTCCAGTATTAAGGTGAGTTGAGAGGGGAAAAGAATTCTTAAGATACCAGTCTAGAAGGTAAACTTTTTTTGGAAAATCAAACACTGATGTCCCTAGATTTAAAAAAAAAAAAAAAAGCCATTGTTGTTTCATAGGCCATCAGAAAACATCCTGGTTTTCCTTCAAATTCAGAACGCTTGGTTGGACAGGATGAGGCTCCATCTGCTGTGGAGTTGCCTAACTCAGCTCAAGAGCAAGCTCGCAGGTACTTGGATTCCCAACACAATGGTCCAACCAGCAGTATGAAGAGATGCCTAGGCTCCTCTCTCCAACCCCATGGGTCCCTGCCAGTAGCTTACTATCGCTAAAGGAATTAGATGATAAATATTTGCCACTTATTAAACAGTTACTATCTGTTGGGCGCTATGCTAAGTGCTTTACTTTGTCTCATTTAATCCTTAGAACAACACTGTCACTATTACTGTCACCTATAAACAAGGAATTGAAGGCTTGGTGAAAAGACTCAATTTGCCCAACAGTCACTGTACTAAAGGTTGATCTGGGGAGCCTGGTCTGCCCATCTTGATCTCTAGCAGCCTCACAAAGTCACCTTAAGAATTTAAAAAACTCAATGATGGGACTTTCCTTGCGGTCCAGTGGTTAAGACTCCACACTTCCACTGCAAGGTACATGGGTTTGATCCCTGGTCGGGAACTAAGAGTCCACATACCTTGTAATGCAGCCAAGACAAAAATAAGACAAAATTAAAAAAAACAATGGTAGTGATGGCAGTAGTGGTAAAGAACTTGCCTGCCAGTGCAGGAGACATAAGTGATATGGATTTGATCCCTGGGTCAAGAAGATACACTGGAGGAGGGCATGGGAACCCACTTTTGTATTCTTGCCTGGAGACTCCCACGGACAGAGTCTGATGGGCTACAGTTCATAGGGTTGCATAGAGTTCGACACTACTGAAGTGACTTAGCATGCATACAATGGTAGTGATACTGATATATTCCTACTATTTATTGAGTGCTTCTCATAGGTCCATCTGTTCAAAGTTCTTAATGTGTGATAATGATAACTCATTTAAACCCTCACAACAATCCTTTTAGGAAGGTCTTAGGTTTTCAGATGAAGACAGAGAAAGGCTAAAGCAGCTTTTACAAAGTACCATGACTTGTGAGTGGCAGAGCTAAAACTTGGCTATTTTTATTGGGCTATAACACAGTCTAGTTAAAACAATGTGCCTGCTATGAAAACTCAACTTCAAGATAAGGCCACCAGTCCTCCCTTGCAACCAGTCTGCCGGTTCTAATTCCCTTCGATTTAAAAATTCTTAAGTCAAAATAAAATAAAATAAAAATTCTTAAGTCATTGCTGGTTCAGCATCACATGGACAGTAGGTGGTAAAGATTGGATTCAAAGCTGGGTTGGTTTCTGACTTCAAAGAAGGAATCTTTATCACTGCACTGTTCCAGCACTAACTTTTAACTTGGGTTAAACCCCAGTACAAAGGACAAGTCATAGACCTATCTGAAACGGACTTAGAAATCATCTAACCTGGGGTTTCTCAACCTTAGCACTACTGACATTTTGGGCTGGATAACTGTTGTGGGGACTGTCCTGTTCATTTTTCGATGTTGAACAACCCTCCTGGTCTCTATCCACCAGCAGCACTCCCACCCCCACCCCACCCTAGGTGTAACAACCAAAAATATATTCAGATGTTGACAAATGTCCAGGGAAAGTGGGAAAGGGGCAAAATCGTCCCTGGTTTGAAACCACTGATCTGAACTCTCTCCTCATTTTGCAAATAATGGAGCAGGGGTCCAAAGAGATGAAGCAACTGGCTTAAGCTAGTTAGCCGAATCCATGTTGTTCATGCAACATCACTGTGTCCTTATAATATACAGGGCACAACATGGAACCTGAAGAAATTAGATGCTATCTTAGTCCTTACAGTCTAGTACGAGTGAAAAGCTATTGCACAAATAGCTTTAATTGTACGAAGCTGATAAGCAAGAAAGTGTTAGGCAGCAAGGTCCAGAGAAAGAGAATATGAATCTGTTTTCCTGAGATCTGGATCTGCCAGTTTTTATCTGTGGGGCTTAACCAAGGTTCAGGTTCACCACCAATGAAACAGAGCTCATATATACTCTGCTTATACCCGGTCCAAAACGGGTCTGCGAATTCATTGTGCAAACTGTGACGCTCTTACAGTCATCGGGTATTAGTAAGATGACCAGAAATGTGATAAAAATTATGATTAAAGGCTTTCAGGACTGGGGAGAGCCCTGTAGCGGTGGCCTCATTCCTGGACCTTCCAACTCGAGAGCCCCATTCTTTTGCGGGAGAGGGACCAAGTAAAGAGCTCCCTCCCTCAGAGCACCTCTTCCCTTGCCTGGAACCGACCAGGTCAGATGGGCGAATTCGCGGTACAACTCCGAAGGAGTCCCGCCAGAGGGAGTTACTACGCTGCCCTCCGGCCACTCAAGCTCCGCCCGTTCTAGGCTGTGGCCCCGCCCTCAGGGAACAGACTCCGCTCCCTTCGCCCTGGAACTCCAGAGGCGCGGTGCCTCCAGGACAATCCCTCGCCCGAGCCGGAGTTTCCCGAACTCCCTCGATCTCCACCCGGCCTCCCTCGGCCTCCGGGAGCGGAGGCGGCGGAGATTGCCGAGGGGCGCTGGCCCCGCCCCCTCCGCGGGCTCGGCCGCCACCGCCCCCTCTCCCCCAGCCACCCCGGCCTCCCGCGCGGGCTGGAGTCCCCGATCCCGGGCCCTCCCTCCTCCTTTCTCTCTCCCCGCCTTCCCGGTGCTGCCACAGTGGCGGGTCGGAGGATCTCGGCCAGTCAGCTCGTTCCGGCCTCCAGCCCCTCCTCCCCCCAAATAAACACCCCTCCCCAAGCCTCTGGAGCCCGGACCGCCCCCTTCCTCCCTCTGCCCGGCGTGTGGCGAGGGCCAGTGTGAGGGAGTGAGCGCGGGCCGGCGGGCCAGCTTCGTGAGTGAGCGAGGCGGGGGGCGCAGCGGGCCGGGCCGGGGGTCGCGTGTGCGCGTGGGGGCGCGAGCGAGTGCCCGTCGCGACCCGCCGGCGGCCCCGAGCCAGGGAGCCGACCAGCGAGAGACCAGAGGCTACCGCCCGCCGCCGCCGAAGGGGGCAGCGGGCCCGCGCGCGCGCGCGCGCGCACGTACGCACGCACGCGGGGGCGGGTGCAGGCGCGCGCCCGCCTGTCGCGACAGTCGGGGCCGAGGCCCAGGGGGAGGTGGCCTGTCGCGGGTCGCCCGGCTCCCGGAGGCGAGGGGGCCTCGGGCGGATGGCGGAAGGCGCCCAGCCGCAGCAGCCGCCTCAGCTTGGGCCCGGCGCCGCTGCCCGGGGGATGAAGCGGGAGTCAGAGCTGGAGCTGCCGGTGCCCGGAGGGGGAGGAGACGGAGCCGAGCCCGGCCTGAGCAAGCGGCCGCGTACCGAGGAGGCGGCGGCCGACGGCGGCGGGATGCAGGTGACCGCGCAGGGCAGGCGCCCAGTTACCGTGGCGGGGTGGGGGGGTGCGGCGGGAGCGGCGCGGGGCTGCGGGGCTTGGAGGGCGGAGGGCTGCCCGGGGTCCCGGCTTGGAGGTGGGAGGGGGCCGGTCGGGGCCTGCGTGGAAGGTGGGGTGAGCCCCGACTTGGAAGCTAAGGGTGCAGGAGGAGCCTGGTGTGCCCTGGAGGGTCCTGATCTCTGAGGGGCCGAGGGGGGCACGTAGCACGAATAGGTGTTGAGAGGAAATCGAACGTGCTTGAGATGGATTCCATTTCTTTACACCCTTCTTTAGTTCCTTGGCGGGGAGTGGAAGCCGAGAGATCCTGGTCCGTTGCCCGGAGAGCTGGGGACCGAATCGAAGACTGGGGGGGCGGGGGGTTGGGAGGGACAGTGGTGGGACACCTCCCCAAAAGAGGGAGTACCGTTTTTGGCAGCCCTGGACACACAACTGGGATGGAGAACGGGATCGGCATAGAAGGGAGGAGTGAAAAGCGAGAAAACTCCTCGAGAGCCCAAAGGGGATGTGGCTTAGGTTGTGGGTTAAATCAGTTACACGAGGAGTGTGAGAAGTACGAGGAGTTGGGTAGCGTTGTGGCTACACCGTGGTGCTCAAGCTCGTTAGCTTCGGGGAGCATCTGGTGAGCCTGGGGACACAGGACCTGGCCAGTTGTATCTTAGGACACTGACTAGATCTTTATTGTCCTGGAATATAAGAGAAAATTTATAGGACTGTTAGAAGATTGGATTCTGAATTGTGGACTCAAGGAGAAGCTGGTTGGTTTGGAAAGGGACTGGCAAATGTAGTGACCATGTCAGTTGACTTTGTAGTTGGGGGAAGAGCCTGAAGCCTTCCTTGATTTGATTTTAGATTTGGTCTCTGTTCAGAACATACTTGCTGTGAAATGGTGGGTTTCCCTACCAGCAGTCTGCCCAATTCTCTTAGCATCATAGAATATTAGAGAATCATCTGCCTGGAGTTCTTAACTTGGAGAGACTTGGAAGATTCTTCTGCAGAATAGTTTATGGATACTCTCTGGTGAGAGGGAGTCAATAGTTTTCATCTTTTCTATTCGAGTCCCAAAATGTTTCAACCTCATTAGGTAGATGAGGAATCAAAAAAGCTGGAGCAGACTAGTGACTTGCCTAGGGCTACCCAGTTAGCTGGTAGTGAAACTGGAGCTTGATGCCTGGACTTCTGATTCCTATTCCTGTGCTCTCTCCATTACAGCACTCTTGGAAATCTCTGCAGTGCTAAAAGACTTCCTGTGCACTGCTCTCGCTGCTTTTCAAGGCTCTGTCTGACTTCCTGTGTTAGAGACGGAGCTGTATTTAAGCCTGGCGTGTTTGCTCTGTGCTTCTTGGTCTCCCTTGCAGCGGCCACTCTATTACTTGTGTTGACTTGGGTAAAGTGACCCTCCTGGTGTTTATTTTTGAATTCTTTTGTTTCACTTGCCTGCTTTTGTTCTCCATTTGAACTCCCTCTGGCAGGGGGCTTGTGCGAAGTAAACACCCCGGGCCTTGGAAAAAATATAGAGGAATATAGGGAGACTTCAGGTGATCTGGGTCATCTGGAAGATGAGAGAAGATTGGGTTTGGGTGCTGGTGAGCATGTCCGCTTGGTGTGTGTATATATCTGTGTCCATTTATTGTTTCTGTCAATCACAGTTAATAGTGAGTCTCCTACTGCCTTCCCCCTCTTTCCTCCTGGGGCACATTATTTGCTGGTTGCCTTCAAATTGGCT
Source organism: Dama dama (assembly GCF_033118175.1). NCBI lineage: Eukaryota > Metazoa > Chordata > Mammalia > Artiodactyla > Cervidae > Dama > Dama dama. The sequence goes on from NC_083702.1 coordinate 45,118,818, forward strand.
GAGGATAGCAGTATTTGGAAATGGAGCAGTGGATAGGGACTTTGGAGTATGAAGAGGAAGCTGTGGATTAGGTCCTCTGGGTACAGATGGGCACCTTAGAACTATCCCACAGAGAATGCTTTTTTCACTCTGTGGATCTGTGGATCTTTATTTATTTTTCACTTTATGCATTCTCTTTGTTGTAGCACCAATACACCATGTCACACAGGTATTCACGTCATCATTGACTTAGCCCCCTGCCCGAAACAATCTGCATGGTTCTGGGAAAGTCCCTTTGGGGGCCTCTAGAGAGGCCTGGCGCGCTGTGATTCATGGGGTCGCAAACAGTTGGACACGACTGAGCGACTGAACTGATTACCATAGTTGTAAAATACAGTGTTTGTAAAGGATGATTTATAAGTTACCTCTAAAAAGATAGAGAAAGTTCCTTGACTTTAAAGAACTTGGTGTCTGCAATCTAGGTAGGGAGCCAGAATGGGTGAAAAGTTGGAAAAAAAAAAAAAGTGTGTGTATGTATTTGTGTCATATATATGTATGTATATTCTCTGTGTGTATATATATATATATATATATATATATATATATATATATATATGACTTTTTTGGTAAGTTCCAGAGGAACAAGAGTAGGGATGCCACAAGGCAGATTCTTGTCACAGGCTTTGCAAACTTTAAGACCAAAGTATGCTGAGGATTCGTGCCATTGGAGCCAGAAGCAAAAGATGGTTGTTCTTGCTGAAATGGTCAAGGAAGGCTTTATGGAGAAGTTGAAATTTGAGGTCTAATTGGGAGTAAAGGAAAAGTAATGTTCATGAAAAGATGAAATTTAAGCTTAGGTCACCTACATTTCTAGGACCTTCCTATCATTCTGATAATTATGATAGGATATTTAATATTCATTTAACTGCTGTTTATTGAGCAGCTGCTAAGTGCCAGGCCCTGTTTTAGAGCCTAGGAAATATAGTAGTAAACAAAACAAAGACTCCGCTCTCATGGAACTAAGATTCTAATTGAAAGAGACAGACAATAAAGAAATCCACTATTATTGGGTGACTTTAAGTGTTGAGAAGAAAAATGAAGCAGGGAAAGGCAGAAGAGTGGTGAAGAGGGTGGTTAGGGAAGGCCTCTGTGATGGGTGACCTTTGGGTGACCTGGGGGAATTTGACGGAAGGGGGTTCAGACAGAGGAACTGTGGGTGCAGAGGCATTGAGAGAGTACACTTGATGTGTTTGAGAACAAGAGACCAGTGGAGCTGGAGGAGAATGCAGGGGCGAAGCAGGTTTAGGAAGTGATATCAGTGGTGTAGACATGTCTATAGGTTCATGTAAATAGACATTTAAAAATTCTAGAGTAGCTTGCTTTTTGGTATATGGGTTTGTCTTGAAGCACTTGTTTTTTTTTTTTTTTTCTTATATCTTAGCACAAATGGCATTTCTTGTAGGTCATAGCTCCTTTTGGGAAGCCTTCCCTCCTGACAGCTTAATTCGCACCAGTCAGACCCACCTCTTGCCTCCTGTTGTATTGGTGGTTAATTATGCATCATCTTGTATTGTCTTCTCATTGTTTTATTCCTGTTTCCTTAGTGATACTGTAAGCTTCTAGAAGCCATGAACTATACTTTCTTTGTGTTTATCCTTTATAATACCTCACAGTTTTGAGTACATAGTAAGTGCTCATTGCCTGTTAAACTGAAGTTGAAATTTTGCCTTTTTAAAATAATTAAGGGATAGAAAGATAAAGAACATTACAGCATACTAACACATATATATGGAATTTAGAAAGATGGTAACGATAACCCTATATGCAAAACAGAAAAAGAGACACAGAAATACAGAACAGACTTTTGAACTCTGTGGGAGAAGGTGAGGGTGGGATATTTCAAAAGAACAGCATGTATACTATCTATGGTGAAACAGATCACCAGCCCAGGTGGGATGCATGAGACAAGTGCTCGGGCCTGGTGCACTGGGAAGACCCAGAGGAATCGGGGGGAGAGGGAGGTGGGAGGGGGGATCGGGATGGGGAATACGTGTAAATCTATGGCTGATTCATATCAATGTATGACAAAACCCACTGAAATGTTGTGAAGTAATTAGCCTCCAACTAATTAAAAAAAATATTCAATTCAAAAAAAAAATAAATAAAATAATTAAGGGATAGAAAAAATACCATAAAATTTAGGGGTGAGAGTACTTTCAGGAAATATCCTGACCTTTTGAGTGTCAAAGGATTAACCCATTTTCTAACAGAAGTCATTTGCTGGGGTTAATTTCCCAAGACCACAGACTAAATGGAGATACAGGTCTAAGCTGCAGATTCCAAGCTGAACCCTGATAAGTTATAGCCACTGAGCTTTTCGCGATAAATCATTACTTCCCAAAATGGAGCACTGGGGACATGAGAGAGTCTGTGGTGCTTATGTTATGATCCTTGTGCTAAGAAGGACCCCTGGGGTGGGGGGGAAGAGGGAGGGTCCCTCGTTTCTAGGCCAGTATCCAGAAGCTTTATGTGGGTGGCAGAGGAGTCGGCACAGCCCTAGAAACAGTTTAGAGAACCCTCAACTGCAGAGTAGGAGGGAAAAGACAAATTCCACCTGAAAATTGAAACACAGCTTGAGAAATATAGTGACTTGTTAAAGAGGGTATTTGGAAATACTGTACTCTAACCTGGTAGAAAGTTAAGTGAGTTATTAGAGATTTGTTTCACTTTAAGCAAGTCTGATATGTGTGAAAAACTGGGGCCTTATGAAACATACCAGGGAATGAATTCTTTTGGTCAGCTCCTCTAGTGAATATAAACAATTTGATGAGCAAAAATTCAGATTTTGATGCAGCTTTCTAGGAACTTAGAAAGTTCACCTTCATAAAGCAAGGTGCACCTTAATTATTATTTATAGCTTTCAGCAACATTCTTTATGATAGTGAAATGTCGGAATGTGGTTATTACATGGCTAACTGACTGCTTCTGACCATAGAATCATAACATAAGTCTAGTATAGCTAAGTGAGTTCAGAAGTTGTTCATGTTAGTTTTTGATTCTAGTAGTAGGAGGATTTTCTGGTCTCAGGGAAGGGTTTGCAGGTAGCTTGTAATTGCTTTGTAGATACTGCATTTCTTAGTTTATCTTTCAATTGCTCATTTCCGGGTTTCTTTCCTCCTAGGTGGAAGTCTCTTTGGACTTTGAGTGTCTGGTGCTGAAACTGAACATGGATGCTACCATTTGAGTAGACTTACCAATATGCTTTCTTTCCAAGTGATTTTGTGAACAGTCTCTCACTAAAATTACTGAATTTTTCATTTCTGCATGTCTTAGTCTGCTCAAGCAGACTGCAGACTGGGTGGCTTAAACAACAGGAATTTGTTTCTCACAGTTCTTGGGGCTGGAGGTCCAAGATGAAGGTGCTGGCAGATTTGGTGTCTGATGAGGGCTCTCTTCCTGGCTTGCAGACAGCTGCCTTCTTGCTGTGTGCTCACATGGCCTTTTCTCCATGTATGTTAGTGGACACACACACACACACACACACACACACACACACAGAGGGAGAGAGAATCTCCTTTTCATAAGGGCTCCCATCATGGGATGCAGTGGTGGTGGTGGGATCCTCCCCTTATGACCTAATCGCCTCTCAATGGCCCCTCCTCCAATTACCATCAGATTGTGGGCTTGGGCTTCAACATATTAGTTTGCGGAGAGGGGGAGGGGGAGGGGACACAGACATTCAGCCGGTAATATAGTCCCTAATTTACCACGAGAGTGGTAAGTATTGTAGTTGGAGAAACTGAGGTAGCACAGTCATGTAAAAATGACTAATTTTTTCCCCCCAGCCTCACAGGGCAGCTTGTGAGCGTATAACTGGGAATGTCTAAGAGGCAGAAAGATCTGAATTCAAAATAGAGTTATTCTGCAGGGTGACTCAAGAGGTTATCCTGAGTTGAATTTGTCTTCTAACTTCCTCTCCCATTTTTCTAGTCACTGTCTTTCTTTTTTTTTTTTTTCTTTCACACTGATACGTGAACACAGCAGAAGCTAACTAGAGGTTTAACTTTCATTTTGATATAAAGCAGACTGGTGCAGACAGGCCTCAAGATTATAGGGCTGAGAAAGAAATTCAGTGTACTGCTTGGTGTAAACAAGAATGTTGCTAGTGAATCTCTGGGTTGACATCTCTCAGGCCATCAGTCTGGTATCAGGCTTTAATGATTTATGGAAACAATGTGTGCTGTGCTTAGTCGCTCAGTCCTGTCTGGCTCATTGCGACCCCTTAGACTGCAGCCCGCCAGGCTCCTGTGTCCGTGGGGTTCTCCAGGCAAGAATCCTGGAGTGGTTTGCCATGCCCTCATCCAGGGGCTCTTCCCAACCCAGGTCTCCCACATTGTAGGCGGATTCTTTATCACCTGAGCCACCAGGGAAGCCCAAGAATACTGAAGTGGGTAGCTTACCCCTTCTCCAGGGGAACTCCAACCCAGGAATTGAACCAGGGTCTCCTGCATTGCAGGTGGATTCTTTACCAGCTGAGCTACCAGAGACAACCCAATAAAGCTGGTCGTTTTTGTGAGTGGACTTGTTTGAATTGTTTTTTCTTTACGTTTGTAAAGCTTAGTGCACATCTTTTTTTCTGGGGCTAATGTACCCTTCCTTTAAAGACAGGAGGGAAGAGCCCTCGAGATGATGGAAAGGAAATGGCAGTAGCTAGAGCGTGAGCAGACAGATGGAGGTGGGATGACTAGTGTGTGTGGTGTTTAGGTGGCCCCTATGAGTATCCAGTTTCCTATTCCTTGCCCCTCCAGCCCCAGTGCAGGCAGGCAGCTTACATGGCTAAGGTTTCATTATCTAATCCATCAAAGATCGGCTTGAATAAACCCATTGGCTAGCGCTGATCTAGTTAGGAGGGTAGTGCAAAGCCGCTTGAGCCAGGATTGGGGCAAATCGGATCAGAACTGCCTTGTGAATCCTGGACATATTTCTGTAATTTGGGTGGTAAATCGGTTTGGGAAATCACTTAGGAGCCAGAGCTCACCATCAGCCTGGAGTGTTTCCATATGTTGTCCTGGGGACCCTGAGGGGAAGTGGATGGAGGATTTGACACATTTCTCTGGAATATAGTCAGGTTGCTTTGATTATTTGAGTCTGAACACTTTTTGGTCTCTCATGCTCAGGAGTGACATTTTGGGAACATTTGGAGATTCCAGTTGTGATCACTCGATTGTGTCTTTTCTGAGTGATCCCTTCATCTGAGACTGAATTATGTGTGCTGCCTCTCAATTTTTAAAGGGGAGATGTTATCATTATTACCAACTTTGATATATCATTATGTTTGTTATCCATACATACTTGAAGTATGGTGTAGTGCAAGAAACACTATTTAGAATTTCATACATTGGGGTTTGAATCCTGGTTCTTCCCATTACCAGCCAGCTGAAATGACCTTTGGTAAGATATTTAGCATCTGAGCTCCTGTTTACACATCTGTGAACTGGAGGAATTACTGCATCCTCTCATGAGCTGCTGTAATCACAGACTGAGATTATTTAAAGTTCCCATCATGGAACCCATTAGTAAATGTTTATTTCTTGCCTCCTTTATAACCTGCTACACTGTATTCCACGAGTTCCTGCTCACTGCTCTATCAGCATGGAGTGGTTAACGTGCTTCTGATTGATTAAGTGATAGAGTTGGGAGCTACCTGAGATGAGCAGTGTACTAAACTGGGAAATCTAACTGGTTTGACGTGGGTGAAGAGGTGTATGAACCTGGTTGTGGTGGTCCCTCCAGTGAGAGGAAGAGGAGACATTCACTTCCTTGCTAAGGACTAAGAGGGCTCCTGCATGGGGTGTGTGGACATTTCAGGAATCTATGGGATCTTTCCTGGGAGTGTGGATGACAGAGGCACTGGCTGTTTTGACAGCACATGGGATGCAGGAGTGAAAATGTCATTTTGTGTTCCAGATTTTATAAGGTTTGTTGGTTCAATGTATTGCATCTAATAAATGGCATTTTGTTCTCATTTTTGTTTGTGGAAATTGAGCTAGGATGAGTTTGTCTCTTGTGCTCTCCTTCCAGTCTCTTCAAACCCACCTTTCTGACTATTAACATCGTTATCCATCTAAAAGAGCTTAAAATCATATGAGAGCTTATCAAATGGATAAGGTCCATACTCTTGTTTGGCCTGCCAGGTCCTTCTGGCCTGATTTGTGCCTTCCTTTTTAGCTCCTTTCTAGTCTGTGTCAAGGGACTGGTAGCTTCCTGAGCAGGCTGTGCCGCTCAGGCTCATTCATACCTCAGTGCTTTTATTTCTGTTCTTTCCGAAATTCCTACCTCACACCTCTCATCTCATCCATGAGGCTGTCTTCAGGAATAAGCTGGGATACTGATTCCTCCTGGATGCCTTTTGTCTATGCTTCATCCCTCCCGCATTCCTGCTGCTTTCCAGAAGGTCGCGTCCAGAGCTCTGTTCTAGGACTTTTTAGATTAACATTTGTTCAGCTGTCTGCCCCTCCCCCACCCCCCATCCCCCATCCCCCAGACTGTGTGATCAAGGGAGCCTTTGGGATCCATAGGATCTAGCACTGCCCTCATCTAACTAATCAAGAAACTGTCTTTCTTGTTGAACTGAACTTTGTCTTCCTGCTCCTCGGTTGGAGCCAGCAGATGGCTTTAATTATTTTTCCAGATTATCCCTGGGGGGTCTGGCCCTTGTTCTGCTCTCCAGCTCCTGCAAAGACTAGGTGTTGTGGGATTTGAGAATGGTGCCTGATCTTTCCATTGATATCAGGGTTAAAGGTGACTCTAGAGGGGGTGGAGTTTAACTGCTGAATGTGCCTGGTGGGCATGGCAACCTGACGTTAGGTTTCCTGTGCTCAGATATTAATTGAGAGCACGTGTGTATGTATGAAAAGGGCCTCTGTGACTGAGGAACTAGCGGAACCACGCGAGGACAGGGCAGTTAGAGCTAACCTCCTCTGGTTCATTGGAGCAGTCTGTTGACCTGCCCTTCAGTGGCGGCGCTGCTGAGAGCTTCTGGAGTGCTGTGGTTCAGATGTATTACCACCACTTGGGCCTAAGCCCATTTGATCAACTGTGGACCTTCACCTTTCCCTTCTCAACCAATGAATTTCATAAGCTCTTACAGCTTGTTTTTATGGATGCAGAAAAATATCTGAGACACCTCACAGAATGCACACTCTTTTTCAGATGGTTCATTGGATATGTTTAAAAACAGGGAAACTTAATACAGTTCTTGTAAATCTCAGCTTTGGAGACAGGTTCATAGAAGTATTTTGCAGGAATCTTTTCTCTCTGGCTCTCGTCATACCCACCTCCTTTCCTTCATCTTCTGATTTGTGCTCCTATTAATCTTCGCCTGTTCTCCAGCCTCGAGACTCCCCTTGCCAGTTTAGTTGGGGCCTCTTTAAAGGCGACATGGGCATACTTTATAGTGTTTCTGGTTGTTCAGATGCTGGGTGAATAAAGCAGATTCTAAAATGGGAATGAGAGCGAGAGCAACCAGTTATATCACTTCCTTCTAATGTGTTCTGCACATACGTGGCATCTAGAAATTTCAGTTGAGGATTTAAGGCACAGCACACATGATAAATACCACTTATGAAGTAGATGACAGTTTTGAATTGCCAAATGATAATGGTTGAGTAACTGCTTAAAAACCTATTTTCCCAAGGGTGGAAACCAAGCCTTTGAAGTTTAGGCTTCCACATGGGTGTGTTCAGCCACAATTCTTAGGTTTTTTTAGGGACCTAAGTCCCCAGATAATATCCTGGTATGTGGGATTTTTCCCGCAGAGAAGCTGGTTCCCTGGTTTCTCCTTTGCCAAGGGAAAGAGATTTTGCTCTGAGCACTGGATATTTTTTTCCAGGCATGTGGTTTTTGAGGAGGCACACTGTTTACTTTTCTTCAGGGCTGCATTGATTTTGTCAGATCCTAATTGTAAATACCACTAGCAAAGCATGATTTACTGTAAAGGGTGGGCAGGGGGGTACCCGAGGGACTCTCTCAGCTCTGGGGTTGGGGGCAGGGAGCAGGAGCCACGCCGGTAGGACTAGGGGAACTGCAGACATGGTCTGGGGGCACCGTGGGGTTTGCGTGTGGGCCCCAGTCGCTGCTTGAGTTGGAACACTTTTGAAGCCGAGGCTCACGGGAAGTTCTTCCAATTGCTTTATTTTGAGCAGCTTTTTCCTCCGCGTTGGCAGCTGTGTGGAGGAGGGGGCGTTAGCTCCTGTCAGCCAGGATGGTTTCCAGAGCAGACCCGTATGGATTTCATTTAAGCATTTATTTCAGGGGTATGTGGCTTGTCGGGAGTCAAGAGGACTTCGGTTCCATTTTCCTGGAAGTTGGTGGGCTTCTGTGAGCTGCTCTATTTATCTTGGACAGGGAGGCAAGTAGAAAAGCGGCTGTACAGTTAGCCCTTGTTACAGGAGCTTCGTTTCGTAGGTCATCCTCTTGGGGATTTTTGTACAGTCATATTTACAGCCTTAAGATTTTCTTTGCCTCTCCCCTCCCCCCTTTTCCTTCTGCAGTTGAGTGCTCCATAAAAATTCTGAGGAAGGTGGGTAATAATTTAGGGTGTTGCTGTTTAGTCTCTAAGTCGTGACCAACTCTTTGCTGCCCTGTGGACTGTAGCCCATCAGGCTCCCCTGTCCATGAGAATTTCCAGGCAAGAATACTGGACTGGGTTGCCATTTCCTTCTTTAGAGGATCTTTCTAACCCAGGGCTCAGATTCGCGTCTCCTACATTGGCAGGTAGATTCTTTACCACTGAGACACCAGAGAATTTGGGGTAGAAGACAAGAATTGTTTGGCTCCCTACCCCACCTCCCTTTCTTGCCCAGCCCTCCCCACCCCATCCTTTGCAAAAGAATCTGCAAAGGAGGTCGCTTATCCCTTAGTCAGACTGGCCCATCTCCTGATCCATCGGAATCTGTGGCTTTCACAGCTTTCACCTGCTATTTCTTGGTTTCCAGGGGGTGGGGTAGTAGGATCGTGATTTCAAAGCAAGAACTGGCAAAATGGGACGGTGTTTTTGTGGTGGCTCCCAGCACCTACAAAGCTGAGCTCATGGGCTTGCGCCTCATACTAACTTCCAGGAACACTGTCAGTGGCTGGCTTGATGGCCTTGGGGACTTTGTTGAAGCTTCAGGAAGTCTCCACAATGGCAGTCTCTCACAGTGGGAACATTGGCAAAGCTAAGGGGAGTTGGTATCGCTTGTTTTGAAAGTGTGACTGGTCTTCGACTGCCCGTCGCAGTGAGAGGGAAGAGGCGGCCTTGTCTGAAGAAGGGAGGGTTGTGCTCTACAGCCCTCACTTAGGTGGCCCGTCTCCTGTTTGTGTTTGCTGTCTCACGTCCAGACTTCATGGCGTATTTTGTATGTTGCATTTACACTTGAAGCCGTAGTCTGACTTTTAGTAAACTGATTTGGCTAACCTTGGTATCACCCTGGACTTGGAAGTGATGCTGGTCATATTTACCCATGAAATGTCTGCTTCAGGGCTTAGAGGTCACCGCTTCTGCCGGTGGCCTCCCCTCCCCAGCTCCGCTCGCTGTGCATTAGCGATACGTCTTTTGTCCCTGCTCTTGGTGTTACGGGTCTTTAGCTGCTTGTTGTGGCCTAAATAGATCTTTCTGCTGCAGCATTTTGGCTTGGAACTGACTGTGTTTTACAGTGTTGGAGATCAGTTGGCTAATTGGCATGTGGTGTCCACAAAGCAGAAGCCTTTCAAAGAGATACTTACCACGGACCATTTGTGATTTTTGTCAGTTATGTAAAAATGCTGTGATTAACCCATACCCATGTGTCCATGTGCATGAGCAGTCTTCCTTTATGCTTACTTGGCACTGCTCTCTCTAGCAGTAGTTTGGATTAAGTGTTCCCCAGTAGGCTTTGCATTTTAATCCTTGGAAGCCTGTTTCAAGAAACCTTTATATTTGATTTTCTTGAGGTTGGTGTAGGGGATCATTCACTCTTACTGAATTTTAGCTTCACTATGAATTGTTTTCTGCAGTGTTCATTTTAGGCAAATAGTAAATATTTCTTTGGTTTTACGGTATCCCAGAATTTGAAGAAACCTAAAAAAAAAAAAAAAAAGATTGATCCAACATCCTGTTTTAAGCAAGGAAATGGTCTACTTCATATTATCCCAAGCTGTTTTTTAATTGATTGTCCTTTGCGAAATGATAATTGGTGTCATTCTGACAAACATACACACAAAGTCATTTAACTTTGGAATAGAGTTAAACAAAATTTAAGCTATCTCATTTTGCTTTTCATAAGCAGATGTTGTGACTAAATTTATAGAAACATGTTCAGTGAAGCATCTTCCTCTCTTCCCTCTTCCCCTTGTTAGTCTCTTGTTATTCCACCCCCTTTCTTTTCACACAAGCACTAGTATACTCCATACATTCTTTTTGCACCTTTCTTTACTCTATCAGAGGGTTCTTTTTTAATTGTAACAGGGCTTATTAATATTTTCATTAATGATTTCTGAGTTTGTGTGTGTGATACTTAGGAAAGTTTTTCCCACTCCATGATTATAAAAACTAGAATGGACTTGCAGACAGAGAGACCTGAGTTGGAGCCCTAGCTTTTCCACATCACAGCTGTGTGATCTTGGTTAAGTGACTTTTCTTAGGCTCAGCTTTTTTGCTTATAAAATATGTTATAGAATTGGTATAAGAATTAAAAGAGATAATGTATGTAATGTGCTTAGTTCAGAGTCTGACACTGAGTAGGTGTATCTACCAAGCCCTGTTTTCTTATATCTCAGTACTTTTTTCACTTTCTTACAGGCAGGAAATTGAAATCTTAATCTTAATCTGTGTTTTCTTGGCTTCTCCATCAGTACCAGGGATATATTATAATAAGAATTTGGTAGATGTTATTTTTGGTTTTTTGCTTTTATTTTTTTGCCTTAAAGTTATCAGTCTCTATCTAGTTTTATTGCCGATCAAATAATGGGTGAACAATAGCTAAATCAGTGGATTGGTAATGGTGGATAGTTTGAAATCATGAGAGCTGAGGTCATCTCAAAGTTTCCTGGATCAGCTCTCTGCTTCAGTGAGATGAAGTAGAAGCTGTGCGCATTTTTATGGACAAGTTGTTTCAGGCTCAGAGGAGGTATGAGAGCGAGCAGTATGCTCAGATTTTCAGCTTTGGGACGAAGTGGAATCTTTCATTTCTTATGATTTTCTACTGTTTGGATGTGATTTCTCTGGGAGTTTCTTATATGGAGGGTTTTTTTCCATCATTTACATTTATTTTTTTAAACACATAGTGTATTCACATGGGTGATGATTCAAATTGTGCAAAGGTTGAAAAGGAAAAAATCTCTGCCTTTCCCAGCTACGTAGTTTCTCTCCTTGAAAGTAACCAATATGGTTAGTTATCTCAGTATCTGTCCAGAGATAGTACTTGCATAATATTTTCCCCATCCCCCCCATTTTAAAAACTCAAATGGTAGTGTTAATATTTATATACTTTTCCCTGAAGTATTTGGAGATCATTTTATATCAGCTTATATTGACATTTTTCTCCATTTGTTAGGTTTCTGGAATTAGGATTATTCTGTTCAGGTCTACTGAGATAACTATATCTAAATGTCTCTGGTAAGAATGACTCTGATTAGTATAGGATCTCATAAAGTCTGAGCCTGTGTTTTTATGGAATCACAGGGTTAGAGACCTAATGTGCATCTTCTTTCTTGTGAATACCCATAAATCCTTGATGGACGATACCATTTAAAGATGCTTGAGCACAAGGTAGGCATCCTCCTCTCTCCACCTGCCCATGTCAGCTACTCCTGGTCCTGTCTTTTTGTGGCTGTGGGGCCCATTTCGGGTCAGATGTTCCATGTGTCATTGAGTTAGTAATGATACTCTGGATCTGCCTTGAGTCATTGCATTTAAGCTTTAACTGCAAAGTGATTTTATTCATTATGACACCTTCTATATGAGACATATCCAAAATGCCCAGGGTTATCCTGATTGAATGTTACTGCTGTCAGGAGACTGTTCAGTGAACCAAGTTTGGTGCTGAATTGTGAGAAAGAAAGATTTGGTTCCTGATAGGTGTTTGCGTCTCAGCAGCCATAATTGCTGTTAGTTTCACTTCACTCTTCTGTTTATGGAAAGCTCAGGATTGAGGCAGTGCTCTTCATCCCTGGAATATGACCACTCTGTGACTAAGACTTAATGGGAGGTAAACAGATATGGGTCAACAAACAGGGCATATTTTTCTTTACTGGACAGTAGTGGATTCTGATTCAGATATAGAATTAAAGATTTCAAGCTAAGGCTTTGATTCTAGCTCGGTTAACCTGTATACATGTCTGCATTTAAAGATATGAACTAAAAACAATGCTTTTCAAAATTGGCTTCTGCAGTGGACCTTTGTCTCCACAAAAATATCATAGAGGAGGTCGCATTCCAGCTGTTTGGAGAATGAGGCTGGTGGGGATGTGTCTTGCATCCTAGATGAATGCTTACCTCCACTGTGTGGTTATGTTCATCTCACCATACAGTCTTTCTGTTCCTGAGGTCTCTGTGGCCAGCAGGGAAGGGGCACCAGATGCTGTGTTGATTCTCCTGTTCGCTTCTTCTTGCACACCTGGTGTAAGGTTTCCAGGCATTTGTGCAACCTGAGAGCAGAAAGCGCCCGTATTAGCAGTTGAGAGATGGGTTGGCAGGTGGTTCAAATTACTCCATGTTCCTGATAAGAGCCACTGATGCAGGCTGGTGGCTGCTGGGGGTGGGAGATGGACTGCCAGTGCCCTGTCCAGCAGGAATGGTGGTGTGGGTCTCTGGTTTTCTAGGACTCCAAGAAGGTACCCAGAGGCAGTTTGAGAGGTCTGGCTGGCATCTTGGGGAAGTAGCGCGATTAAAGGAAGCACATCTTGCCTCAGAGGAGATGGGTCTTAGGAAATGGTGGCTCCCAGCAGGAGCAGCACCAGCACTGAAAATATGAAGTGCAGGTTCAAGGAAGAGAGCGGTGATTTATTACTCCACCTCTGAACCCAAAACCCAGCTGAAGGGTTTATTGTCAGGTAGTGCTAGGCACAGTGAGGACTAAGACCAACCTGCAGAGGGGAAGTGGATGTATATACAGATGATTTTAATACAAGGTGATCATTGCTGTGATAGAGGCTTAACTGTGCATATGTCACAGCCTGGTGCTCTGGGTAACATATACTCTGTGAAACTCTCTTCAGAGCGGTGATCACACTATATTAAAATACTGGGGTAAGAGGTGCCGTTCTGCTATCAGACAGCCTTGATTCAAATTCTTTTCTCTCCATCTACTTAGCTGTGTGTCCTTTGGGCAAGTTCCTTATCTCCTCCGTGCTTCAGGTTTTCATCTGTAAAATGGGGATAATAATAACTCTCACAAGCTTGCTGTGAATATTAGATGAGTTATTATAGTAAATGTAATATGCTTGGCAGAGTGCCTGGCCCGTGATGAGCACTGTGTAGGTGCTGTCTGTTACAGTGGCTGTTACAGCACCTGGAGGGGCAGACCAGACAAACCTGGGTGTGTCACGTCAAACCCCTAACCAGTGGCAGTGCAGGGGTTGGTGTTACTGTATTCACTGAAAGGTTTTTAGCAGTGACTAAGACCTGGACAGAAGCAAATAAATGAAGTGTTAACCGGCTGTGTGACTGTGTACAATACATGATGAGAGTCAATTCTTTGGAAAGCGTGTAAAAGGAATATTGATGTGAGAGGTTTCAGTATCCCCTGCCAATTTCAGAGAAGGGATCTTGCTATTCCTTTTTAGGCCCTTCAGCTTTCTTGACGTTTTGAATATAGACTATATACCTTCCTTTAAGGTAGGACAGTACTTGACTGTTTCAGACAGGCATCTTTCCTGCTTTTTAGAAACCTCTAGAAGAAAGCATTTTAGAACAGAATACACCCATCCATCCATCCTTTCTACTTTCCTCTCTCCCTCCTTCTTCAAAAGGGAAAAATTGCTAGTATTTAAATCCCTTTCCTTGTTCTTTATATTAAAAGTAAATTTCTCATGTTATGCAAAAGATAATTCCCCTTTTGCTCATTCATTCATTCAACATTTGAATGCTTACAACATGCTAGATGCCAGGATTATGAGTTAAAGGAGATTCGTATGGAATGTATGAGGCTTGTTAGGGGAGGTTTCTGGAACAACTCTACATGGGAAGAAAAATTTGGTAGCACTGTATATTGGTAAGGTGTAGGTAGAGAAATAGGTACTCATGTTGCTGGGGGGTGAAAACTCACATATATTCCACAAAGAACTATTATAATGTCTGCCAAAATGTAAAATGCATGTTTTCTTTGATCCAGCAATTCCATCTCTAGGAATTGATCCTACAGATACTCTTGTTTCTCTATATAAGAATATACAGTACAACATTATTTGAAATGGCAAAGGGTTGAAAAAAATAAAAATGCTCTTTGACAGGAGAACTGTGAATTAAAATAAGGTACATTCATAAAATGGAATATCATGCAGCTATTAAAAAGAATTAGCTCTAGATGAATGCATTTAGAAGACACTAAAATACATCAAGTATAAAAAGTCAAAGTGCTGAAAAAGGGTATAGTTAGTTACTATTTGTGTAATGAAAAAAAGTATGTATCCATGTACACATCAAATCTCTTTGCCAGGAAATGCAAGGTTCTGGTTAACACTCGTTGCCTCGTAGGAGGGCTAACGAGTGATGGAGGAAGTGGGTATAGGTAAAGATTTAATTTTTACTGTATACCTTTCGTGCCTTTTGAATTTTGTATTACATGCATGTGTTGTTTTAAAAATAAAATAAGTTATTGAAATTATATAGAAATAAGCACAGGAGCTATTTTACTTATGATCCTTAAACTTGCTAGTTTTCAGAGAAAAATGAGTAAAGTTACATGTTAGAACACAAGTGTGCCAATTCTGCTTACCACAAGCAAAGAGACAGTAGTACCCGTGGTGGCACATGGTCATTTTAATTTTGTCTGTCACGCTGTTTATTGGTGTATGGAATGTTTCCAGTGCTTATTAACTATGTCTTATTACATTTATTATTAACTGTCTTCAGTAAGGATGAAACCTGATTATAAGGAAAGTGCTCATATGAATAAGAAGATAAATATAGAGATGAATAAGAATGGAGGTGAAATTAGGAGATGATAAATGTTAATATGTGTATGGGATGATTCATTGAACAGCAGATGATATAAAGGGCCATGTGCAAATCATAAAGTGAGTTAAGAAACAAAACAAGTCAGAACCACTACCGTAAGCCTCTCTAGTTTTCTTAAGAAATGTTCCTTTACTAGAGGCGCATCCATGGATTCCTTGGATTTTTTTCATGTTGGAATTTTATGAACTAATGGATTTAGGAACTGCTTTTCATTCCAGACCTAACCTGATGGTAAATAAAGGAGCTTCTGTACCCTGATAGGATGAGTACAGGGTTTCTATGGCAGCATAATAGAGGGATTCTTATCCAGCCAGGCTGGGATGGGTGCAAGGAGAGCACTCTGCAGGAGCCGTTGGTGAGCAGGGCTTAGGCAGGCACGGGAGAGGGAGGCACATGCCATCCAGGCAGGAGAAGCACACTGTCCAAGGAGCAGGTAGGAGAGGAGCTGTGTGGGCCGCTGGAGTTGGGACAGAGGGTGTGAGGGCAACAGATTTTCCCCAAGTCTTTCGCAGTTAGTCCATCCCCAGACAGCCATCCCCTTGCACTCACGTACCATTGTTCCCAAGGCTGACTGGATGATGGTAATGGATTATCCCACCACTCTTGGAGCATAATCTCATAGTGGTAGGAGAGTAGAGACACTGTCTTAGTTCATCCCAAAGCAGGGAAAAAAGAAAAGGAAAAAATTGTAGGAGAGAAGAAAGAAAACCTGTATTTAATCGTATATGTTGTATATATGTAGAGGTGCCTTCTAGCAGAATTACTGATACTTTCTTTTCAGCTCTCTTCATCCTAGAAGAAACTTTCCCTCTATTTGGAATCACAGTTTGAATGGAAACAACTCGAACCTTATATTCCATTTCATTATATTTAAATTTATGTGAAGCACTTTCTACCACACAGGCAAGCATTTTGCTCTTCATAGCATGGAATGCTGTAACAAAATGTTTTGTCCATCAGAGGCTTTCTAAACATTTTATGAGTGTTTAAGTGCTTAATCTCCATAGTATGCAGGGTAGGTGGCAGGTGGTCAAGTGATTCTTTTTTCCCCCACATATCTTACATATTCTCATGTTTTGGTGGTTCATGCCTCTTAAGGAGAAACTTTCCCCTTTGGAGCTGAACTGTCCTATGCTTTGAATCCACTCAAAGACAAATTATTCTGGAAAGCTTGAACCAAACCTGGTCAGATGCTTCTGAGTTATGAGAGAGGGATTGAAATAAACTTTTTCAGCTAAAAATAATTTTGCTCACAAGTTACCAAAAATGGCTGACTGGAAATGCTTTTAAGATACTTGTCTAAGCTACCGTAAGCTGAAGGTCAAGAAAAAGGTTTAGAACACGTTTTGAGAAATGATTGGCTCTATTTTGCCAAAGCTTGTGCCAAGGTTCTTTTTCCCTAATTACCTTGGGAGACAAAAGCTGGAGGAAAGTGTTATGCCTTAGATTCAGCGAGGACCTCAACATTCTTTAAGTGGAACATAGAGGCTACCCATTTCTAATGATAGTAAACTCCTACTTATGGGAGGCATTAGGGTTAGGTGAAAATGGGACACTTAATTCTAAAGATATTGTACAATTGCCTATGCTGATTAATTATTTAAAGCCCCTATCTCCTGTGGCAGAGCAGTTTATACTCTCAGAGAATATTTGCTGGTCTTCCCAGAGAGCTGAGTGCTGGGTCTTTAGCACATGGCACTGCCACTGATGCTCTGTCGTCCTGTTAAGCTACTTCTCTGCATCTCACTGAATCGTGGAATTAGGACTCACTCTCAATTATGGGCAGCGGTTTTTACTTGCAGTGTGATTCCTTGTCATTGGAGTTTATATTTAGTGTGCCTTGATGATTATGGAGAGGGTCCCTTAGGAGCAGCAGTTTACACCATTGATTGCTATTGGTAGCCTTGAGAAGGCATGTTGACCCTTCTTCAGGTTGCTTTAGTATTGTAGAATAAAGTCTTAAATTAGAATGAAATTTAGAGCTCTTTTTCCCTCATAAAGATTGTTTTTTTAAATAGAGCCAATATAAAACCATGATGTTTTTCCTTCCTAAATTTAACACATATTTTTTGAGCACCTGTTGCGTATGAGGTCATGAGAAGGGAGGTTGACCGGGCTCATGTCAGAAGACCTCTGTCTTCCTTCAGGTAGAAAAGAGTAGTAGCCTCTAGGCAGGGGTTATGTTGGCACTTTGAGGAGGTAGGGACATTTTAGAGCTAAGTGCTATTTCAGTGTAATAAGCATTCGTTAAAAACTAGAATAAAAAGATTGTTAAGTCTCAGTTAAGTGCCAGCTTGCATTGAGGTGGTCTTGGTGATTTCTTAAATCTATCAAACAGTACTCAGGAGTCCACAAGTGTGACCAAGCGCACATTACCCTGGGCTGAGCATTGGTAAACTGGGACTGACAGATGCAGCTGGAGGAAAAAAGTGGGAGAAGACAAAAGAGAGGGGGCCTGTGACTTGAGTTTGAGATCTTGATGTTAGAAGAGTTTAGGTAGTGATGATTCCTAAGGAATGGTAATCAAATGGATGATTGTGATAAAGGTCAAGTCCCCTGGAAATAAGTGATTTGAAGAGCTTGGAGGCTTTGGAAGGGCTGTCAATTTGAGTTTGAGGAAGTAGCATAATGTGTAAGCATTAACTCAGTAGTTCTCAACTGGAGAGATTTTGCCCCCAGGGGACATTGGCAATGTCTTCAGACATCTTTGATTCTCACAACTGGAGGTGCCGTGGGCATCTAGTGGGTAGAAGCCACGGATGCTGCTGTCATGTTTGAAAATGCATGGGGTGGCCCTTACAGTTAAGGGTGGTCTGGCCCAGAAGGTCAGTAGTGCTGAAGCTGAGAAACCCTGTGTTAACTTTAAAAGAGGAGTTGTTGAGTAAGGGCAACAGAATATGGTTTCTCTCTCCTTCTACTCCACTCTGTGGAATCTGAACACATGTTTAGTGATTGTTTATGGAGCTCCATTTATCTGCCAGGCACCATGCTTGGGTTTATTGCCTCCTTTTTAAAGTCTTATGTTTTAATTATAAATTAATATACAAATATATTCTTACAGATAAAAACCTAAAGATTGAAACACATAAAAGCCAGTGGACATTTTGGCCACCAACCCCAATCTCCCTTCCTTAAGACGTATCCAGGGCTCTGAACTTGGTATATGTAGGTAAACATTGGAAGGTTACCTCCTCTTCATCTAGTTTCTCTCCCTCTTACATGCTATGCCAAGAGGTTTGCTTTTGAATATTTGTCCTAGGCTGCAAGTTTCTTAAAACAGGGACCACCTGTTAGGTAGAACTTACTATATATGGAATACGGTTGTTACCCAATAAGTGTTTGCTGAGTAACAAATGAAATTGATAGAAAAGCAGCAATGGGAAGCAGAAAGAATGCCAGTTGCTAGCAATGGCCTTTAGGCTTTGGAAGGCTGTGAGGTATATTTATGGAGAAAATGAATTAATGTTAGGATATAGGAGAAGTATTGAGAGAGTGAAGAAAGATGCAAAGCTATAGAGAAGTGGAAAGGGGGCTACCAAGGTGCCCAGTTGAACTGGTCGAAAGGCAGAGAAGAGAGTCATCGTTCTATCCAGGGTTTAAGAGCTCCAGGAGAGGTAGTGGGGATGGGTCTTCTAGGAGAGTTACTGCACGTTAGCTGTCAGGAAGAACTTAAAATGTAGGACTTCTTGAAACTAGAAGGGCCCTAAAGTTCCTTTTGCAAAGTTTGTGTGATAGAAACCTTTGTAGTTTCTGTTATGTTAAGGGAAATTCTATGCATGCATGTACACTTCTTTATGTACCTGAAGTCTCTTCATTGTTTTTCACTGAACAGAACATCTTGGAGAACATTTTGTTTCAGTTTGTACAGATCAGCTTCATTCTTTTGAAATGACCATTTAGTAAGGTTTGTTGTAGTTTTAAAATTGTGATTTGTTTAAACATTTCCTATTGCTGGACATTTAAGGTTGCCTCCAATCTTTTTTGTTACTATAAGCCATGCTGCTTATATATAATATGTTCTTGTACGTATAAGTAAGTACATGAGGACAGATTCTGAGAAGTGGAGTTGTTGGAGTTCTAAGGGTATGTTCATTTAAACTTGTGATAGGTATGCCAAGCAGCCTTCAAAATTGTATACTTGCATGTATAGTGGAGTGACTTTTTCCTATCAGCTTGGCAAACTGTATGTTACCATACACTGATTTTAACCAGTCCTCTGATACATGAAAACTGGTACCATGATCTTTTGTTTTTCTGTAATAAAAAGGATCTGTTTTAAGAAAGATATCTAAAAGTCATTTGTATTTCTTTGTTATAAACTAAGGAAGAATGGTGGGGTTTTGGTGGTGGTGGTGGTGGTGAGAACTTTATAAAATTAAGAAAATTAGCTTTTGTCATTCATGTTACAAAATTTCTTAATTTGTCATTGGTTTTTTGAGTTTGTTTGCAGTATATATGTGTTTATGTGTGTTTTGAAGCCAGATAAAAATTTTTAGTGTAATTAACTATATAAGGTGTTTATTTTTAAGTTTTTGGATCTTGTTTCTTTCTGAGAGAGACTTATCTACTGAGATTTAAAAATAACATTCTGTGCTTTCTTTTAGTACTTGAATGGGAAAAGCTGGATTTTAGTTTCGGTTCTGTCACTTAGTTTTGTGACACTGGGCAAATTGTATAATCTCCCAGAACCTCAGTTTCCTAAGATGGAAGGGTTTGATCTGTTGATTTGTAACATTGTAAAGGATTTTTTTAAACTTATTGTTTGCTTTTGGGTGGAATTTACTCTTGTGTTGTGTGGGGATGTGGAGTTGGAGTCAGGCAAAGGGAAAGATGTAAAGAGGCAGGCAGGCAGACGTGGAAGGGCGATGAGCAGAAGTACAAAGGAGGATGAGAAGGAAACCAGGGCTGCCAATGAGAGACAAAAGACCTAGAGAAATAGAGGAAAAGCAAAGGAAAACAGACACAAGGAAGGGAGATACCTGGAACCCCAGTGGGATGCATTTTTCCTATCACAGGAGGTCTAAAACATTTTGGGCACTTTTATTCATTCACTCTCCCTTCTTCCTTCCCTCCCTTTTTCCTCTTTCTTCCTCATATCTCTGCCTGTTTTCCTTCCTTCTTCTTCTTCTTTTTTTTTTTTTAATAAAGTTGACTGTAATACAGAGGTTATAAATTAGCACAGATCATAAAGTACAGAAGTTAACGCTTCAAAGTCTTACTCATGCTGCATATATATGGCATTTAAAGCCAAGTGCTTTGAACTTCTTGGATACAAGTGTCTGTTAGAATTGCTATTATACAGATTTATTGTCTAGCAATCCCTTCCAGCTCTAAAATTCTGTCTTTAAATATAGTGTATATATTTTAGCATTGTTAAAAGGACTATAACTTTTGCATATCCTGTTTTTAGGTATTAAGTGTGTAAAATTAATAATGCATTCCCATATGTTTTATATTCCATGTCTAAGAAGTTCTCCCCATAATTTGTGCCTTTAAGTAATTGAGTTTCTGTCTTTGGACATCTGTCTTCTGTGAAATGTTGCACTGAGATGTTTAACTTCTTACCTGTCTGTTAAGTATAGGTAATTATACCCATACAGCAATGCAAGTTAACCAAAATTCTAATATGACAAGTTCCTCCAGAGTATAGTGTTCAGTTGTTTCCACCTCTTATTTTTTAAAAATCAATTTCCCCTTAGACCCCAAGTATGATTCTTTTCCCTTGTTGCTTTGGTTGGGGGAAAAGAAAAAAAATCTTGTGATTACTACCATGCACACATTTGAATTGAATACACTCTGACTTTTTAGCTGATGGTAATCTTACAAACCCCTTTCTACCTTTTTAGCTTCATGGTTCCCGCCAGAGCTGGCGTAGGCCATGCTTATTTTTTGGCTTTTTCAGGTTGCCCTGGAAAACAGATGACTAGATTTATTAAAATCACGACTGGCTATCATGGCAGTGGCTGTCACCGTGGGCTAGTTGGAAAGGAAGTTATCAGAAATACATACTGAAGGAGAAGGGGATGCAGATGTAAGTGGTTTTGGCAGCTTAGCTGTGTTGCTAGTAGATGGTTTCTCATGGGGGGCTGCAGAGGCCTCACTGTCACCTTTCAGATTTGATCAAAAGCTTTCTTCTTTTCCTCTTCTGGAGGGTGGTTTCTTTGGGAAAGAATCACTTTTGTTGTTTCGTTTTGTGCATTTTAGATCCAGTCTTCCATCTCATCCTTGCACTCATTTTATGTCAAGTGAAACCTAATCAAGAAGTGGTGGTTTGAGGTTCTGCTCTTGTGAGGTAGTATGGACAGGAAGATCCCGGGGTGCTCTGTCAAGGGTTTCAATTCAGTTGGGTAGGTGCTGTATAAACTCAGCCAAAATTAAATAACAGTTGAAGTTGATGGTGTCACATATGCTAATTTGTTGGTGAGAAAGTTTATATATGCTACAAAATTGTACCACGATTGTCTTTCTGGATTTGCTGTATGCTTGAAAAGACAAAACATAAAGGAGAATAAGAGGGGATCCAAAATGTAAGCTGTGGCAGCTGAAGAAGTTTTTATGACTTTTACATTTTTTAAACAAAAGTTGTCATACTAATTATTTTAATCTTAAACCTGGGAGGCCAAGGAAAAGTTTCCCTTGGTCCTGGAAGCTGACTCAGACTTCCCTCTGGGCTCCTTCCCCATCTCAGTTCCTTCCACGATTTATAGGTTCACCAATGGCCGGCTTCAGCAATTAGTTGCAGGAGGTCCTGTGTATGATGTAATATCATAAATACTTAAAAAAATATTTGTGGAAGAAATAACTAAAGTCCTGTAGTGAGAAACAGCAGTCAGGAGGAGAAGGCATAGAGATGCTTTAAGTCTTTGTAGCTTTCTTTAGAAACAGTGCTACTGCTGGCAGGAGGGCAGCCGGGAGAGCTGAAGGAGCTTTTCATTGGTTTTTAAAATCTCTGGAGCCCCCTTCTGAAGGCTGCAGCTCTTCTCTACTCATGGATGATCAGCCTGGTGAATTAGGAGGGTATGTGCTGCTTCTACCATGTGAATGTCTTAAAGTGACTAAAGAATCTAAGACTGACCACCCTGGAGTGTGTGTTGATCAAAAAAACAGAAAAACAAAAAACCACGAACTGTGGGCACGGGGCTTTTGAAGGATGGCTGGGGGTTCAAAGACCCAGTAGAGGAGGGTGCTCACGAGTTGCCTGGGTCTCATGACCAGAGCCCATTACTGATTGTTTAAATGTGTCAGATGCCAGTGAATCCCTCTTGTTCCCTTAGCCATGAGATTCTAAGAAGTTCTGGTTTAGGAAAGGTACCTGTTGGTGTACTGCCCGTTTTAGGACAGTTTCTGGACCAGGGGTCAGCTTCCTTTTCTTCAAGGACTAATGTGTGAAGATCTGCATCCTTTTGGCTAGTAGGAAAGTGGATTAGAGGTCTAGAGGCTTGTTGCCTTCTGGTTGTGCAGAGAAGCACTCTGCTTCTGGCAGTTTTTCATTTTTCCTTAATCAACAGTGTTTATAACATCATTATCGTGTAAGGAGAATGGAGCCCCTCTTTCTCTGGGGCTATTTCTCTGACAGATTTCAGCAGTCTCATATTTCCTGGTGTTTTTTTTTTTTAATTTTTTTTAAGAGTTTTGTTGAAGTTGACAGTGTTTTGCCTTCACAGCTACCCACCTGATGGTTCTTGAACCTGAGCTTCCCTTGTAGCTCAGCTGGTAAAGAATCTGCCTGCCATGCAGGAGACCTGGGTTCAAGCCCTGGGTTGGGAAGATCCCCTGGAGAAGGGATAGGCTACCCACTCCAGTATTCTGGCTTGGAGAATTTCATGGACTCTATAGTCCATGGGGTTGCAAAGAGTGAGACACGTCTGAGTGCCTTTTACTCACTTCACTTCCCGTGATGGGTTCTTGGTTACCCTGTACCGTGGGAGACACGCAGTAGAGGTGGTGTCCCGCACTGGATCATTGTCTCAGGGCGGTGAGCCTGTTGTTGTTTCCTGCATTAGGAGAAGAATCCTAAGTAAGCAGGGAGAAGAAACTTTTTGTTTGGGAGAGAAAATAAAACCCAGCTTTTCTGAGGCGAGAATGGGGTCGTGTGTGATAAACTATGAATTCATCCTCTTTTTGCTCCTTCCCGCCCAGTTGATCTCACAGCAGCTGTTTCCAGCTGTCCGCTGGATTTTGCCCAGGCTGCTTGGAATGGCTGCGGTGACTCACACAGCTGGGCTTTTCTCCACAATGGTCTGAATCTAGCTTCTCAAGGAGGAGCAGGAGGAGGAAGAGGGTGACTCTGGTTGCACTGGAACAGATCTTCTTGTTGAGATTACTGTCTGCTGAGTGCTCTGGGTTTGATTTGTCCTCCTTTCAAGCAGTGATCCTAGAAGCTAACACTGCTGGTGGAGGGGAGGCAAATGTGTGAGCTGGAGAAAGTGTTTTTGGAGAAAGCCAAATGTTCTTCTTCTTTGCTCCCGCCCACCCCTTTCAGACCTTCCATTTCGGAGCAAACTGCATCTTTCCTTTTCAGTTGGATCTAGGATTGTGTGTGTAGTGGGAGGGTAAATGAATGATGAGGGAAACAGCCATCAGAAATCGGGGTGATGTGCTCTATACTCACCCTGCTTCTTGGTGTTGATGTTTTGTCGGTGGAATTAGTTTCTTTTCGGGTTTTCAGGGTGGTCCTTCCTTTTCTTAGCAGTCCCCTCCCTCTTTCCTTCGTGAAGGCCACTCCTTCCTCGCTTGGGAGCCTATGTAAATGAGATCTCAGTAGGGAGAGAGAGAAAAAAGAATCCTTTAGGTATTTAAAAAAATTCTTCCTTTTACCTCTGATCTCCACAGTCATGTTCCTGAAAGGGCAACAAGCTGTAGAAGAAACCCTAGACCTGCTCTTTTTCTGAGATTTGACTTACTTTTATAATTTACTTGTTTTTGGCTGTGCTGGGTCTTCGTTGCTGTGCTGGCTTTTCTCTAGTGTCAGCAAGTGGGGGCCGCTGTCTACTTGCAGTGCGTGGGCTTCTTGTGGCGCGTGTGGGCTCCAGGGCGCACAAGCTCAGTACTCGCAGCATTCAGGCTTTAGAGCATAGGCTCAGGAGTTGGGATGCACGGGCTTGGTGGCCTCGTGGCCTGTGCGGTTTTCCTGGGTCAGGGGTCGAACCTGTGTCTCCTGCGTTGGCAGGCAGATTCTTCCCCACTGAGCCACCATGCAGGCCTCCTGTTCTGTCTTACACAGTAGCCACGCGTAGCTGTCAAGGACTTGAAATGTGACTTGACCGAATGGAGATGCTCTGGGAGTATAAAATGTACCCTAGGTTTTAAAGACTCAGTCCAAAAAAAATTTCATTGAATTTTTAAAATACTGACTATATTTTATATTGACATGTTGAAATTTCAATGTTAGTATTTTGAATGTTTCAGTAAAGTATACTGTTAAATTTATTCTCATCTATTTCCTTTTAAGTGTGGCTACTAGAAAGTTTTAAATTACATAAATGGCCCCTATTTCTGGCTTTCAGGATATTTGTTAGATGTCATGCTCGAAGAGAAGAGGAAGTTGCTGGAGTCCAGGTGTGCTTCTCTCTGGTGGTATCTGTTTGCAGAACCTTGGAGGGACTTTAATGATAGTTTGGGATTCACAACCTAGTGTGCTGCAGTTATTTTTCCCTGCGTGCGTAACCAGTTACCTCATACTTACTGACTTAACACAACAAATGTTTATTATCTCACAGTTTCTGTGGGTGAGAAATTTGGGAGCAATTTAGCTGTGTGGTTCTGGCTCAGAATTGCTCGTGAGGTTTTAGTCAAGCTGTTGGCTGGGTTGCTGCCATCATCCGAAGTTTGGACCGGGGCTGGAGGAACCACTTCTGAGACGGCTCATTTCATGGCTGTTGACGTGTTGTCAGTGCCTCCCTGGCTATTGGCAGGAGGCATGGGTCCCCCTCCCTCTCCTGCCCCAACATGACTGTCTCTTTGTCTCTTTGAGCATCTTCCTTGCATGAGTTAACTTCCTTGGTGGGATTAAGTGAGAGATCAGGTGAAGAGAGAGCGAGCAGGTGAAGAAACGCTGTTCTGTGATCTCGTTCCTGAGGTGTACACTGTCGTTTCTGCTTTACTTATCTGTTAGAAGCAAGTGTCCAAATCTAGTTCCTCCCAAGGGGAGGAGAATTAGTCTCCACCTCTTGAAGGGAATAGAGTCAAATAATTTGTGGTTATATTTTGGAACCACTCCACTTTCCCATTTTTCTTCTGTTTTCCCCTGTTGGCATACCCATATTTCACTGACTGCCTCTGGTGATGGTCAGAGTCCAGTGGTTGAAGTCCATTTTACCCTCTACTGCTACTTCACAGTATAATTTGGAACAATTCTATTCATTTTGAAAATGCAAAATCTGACCTAATAATCAAATTGGGCCCTTCAGGGGTCAGGGGCAAAGATGAGTTTAGCTTTGCCTGAACCTTGAGCACTGGTATGTACCTCTGTTCATGTGTGCGATTTTGAGTAGTGGAATTTGCTGTTTGGGTATTAGTTGGTGAATGTCTTTTTTTTTCGGTGAATGTCTTGTGAACTTGCATATCACATTCCTTTTAGGTGAGATTCAGAGCACTTAAGAACCATTCCATAACTCATTCTACCTCTGAGAGGTCTGAACAGAAAGCAGGGTACCATTCTGTTTTTTATTCTACAAGTAGGGAAATGGAGGTGAGTTCATTTACCTGTGAGACGGAATGAAAGTGTTGTGAGGGGCTAGAGGTGTACCAGGTGAAAACACAGACTACGCTCACAGGTAGCTTAAAATGTAGTATGGGAACTAAGACACTGTATGAGGAGTGTGCTTAGAGCACGCTGCTGTTCCCAGTGGTGGGTTCGTCCACGCCTCCCCTCCTGGTGGCTGTTTTGTTTTTGGCTTAGCTTCAAACTCCTCAAATTTAGATTGTGGCGAGACGTAAGACATAGGATATGGGTGATCCTTTAGACATAATCAGTGAAGGTTGATTTTTGCCTGCTCTGGGTCAAAACGGAGCTTTTGTACATGGAAACTAAGTACGCTAGTGGAAAATAGTTGGGTTAGTATGGGGTTCAAGATTCAGGAGAGCAAGTATTCATTTCAATCCACTTAATTTTTTTCTAGTATCTTGGTATGATTTACTCGGGTATTTCCTAAGGAATTTAATGTTACTTCTCACGTTTGGGAAGTCTGAAAGCTTAAGTGAATGGGCTGTTTGAAAGTTTATTGCTTTGGAGAGAGAATTAAAATCTGTTCCATCTAGCTATCTTTTAAACCTTTGTTATCCTTATCATGATCTTGGTATTTAAGTAGTTTTGAATTGTTGCTTTCCCTTTTTTTTTTTTTTGGTGACTCTCTCTTGTCTCTCTGTGTACTATGCTTAGTTGCTGAGTCATGTCCGACTCTTTGCGACCCTGTGGAGTGCAGCCCGCCAGGCTCCTCTGTCCATGGAGATTCTCCAAGCAAGAATACTGGAGTGGGTTGCCGTGCTCTCCTCCAGGGGATCTTCCCAACTCATGGATCGAACCAGGGTCTCCCGCATTGCAGGTGGATTCTTTACCATCTGAGTCACCAGGGAAGCCCCTTGTCTCTCTACTAGACTTAATTTTCTTGAGGGTCATGCCTTTTAATTCTTTACATTTTCCCTATTAGTAACTGTATTTTGAGTTGTGTATTCGAGAGGCTCTGTGAAGTGAAGGTCACTCAGTCATGTCCGACTCTTTCTGACCCCATGGACTATACAGTCCGTGGAATTCTCCAGGCTGGGATACTGGAGTGGGTAGCCTTTCCCTTCTCCAGGAGATCTTCCCAACCCAGGAGTTGAACCCAGGTATCCCACATTGCAAGCTTTGTGCTTAGATGTATTGTCGACATCCACTGGTGTGGTGAGAGTCAGGCATAGAGCTTATGGGTAAGTATTTGGGGTTTAGAGTCCTATTGGCTCTGCTGCTTAATACATTTATAACCTTGGGCAAGTTTCTTAATTTCTTTGAGGCTTGGTCCCTTCATCTGTAAAATGTTAATAATAGTTTCCACCTCATAGGGTTGTGAAAACTAATGAGATACTGCAAGTAAAGCACTTAGTACATGAGCAGTTACATATGTTAGATTTGTGAAAAAATTAATCGGTTAGCTTATTCATTTATTTAATTAGAGGCATCAAAATTCTTGAATCTCGGGCCTCTCATAAAATTTATTTGACATTATTTATTGGAAACAGCAGAAGCCTGATTCTTGTGCCTGTCCTTGTCAGCCCACATGGGTCCAGGTCATAACTGACTCCACTCAGAGAATTTTCTTGTCTGCTGTGGTAAAATAGATATTCCAGGCCAGATTCTTCCTTGCAGAGCCTGAGGCCATCCCCCCTTCTCCCACCATCAGAGGCTGCCGGTTGTTTTGTTTTTAATACGTGGTAGGTCATGTGGGATTCACAGAACTTGCCTTCGGCCTACAGCTTAGCCTCTGGGTCACTGAAACCTGGCTAATGCTGACTCCTTTCAAAAAGCCCAAGCCCTTCTGCGCCCTCCAGTTTTCTATTAAGGAATTGTTGGGACTCTTGTTTTTAGTTTTTTTAGAAGTCTTGCAGCAGCCAAACAGATCATTCCTCTCAACTCTGCACTCCTTGGTCGGCATCCAGAATGTAAGCAGCGATGGCCATCTGTGTATCCCTGTGATCTCAGGCCTGACTTGATGGTTTTTCTCTCCTGACCTGACCTTCCAGTGACTTCTTCCCTCATCGACTATCCCATTTTCTCTGTTGCATAGTAAACAGATTTCTTCACCCTCAGCCTTTTAACTGCATGTTATTTCTACTCATTTCTCTTGACTTCATGTGGTTTCTTTCCAAGGACCTGGTATGTCCCTCTTGTCCCCCTGCAGTGGGGAGGTCAGAATCCTGTCCCCTCTCTTCCTTCTCCAGCACTCCTATTGAATCGTGTATCTTTCAGTGAAATTCTCTGCTCCATTCACACTCTAGTAATGTGGCTAGTAATCTGCCCTCTTCCCTTACTAGGTGCTGTGGCTTATTGATTACCTTGCCTTATTTGAAAAACAGAAGAAAACTACCTTGGCCCTTGAATCTTGGTACCTTGGCCCTACCTCAAGTAATGCTGTTGTGTTCAGAGAGTGCCCGGATGGACCCAGCACCTTAGCTAGTCCCAGTCTCTCGGTTCTTTAGTTAATCAGCTCCCCTGCCGTGAGTTGCCCATTTACCACCTATTCTGAAGACATGCTTTGGGTCCTGTCAGTCTGGAACTGCTTCATTTCTGAAAATGTAGACGCGCATCTTATTTTCTCATGAAGACTCTTCGATTCTCTCTTTCATTTACTCCCACCGCATCTTTTTCCAAAATGTCACTGAGAAATGTACAGCCTTGGTCTTCTCTGCTCTTGCTCTGTCTTTTGACTCCCTTCTCTTTGCTTCCTTCCCTGTCTTGTTTGGATTTCAGGGTCCTTTGCTTAAACAGCTCTTTGGCCAGTATCCTCTCTTTGTTTTCATTTGGTTTTCCCTACCTAGCAAACCCTAGGCCTAGATCGATACAGATGTCTGCCTTCATGATTTCCAGCCTTTCCTGGACGCTTGACTCCTGTCTGGCAGTCTTTCTGTTTTTGAGTGACCTCTCTTGGGAACTTGACACAATGGCTGTTTCAGACGTTCCTCATTATCCTACATTCACTGTCTCTTCACTTATAGAAAGAAATCTTGCCTCTTACTTTATAGATGAAATTGTTGTTTAGTTGTTAAGTCATGTTCTACTCTTTTGCAACCCCGTGGACTGTATGTAGCCCACCAGGCTCTTCTGTCCATGGGATTGTCCTGGCAAGAATACTGGAATAGGTTTCTATTTCCTTCTCTAGGGGATCTTCCCGACCCAGGGACTGAACCTGCATCTCCTGCATTGCAGGTAGATGGAATAGAAGCTATGAAATTGGAAATTTTTTAACTTCCTGCCCCCAAACCTACAAATTTCATCTGTTGTAGTGAAAGATGTATTTTTTTTTTCTTTTTATGGTGAATCCTACTTGAATCTCTTTTTTAGACTTTAAAATCTGCCCTTCTGTATCTTTTCTTATCAAGTTTATGCATGCTTATCTCATTAAAAATAAATATGATCTACCATATTTAGTCCTTCAGTCTCCTTCACCTTCCAACTCCTTTTTATTCTTCTCTTCTGCAAACCAACTTCTTGAAATAATTGTCTGTACTTTTTGAACCCATTGTAGTCAAGTTTCTTCCTCAACCACAATATTGAAACTCTTTCCCCCAATGTCACCAGTAACTCCCTTGTGGCTAGATCCAATGACTCTCTTTTTCTATATTCTGTGTCCCTGAAATGCCTCTTCCCCCAAACTTCTCTGGCAACATCCTTAAAAAATGTTTCTCTCTCTGCCAGTCCTCTTAATCTCTTCCTCAACCTGCCATTTTAAAACTTGCTGTTATTTAGGTTTCTCTAGGCCTTCTTCTGTCTGTATTATACATGTTCTCTATTGCTAAGGCTTTATTGATCATCTCTATGCTGACAGCCTCCACATGGCCTGCATTTCCTCTCTGCACTTCAGGTGTCTGTCTTCGGATGCTTAGCTGCATCTGCGCGTGGATGCCCTGTGGTTCCTTCAGAGCCAGCATGTCTCAAACTGACCCCTCCTCATCTGCTCTCTCTACAGAACTCTGCCCTGGTGTAAGTCCGTGACTGGTGTCACCGTTTCCACAGTGGTCTTTCTGCCTTTAGTTTTGTCTTCTGTGTCCACGTCACTGCATCGCAGGGATCTTTCTGAGAGTGATCCTTCTACACCAGCTGTCATCACACATTGTTGCCTTTAGTCCCATTAAATGACACTGGTGATCTGGCTCCTACCTCATCTCCCAAACCCTCAACCCACTTATACATAGACCATGCCCCTCTGCTTGAAGGTACCGCTGTAAGTTTCTCTTCCACCTGTACTTGCCCACCCTCATCTCTGAAGTCTTGGTTTAGAGGTCAGTTTTCTTTGGAAACCTTTTGTCAAATGTCTTAAATGGGGCAGGAGCTCTCCTGACTGCTGTCATAGTAGCTTGTACTTTTCCCTTCCTAGCTTTTATCTCGCTGTGTTATAAATGCCCATCTACTTTGATCTGGTACCAGTAGGTTCCTTGAGGGTAAGGACTATGCTTTGGTCTTTTTTCCTTTTTAAGTTATCGTCTTCTGGCACAACACCTGCTATGTAGTAGGGCCAGTACTTACTGGATGGTTAATGGTCGGATAGAGGATAGGATTTCAGAACTCAAAGAACCCGATCTGTATAGAAAACATGTCCTGGGTTTTCAGGGTGAATGCTCACTGTGTAGCATTTGGTTCTTTTGCTGGAGATAATCATTTCAAGCTAAGCTGTATTCACAAGCCAAACCTCTTAATGCATTACCTTTGGTTCCACTAGTTAAGTAACCCTAAGTGGTTAGTTTCCACATTCAGGTAGGCCCATGTTTCTCAGTCTTGGCTGGGGTGCTGTGCTTACTTGCTCAGTCGTGTCCAACTCTTTACAACCCCATGGACTGTAGCCCGCCAGGCTCCTTGTCCATGGGGATTCTCCAGGCAACAGTACTGGAGTGGGTTGCCATGCCCTCTTCCAGGGGATCTTCCCAACCCAGGGATCGAGCCCAGGTCTCCCACTTTGCAGGTGGATTCTTTACCGACCTAGCCACAGGGAAGCCCATCTTCTGGGGAGCTTAAAAAAAAAAATTCCATTGCCCTTAACTCACCAAATAAGAGAATAAATTTTATTTTTATTCTGGTAAGATTGTCATCCATTTCCAGCTTATTAAAATTGATCAACAGCAGCCCTACTATTTACTCTTTGACAAGACAAAAGAAATGGCAGGTAAGACTTTGTATTATCTAATTTCTAGATGCACCAGTTGTTAATCATTTTGAAATCAGGGGCCCTTTTCTGTCTGCGACCCCCAGGAACTTGCCTTGTGAACCCTCGGATTGTGATCTGTAATGTAGGATGTGAGTATAAGGTTTCTATCCAGTGTAGTCACCGGTGTCCTCTGACAGGGTCTGTGATCCGAGTCACTGCTGTTGTAGCACACCTCTTTATGACAGGCTCACAGACGAATTCCCAGGGGTTGACCTGATGTAAATAGGGAAATTTGGTTATTAGCACCAGAAGGAACACATTATTATTTAATTACCCCCTTTAAAAAAAAATACTATTTCATCTTTGCTTTCAGGGCTGGATCTTCTCTGTTTCAGACATTTGATTTTTAGAGATTTTTAGAGATGTGGTTGCTTTTGGTAACTCGGAGGAATCAGGTTAATTTTTTAAATGTTTTTTTAAAGTGTGAGCTCATTCTTGAGTGCACTTATCTGTGGTAGTAATTGCTTAATAAAATCTGTTTCCTGCTACTCAACGAGTATAATATTTAAGATCCATTTCTTGCACAGAACCTGGGTATCTTCACATGCAGCCTTAGAAGGATTTGAGGAACCTCACATATTTGTTTTCTTTCTTTAATTTTTATACCAGCACGATGTTAGTACTGTGGTGTTCAGAATTTAATACATTCTTGTTGTGTTGTTCACCACTGCAAGGCTGAAAGAATTACTTGCCTTAGTGAGTATTGTAGATCTGAGGGATTTAAATGTTGAGTGATTACAAATATTTCATCCTTGTCATTAAAAACAAACAGAAAGGAAGATAAAACACCAAACCTGTCATAGAGACACATGAAAACAAGTTGGGCTGTTTTCTTTTTTCTTCCCTAGGTCATTTCTGTAGGAGCTTTTTTATTTTTTTTTAAATCTACAGTGCAAAGTCCTGGTTTCCAACAAACAGATTTTGTGATGACTGATTGATACTCAGGATAGTTCTGTATATGTTTTCAGAATAGCTTGTGTCTAAAAAGACTGTGGAACTTAGGTTAAGCAGTTAATGAACTGTTCATAAACAGGTTCTCATTGGTAATTTAAAGGTAGTTAACATTGGGAACTTTATTCATCCTTGGAAGCGGGACAGTAGGAGGGGTAGGGAAAAGTGAAAGTTGCTCTGTCGTGTCTGACTCTTTGCTACCCCATGGACTATACAGTTCATGGAATTCTCCAGGCCAGAATATTGGAGTGGGTAGCCTTTCCCTTTTCCAGGGCATCTTCCCAACCCAGGGATCAAGAACCCAGGTCTCTCATATTACAGGCAGATTCTTTAATGTCAGAGCCACAAGGAAGGTGTCTGTATACACTGTCAGCCATTCAGCCATATTTTATATACTGGCCATTTTTTTCTTTGCCTTCCCCATTATCTTATTTGCTTTGGCTTTCTTGTCTAATGGAGGCCTCCTTGAAGAGGGTGGGCATGAATAAAATATGCATGTTCTTTTTCCTTTGCTAATGGCAGTGTGAAAACATTGTTCGCTTTCAAGTGTGGTCTTTTGTGATGAATTGGGCAAAGAAAGAGGACGTGACTCATTCTGGGTGCCAGTCAGTCGTGTCTTCCCTCTCCCACCTCTGAGCCGGCATGGTTGGCTTTCCATTCAGACAGGAGCTCGTGTTGCCTGCAGATGTGGGAGCCCAGCCCCAGAGCTGTGGGTCTCAGCTTGGGCCTGACAGCACTTGGTTAAGTGAATCAGGGAGACTGAATTATTCATTCTCCTTCCTCATCCCGCTGTTCGTATCAAATTCCTGCTGCGTCTTTGGGGCATCTTGCCAGTCTTCAGCATAATTGATTTCCTTGCTTTGTGGGGTGTGTGTGTCTGTGTGTGTGCACATGAGTTGTGCCTCTTTAAGCACTCCTGACTGCTTGGGATAGGAATATCTATTAAGCACATGTGCGTGGCTCTTGGAAAGGCTGGAGTCAGTCTTTTTATTGTCCAGGATGCAAGATTTTCTTTCCGAGTAATGAGGATTTACTGACTGATGAATTATGAAGAAGGCTCTTCTACGATCTAAGTAGAACACAAGTAGAAACGTGTGTTCTTTTCTCTTTTTGTCCTCTAATCCTGTTGTGTCTTCTTTAGTGTTTTTCTGTAAGGAGATACTTCATTCTAGAGCCATGGACTCTTAGAACTAGGAAGGACTCAGAGGCAATCTAGTATAGAGGTTGCAAACTGTAAGTCTATGGTCTGGCCCTTCCACAGGGGTTTTGTTTGGCTGTCACAGTATTTTAAAGACTTTTGGATGTAATATTTAAACACTGGCAGAGCTCACATGAAATACAGATTTCTGGCTTCTCTCCGCCATATTGGCCCTGGGTTCCTGTGAGGGCCACTCCGTTGGAGCTTTAGAAACAACTTACTAGCCCCACCACTGCAGGGCTCTACATGCATGCTTCTCTTTTCTGTTTCCTCTGGTGAGCGTTACAGCCCCAGTCTAATCCAGTCTACTTATTTTATACAAGGGAGGAAGGGCCTTGCCCCAAATCTTGTAGGTAGTGGGAGAAACTTAGGTGAGGGTTCATGTCTCTTAACTCTTAGTTGATTATGAAACTTTTTTTTAAAACTTCTACCTTTTTCCTTACCCTGGGTTTTTTATTCATTCAAGATATTCATTGTGTATGTACTAAGAGTGCATGCTGGGAGTGTAAAAGGAATATGGTAAAGCCCCTTGTTCTTGATGTGGTCTTGAGATACACAGTGAGTCTGCCTTTGGGGAGTTGCCACCCATCATCACTCTATAATGGTATGTTATTTTGCTTTCTTCATATCACTTAACCACCATCTGGAAATATTTTAATTTGTCTCCTTGTTTACGCTCTGGCTTCCCAAGTAGAATATAGGCACTGTGAGACTAGTGAACAAGAACTATGTCTTGTTCAACACTCTATCTC
This sequence comes from Dama dama, assembly GCF_033118175.1. Taxonomy (NCBI): domain Eukaryota; kingdom Metazoa; phylum Chordata; class Mammalia; order Artiodactyla; family Cervidae; genus Dama; species Dama dama. The sequence goes on from NC_083702.1 coordinate 45,152,787, forward strand.
CAGAGCCTAGAGAAACGCCTGCCACTTAGTGGATTCTCAGTATTTGTTGAATAAATGACTAAAGGAGGCATTTGAACTGGGCTTTGAAGAATGATCAGGAGTTTTTCAAGCAGATAGAGATTGATATGTCCCGAAGCATGGAGGCATGAAAATACATGACGTATCGTGTGCTTCTTTGGGGTTGGCCACAGAAGGCTGTTTTTGATACGAAAAGACCATCTGGATTTGAAGGACCTTGAATTCTTGTTAAAAGATCAGAAACTAAATGTGTTTCTGAGTCAGAAAACTCCAATACAGCCTTTTCCCCTGTGTAGTCTTTTAGCAGGATCTGGCCATTCATCATCATTAGTGATTTATAGAGCTTTGCCGACATATTTACCAAAGCATGTTTATTATCAGACAGATGTGAATCCAGGGCATGATTCTAAGGTACCTTCTGTCGAGCAGCACATGTGCCACGCACCGGGTAGTCTAACATTTTGCAAGTCTAGGACAGTCAGCAGTAGTTATTTTTGGAGTATGTAATGGACCAGGCAGTGAATTTCTGAGGGTGCAGGGCAGAAGTTCTCAGTGTTAGCTAGCTGTGCGTTAGAATCACCTAGGGAGCTTATTTAAAGGCCATACCCAACCCAGACCATGGGGTCTCAAAGAGTGGGACACGACTGAGCTGTCTGGACTGAACTGAAACCCAGACCAGTGAAATCAGGGACTCTGAGGGAGGGACCCAGGAATCAGTAGTTTTATGAAAACTTCCCCAGGTGACTTCAGTATGCAGTCAAAGTTGAGAACCTTTGGCTTAGGGGGGCTGACATGGGAGGTGAGACAGGTTGTTGTTTGCTGAAGACATGAGGAGGAATCCCAAAGAGGATAGTCATTAAGGAGATTAAGAGGGCAGTTGAAGAGAATTAAAAGTATCCAAGTGGAAGGTATTTTAGGAAATCAGTTTAGAAATGTGTATGCTTTTTAGAACAGTTGGAATGTAAAGAGGTTAGAAATCTTATGAATGGTGTCAGAGATGAAGGGAGTGTACCTAGTGGTTGAGGAAGGAGAGAGCCTGAATTCCATAGAGTCCGCTGTGTGTGTAAACCATCATCCATAGATCCTAGCTTTCTAGGCACAGGTGATGAGAACACAGTGTACTTGAAGTCAGACATCATGGGCTCATAGTCCTGTGACTAGTCAGTTGTGTGTGTTCTGTTCAGTTCGCCATTCATCAAGCCTTGAGCCCTGTGTCGGCCCTGGAGATGAATTAGATACAACTCTTGCCTTTTAGGGTCTGACATTGCAGGGAATTCCTTTGTGTGACTGGAGATCAGCAGTTCTTAACTTCTCTGAGTCTTTCTCCCTCTGTGAAATGGGAGGCTATGATGAGATTATTTTTGAGGTTGCTTTCGTCTCAGATATCTCATTACAGTGATTCCAAGTAAAATCTAGTAAAAATTGGCACCTCTCTAAGGTAATTACTGTAATTTTTGTTCAGTAGGAAAAAAAAAAAAAATCCAAGAAAAGTATGGCCACAGGGCTTAAACTGAAACAACCTGGGGACCTTATTAGATCCTTTCCCCATCTTAGCTTTCTAGCAGGTTCTGTTTGATTTTGACAAGTAGAATGGGTAAAGAATACTGGAGAGCAGATGTCCCTGGGGGAGGAAGTGTCTGATGGGTTAGAGCAAAAGAAGACTCTGGTTAAACCCAGCAGTCGTGGAGCTGCAGGCGGATTGGGAATGTGCTGCCAGAGCCTGGTTTTGAGATCGTCCATCGTTTCTAGCACTTTGTTGAATTGCTGAGTGCATTCATCACCCAGATGAAGTCTGCTGTAATTGGGAACAAATTGCTTATCTTGCCAGCAGCCCTCAAGGAGAGCTTAGGAGAACTGGGGAGATGTATCTTTCTGGAGATTCTTGGGTATTGCAGTACAGTCATTGTTTTCTTTGGTAGGTTTTAGGAGGAAGGGAGAGTGGGGAAGGTAAGAGGAAGTGGTGGGCAAAAAGTACCCCCCCCCCCACCCTCCCAAAGAACCCTGAAAAGCTGTGTGTGCTGGGAACTGGGGCAGAGTGGTAGGGCTGTGGTCGTTGTTTGTAGGCTACACTCTTTTATTGCTGTTTTGAGTTGAGGGACACACTAATAATTATGGTTAGTTAGGGTTTTTCTTTCTTTCTTTAAATGATACTCTTTGTGGCATCTTTTGTTCTAGAGCACTCTATTAAAGACAATGAAAGGCTGATTTTTTTTTTTTAATGTAAATTTTGCACTCAACGTGTCGGTCCAGTATAGAGACCGTACCATGCTGTCTGTTCAGACATCCTGGATCCTCAGACCTCAGATTACTGTTGAACCATTTCCTTTTCCACTGCCCACTTCCTATTTCATTCTGCAGTCCTTGTATGTATCCCGTGAACCTAATTCAGCCCCTGTATGGCCAGCACTGTGCTAGCTGTTGCCCCTGTACAGGGAGGCGGGTTGAAGGACAGCCCCTGTCCTTGGGAGCTCTTGGTGTGACGGGGAGACTGATGCCGGGCAGACCTGTCATGTGCTCAGTGCAGAGAGGTGAGTCGATGCTGGTGTAGAGGAGAGAGTACCCAGCCTAACTGGGATGGGAGAGTGTCAGAGAACAGGACCTGGGGGCCCTAAGGGGAGCTACAAGTCTCTGTGTTTTAGACAGTGCTAGAAGAAATAGGGAAATCCTGCCTTAATGGGTAGAACGCAAGGTGGGGAGGTAGGACCGTTACTTTTGGGGCTTTTGTGTTCAGAAGTACAGCAGCTTACTTGCTTCCCACTCCTGGCAGCAGCGTCTCTCTTCCTGTGGAATTATGTGGGATGGAGAAGAATGGCAAGGAATTGGCCCACCTGCATGGGGGGAGAGGAGCTGTGAGGGATGTGGGTGGCTGAGAGCTCTTGGCGTGACTGGCTCTGAGTACAGATGGCTATTTGTGTTACCATTATTGTAGCTGTTATGCCTCCATACCCTTTGCTGTGCCTTTCTACAGGGATAATTGTGGGGCCCTAACTTGTATCTCTTCCTGCTGCAGAGAAAATAGATGCTGATGCGTTGTGCATTGCGGAGTATACAATGAATTCTGCGTGGGCTGTCTTCTTACTGCTGCCTTAAGCTTTTGAGGTCTCTGCAGCATAAGGGGGAAAATGTTTTATTTTTTTGTATTGAAATCTGCATTGGGGAAAACCAAAAATGAGTATTACTAGATTTTACTGAAGAAAAATTAAAGAGCCTCTTGATGAAAGTGAAAGAGGAGAGTGAAAAAGTTGGCTTAAAGCTCAGCATTCAGAAAACGAAGATCATGGCATCCAGTCCCATCACTTCATGGCAAATAGATGGGGAAACAAGGGAAACAGTGGCTGACTTTATTTTGGGGGGCTCCAAAATCACTGCAGATGGTGACTGCAGCCATGAAATTTAAAGACACTTACTCCTTGGAAGAAAAGTGATGGCCAACCTAGATAGCATATTAAAAGCAGAGACATTACTTTGTCAACAAAGGTCTGTCTAGTCAAGGCTATGGTTCTTCCAGTGGTCATGTATGGATGTGAGAGTTGGACTATAAAGAAAGTTGAGTGCCAAAGAATTGATGCTTTTGAACTGTGGTGTTGGAGAAGACTCTTGAGAGTCCCTTGGACTGTAAGGAGATCCAGCCAGTCCATCCTGAAGGAGATCAGTCCTGGGTGTTCATTGGAAGGACTGATGTTGAAGCTGAAACTCCATTACTTTGGCTACATGATGCGAAGAGCTGACTCATTTGAAAAGACTCTGATGCTGGGAAAGATTGAGGGCAGGAGGAGAAGGGGACGACAGAGGATGAGATGGTTGGATGGCATCACCGACTCAATGGACATGAGTTTGGGTAAACTCCGGGAGTTGGTGATGGACAGGGAGGCCTGGCGTGCTGCGGTTCATGGGGTCGCAAAGAATTGGAGACGACTGAGCAACTGAACTGAACTGAACTGAACTGAAGGATTGTCCTCTAAGTGGAGCTAACATTAACTTTGGTGACTGTTTGGATTTTGAAAGTGTTAAATAGCAAGGGTTAAATACCCAGGGAATAGGTGGTTTGTTTGGGAATCCAAGGAATTAGCCACGTTCTGGGTAGAACTCGCAGGGGAGTAGAAGAGAGAGGATGGGTTCTATAGCAAGTCTGCCCCTCATTTGCTGTGTGACCTTGTCCAATTGACCCAACTTTTCTCAAGCCTCTGTTTTCTCATTAGTAAACTGAAGCTAATAATAACTACCATAGAATTGCTGTGATCAAATATTTATTATGAAACTACTAAAAACCTTTCCCAGGCTTCTGTGTATTTATGTCCCAACAAGATGGCATCACTTGCTGTTTCTTTTCCCTCTTTGCTTTTGTACATACTTTTCTTATATTTCTTTTTACCTACCTTCTCAGAAAATTCTCCAGCAAAGAAAACACATGCATGTGCAGACCTGGCAATTTTAGGTCAGTGCACTTTTGTTCCTTGGATCTCATCTCAGTGGTGATCCCTTTTCAAGGAAGCCTTCCCTGATCCTGGTCCCATTGCAATCTAGAAGGTATTCTTTGGAGATCTTCCACAGTACTCTTTTTAAAAATTTATCTGTCCCCTGCTAAACAGTAAGTTTTCTGAGGGCAGTGACTGTCCTTTGTACTGTTGTGTAACAAGTGTGCATTTTGTGCCTCCCTCCTCCCCTCGACTTAGGCGGTGTGTGGTCTGAACCCAAGCTATCGTGAAACTCAGAACAGTACCAAGAGGCACAGCACCCCCCTCCCCCGCCCCCCTCTCCCACGCACTCCCTCCCACACTTGATTTATAACCAGAAAAGAAAACCACTTAATTTGCACATAATTGATGGTAAAAACCCACTTCCTGTGGGGGTAAGTTGGGCTTTCAGAGTCAGAGAAGCAGGGATCCTCGTGAACCTGATTCTTGTACTTTGGTAGAGATTCAGACTTTTGGTCTCTTTCATACACAAGAGTTGTTTTTTGCTCTTGAGTAGAAAACCACTGGAAAGCAAAGGTATGACTTGGCAGTGATCCTTTCCAGTCAGCTGGGCCCAGCAGCTCTAGTCCCACCACAGCTACTACTCATTATTAAAAGGACCCCTTTAAACAAAACACAGACCACCTCCGGGGATGATGAAAACCTAAGGGGAAGAATAGTTTGAGACTCCTTAAATGTACTTGGATGTCTGCTCCCCTTCCCCTTTTTTTTTCTTTTGGGCAGTTCAGGCCTTGGAGGAGGGAGGGAGTAGAGGGAGAGAAAAACCAGAGTGAAAGAGAGTGAGGGAGTGTGTGTGTGTGTGTGTGTGTGTGTGTGTGTGTGTGTGTGGTCAGAGAGGGACCTCTCCCTTGTGTGACCTAAGCCTACCCCGCGTGGCCATGGTCTCTTTGTCCTATACATCTCAGAAGTTACCTCCCACCCTCTAAGGGGTCATACTTCATTTGGGGTAGAGTGAGGACCAGCTGCACAGGCAATGACAGATAGTGCCTACAGCCCTTTACTGCTTCACAATCTGTCTGTGTCTTTCAGGCTGAGTACCTGGAGGGCCGGAATGATCTGATTCATTTCACATTCTCAGTGATCAATACAGATGCTGGCCTGTCCCTCGGTAAACAGTGGTTACCTGTTTGTGGAATGAGGCAGCATGGTGTGGTAGAAGATTGAAGGCTTTAGAGTTTGTGGACCTTGGTTAGGATGGGTCCAGCACTTGTTAGCTGGAGCACCTTGGACCAGGTTTTAACCTTCTGAGCTTTATAGATCAGCTTTTGTTGTGAAGATAAAAATTATTGCATCCTGCACAATTCCGGGCAGTAGGTGGCTATTATTTTTCCTCTAATAGTTTATTTGGAAATAATTTAACCAGGAGAGAAAAGTTGCCAAAACAAAAACTAAAAAATCCTATATTCCTTTTACTCAGATTCCCCAGTTGTTAGTAATTTATTGCTTTTGGTTCATTGCCCACTCTTCATATATGTGTGTGTATGTGTACATATATGCTTTATCATTATTCCTTTTCTGAACTTTTTTGAAACAAACACTTCAATGTGTATTCTCCCAAATAGGACTTTCTAACGTAACCAGTATATAACTCTCCAGATCCAGAAATCGCTGTTGATATGTTACCATCCATCCATGGCCCCATTAGCATTTTGCCAGTTGTCCCTATAGTGTCTCTTTTTCCTTTTTGGTCCAGGATCCTCTCTAGGAATGTGTGTTACATTTAGTATCTCCTCAGTCTTTCAATCTGGAACAATGCTTTAGTCTTTGCCTTTCTTTCATGTCCTTGACATTTTTGACGTGTCTAGGTCTGGCTCTGGCTGGTTCTCCATGACAGCAGTTCATGTCATTTCATTCGGCAGGAACGGCACAGAAACAGGCTGTGCTCTCCCCAGTGCATCAGACTGGGGGCAGGCAGTGTATACCCACCAGTGACGGTCACCTTGGTCTCCTGGTTTATTTGGTATTTGCCAGGTTTCTCCACATTAAGTTCACCATTTTTTCTCTTACAGTTAATGATTATTATCTGTGGCAAGATACTTTGAGGTTATACCACTAGCCTATTCCTCATCAGAGCTCTGTCTAACATCCTGAACCAGCCACTTCTCTGAAAGTGAAAATGAAGTCGCTCAGTCGTGTCCGACTCTTTGCGACCCCATGGACTGTAGCCTGCCAGGCTTCTCCGTCCATGGAATTCTCCAGGTAAGAATACTGCAGTGGGTTGCCACTTCTGTAGTAGTTGCCAAATTGTAATTCTCTATCAATCTGTCTATATTTATCAGTTGCCATTCTGCTATAAAGAAGAATTTTCCTTTCTTTGTTTATTTCTGTCAGTATGAACTCATGGATTCCTACTGTGTTCTATGGTTTGAAATCCATTTCTGTAATTGCTCTTAATCTTCATGCTGTTCCCAGTTTGGCCAGTAGGACCCATTTTATACTGGCTTCTTCAGTGTCTCTTCACGTTCTGGCACAAGAAGATTTTCCAAGCTTACCATATTCTTTTCCGGCCCTAGCCCTGGAATCAGCCATTTCCAAGGAGCTTGGTTCTTTTAAGTGGATGAGAGAGATTAGAAACCATAGTCTGGGTGCTACTGGGGTGTCAGTGCCTCTTGAGTCTCTCAGCAGACAGAGCTAGAAAATATATGTAAGTAAATATGTACATACACATACGCACATACCATACATGTCCATCTGTAATTATTTCTAGATTTCTCTGTATATATATGTAGTATGTGCAAATGTGTGATGTTTATAGTTGTGTGTATATGTGTGTATATATTAGGTATTTTATTTTATAAAACCTTGAGTTTTATATTGTAAAAACCAAAGTTCACACCTATAATTCCATCTTAAATCCAGCCAACCTCCTTCCATTTTTGGAAATACATTCCCAAGTAGGGAAAAAATTGGGTTACTCTTATCCTCGGTATATTTACTTATTTCATTTTACTTATTTGCTTGGTGTGACTGTCTTCTTCAACTCTTTATCCCACTCCTCATGGCCTTAGGCAGTGGGCTCTCTGCTCTGTCTTCCGTTGGGTCTCCCAGTGTCCCCTCTAGTTCCCAGCCTTCCTGGTGGTTCCCCGCCACCCCCAAGTGCCCTGTATCCTTGGCTTCTGGGCCTGCTGGCCTGTGCCTTCTTAAAATTCCTCACCTCCTTACCCCACCCATGTCCTTACCTGTTGCATTAACTCCTCTGTGCTGGAGGCGAGCTGTTATTCTTTTCTGAGGGAGATTATATACTTTTTGTTTCTTTATTGAAGTATAATTTATATGCAGTAAAGTTCATCCGTTTAAGGTATACGTTTCTGTCGGTTTAACAAATGTAATATAGCCATAGATAGTCAAGATACAGAATACTTTCACCGCCACAGAAAGTTCCCTTGGGTCCCTTTCTAGTCAGGGCTTCCTTCCACCCCAGCTGCTGGCAATCACTAATCTGAGTTCTGCTCACTGTGTGGTCCTTGGAGTCTGGCTTCTTTCACTTTGTGTTCTTGTGCGTTTCATCCATGCTATTTTATGGATTAGTAACTCATTCCTTTTTATTGTTGAGCACTTATTTATTTATCTTTATACCACATTTTTTTTTTTTTTCATTCACCAGTTGATGGACACTTGGTTTGTTTCCAGCTTTTGACAACTATCGATAAGACTGCAGTAAATATTTGTCTGTAGATTTTTGTGTGGATATATGTCGTCACTTCGCTTGTGTAAATACATAGGGATGGGATTGCCAAGTTATATGTAAAGTATATGTTTAATGTTTTAAGAAACTGCTAAACTGAGCATCTTAACGTTTTTGCATTCCTATCCGCATGTGTGAGAGAGTTCCAGTTGCTCCACATTCTTTGCACTATCTGATATTGTTAATTTCCTTTTTTAAAAATCTGAGTCATTCCATTAGGCATGTAGTGCTCTCTCTTTGTGGTTTTACTTGGTGTGTGCTCAGTTGCGTCCAACCCTTTGCAACCTGATGGCCTTCAGCCCGCCAGGCTCCTCTGTCCATGGGGATTCTCCAGGCAAGAACACTGGAGTGGGTTGCCATGCCCTCCTCCAGGGTGTCTTCCCATCCCAGGTCTCCTGCATTGCAGGCGGATTCTTTACCATCTGAGCCACCAGGGAAGCTCAGGAATACTGGAGTGGGTAGCCTATCCCTTCTCCAGGGGATCTTCCTGACCCAGGAATCGAACCAGGGTTTCCTGCATTGCAGGTGGATTCTTTACCAGCTGAGCTACCAGGGAAGCCTGAATTTACTTGGTGCTTCTCTAAGTTCCAGTGGTGGTGAGCAGCTCTTCATTTGCATAGTTGCCATTCATATCTCTTTGATGATGAGTCTGTTAAACCTTTTGCTCATTTTAAAAATTGAGTTGGTTGGTTTCTTGGTGAACTTTGAGAGTTCTTTATATATTCTTGTTACCAATCCATTGTCAGCTACATGTTTGCAAATATTTTCTCCCATTCTGTTATTATAAGTGATAAAGGTAGCTTCTTTAGTGCATCAAAATGTTGGATTGGATTCTTTGGGGCTTTCCATAGAGCCTCCTCCCTGTTGTGAATACCCAAGAGAAGTGTATGTAAGAGGATGAATCTAGACTAGAGAGGAAGTGGGGATCTTGGAGGATCATATGGAATTGCCTCCCTAAAAGTACCGAAGGGTGCTTGTGAAAAGGAAGGAAGAGCTGAGGGAAAAATAAGAGTGGGGGTGGTGGCCAGGGCCTTTGGTAGGAGAATTCAGTATAACCAGTTCAGGGGTGGGAGGATGGCTGTTAGAACTGTCTGCAGTAGAAGGGTAAGGAGCCTCAGAGGAGCCAGGGGATTAACATGGAGAGTGTGAAAGCTAAATGAAATCAAACAGGGAGCGTCACTTGGTAGGTAAGAGAGGCTTAGAGAGAGGACGTCACTAACTGAAGCTGTGTGCGTGTGCTCAATCAGTCACGTCCACTCTTTGCCAGCCCATGACTATAGCCCGCCAGGCTCCTCTGTCCTTGAAATTTTTCATGCACGAATATTGGGGTGAGTTGCCATTTCTTCCTTCAGGGGATCTTCCCAACCCAAGGGTCGAACCCACGTATCCTGTGGCCCCTGCGGCGGCAGGCAGATCCTTTACCACTGTGCCCCCTGGGAAGCCCACTTGCGGAAGAGCTGGGCCTTACACTGAGGTCTAAAACAGTTATAAAGAAGGGCAGCACATTGAGTAGGGGGTGGATGGGAGAAAATGAGAATGTTAAGCTGGGTGACATGGTTTTGTTATTCTTTATATCCTTTACATAATTTCTAAATATTCTTCTTGTATCTACTCAGTATTCAGTAAAACATTAAGAAAGCTGGAATGATGGCAGAATTGCTGATGGAACTGGTATGAGTTTGACCATAAATCAAACTGTAATATATTTTGGATTAAACAGAAAATGTTAGAAATCAAATGGGAATGTATTTTTTGGCACAACAGTTATGTTTGGTTCTTCCTGACATCAAAAGAGAGAGAGGATGCTAAAGACAATAAGAAATCATAGGTTTGGCTTTTGCTAGTTACAGTTAGTTATGATAATAGTAGCTCCCAAGGTTAGGATTTACTGGAATTGGAATTGCCTTTTGATTAAAAGAAAATGATGAAAGGAAATACCTGGGGAATACCTGGGAAAGCCTGATAATAATAGTATTGGAGTCCTAGTCTAATTCAGGCACTGTGCTATGCTCCTTGCCGTTACATTTTCCTAATCCTTTCATAATCCTGCAGAGTATTTGGTGATACTACATTTTTATTTTATAAATGCAGAAATTGAGATTGAGACAAGTTAAATGATAGGGCCAAAGTTGCATACCTAGTGGATAGGATTCCTCCCCAAGACTGGGTGGTGTCAAAACGCGTTCTTTTTTTACTGTGCCATTGCCGATCAGTGTAATTTGAACACTGGTGTTAGTCCACTGTTGATTTACCGACTCACTACAGAGTAGGAACAGAGCTTGATGGTGAGTATGTGGAAACTTTCATAACATTTAAAAAACATATATATATTTTACTGAAGTATAGTTGACTTAACAATGCTTCAGGTGCACAGTGAGGTGATTCAGTTATACAAACACACACATATTATTTTTGAAATTATTTTCCATCATAGGTTATTACACAATATTGACTTTTCATAACATTTTGATGGAATAATTATGTGAGTGTTGAGTCTAATTAAAACATTTGGGCTTTATTTTATATGTCTTTGGTTTTTTTTTTTTTCTTTTAATTTCATCTTTTCTTTAGTCATAGTTTGTCTTTAAAAAAAAACTTTTTATCTTGTATTGTATTGATTAACAGTGTTGTGACAGTTTCAGGTGAACAGTGAACGGACTCAGCCTTACATATCCATGTGTCCACTCTCTCCCAAACTCCCCTCCCATCCAGGCTGCCACATAACATGTGCTATACAATAGGTCCTTCTTGGTTACCCGTTTTAAATATAGCAGTGTGTACATGTCCTTAATTTCCTTGTTTCTGTTAGCTCATTTTATTGCTTTATTATAAAAGTATCATTCTATTGATGGCTTTGGGAGTTATGAAAAGAAAAGGGTCACTGCAGCTCGTCTGAGATGCACTGTGCCAGGCTGCCTGTTGGTGGTACTGCGTCAGTGGGCAGTTTGCTCCAGCACTTTAGCTGACTCTTGAGTTCTGAGTGTCAGCGGGGACAGGGTCAATAGAAGGGGAAGAGGCAGGAGGGAAAGGTGAGGGTCTAGGGAGATTCTCTGGGAGAACGCTCTAGACCTTGCCCTGAAGTAGAGGAAGGTGACTCTCAGGTCTCTGCTAAGATGATGGTGGATCCTGCGCTTCCTGTGGTCAAATGTTTGGATTTTGGCCACCTTTCTGTAGAGCCCTTACCTGCTTTTTATTACTGTCTGCAGCAATGCCAGTGTTGTCATAGAGGAGAACAAATACAGGAAAAGGAATTTCTAGATATAAAGTTAACCAAAGGTAGGAATTCAGAAAATCTCAAACCTCCTCCTCTCTTCACAACTACATACTCACACATGAACACTCACCTTAAAGTGTTTTCCCTTTAAGGAAAAGGCTGCCGTGTTTTGGCAAGGCCAAGAGTTTTGATTGGCCCTCTCTGTGGCTGTTTGCCATGAAGAATCCTGACTGGTCCGGTTTTGTTCGGAGCTGGTCAGGAGTCAGCTGAGCTGCCAAGTTCTCTGCATCCGTCTCGAAATGTGTTAGTGTTGAGGGTGTGGGCCAGGGCCCTTAGACGCGCCTCCTACAGTTCAACTTGTTTCAGGAGGAAATGTGACCTTGCTGCTTCTGGAGCCCCGGGTCACAGATTCTTCCTTCTCTCCGAATGCCTTTGAAGTCTTGCCAGTTCAGGGAAGAGGGGACATTAACTCACTGTCCGGAGTATGTTTTTAGGGAACTGGCCCAGAATGTGATACCCTGATGAGTGACCCAGGAAAAGAAATCTACGTCCTTCAGGTTACCTAGGATATGAGGTTAAGGAAACAAGTATCAGCTTTGTGGGATTCTTTTTATGAAATGGCAAAATAGGCCCTCTAACTGGACCCTTGTTTGTCCTGGTTTAGTTGTGAGGAAACTGTTCGCATTGACATGAGATGGAGGCCGGTGATCCTGCGTGGCACACATCTCTTACCTGTGCTCTCCAGTAACTCCTGCCACTCTGGTTGTGGCCAGGGGCCAAGGGTTGTGGCCCTGTGACAGTCCTGTTGCAAACCTTTCATTTGCTCTACTGGTTTTTAATCCCCGGAACCCAGGCTTGGGTCAAGACTGGCTTCTGGATTGCCTTGGGTGTGACTGTTGAGACAGCTTTCAGTGCTCCTGTGCTGGTGTCAGTGAGGATTGGGGCATGACTTACATAGGTCTGCCCTTCTCTCTCTGGGTACAGACTACTTATTTAACATTTATTGAACCCTGTGATACGTTTAGGCAGTTTATAACGCTAGCTTTTCAGTTTCATGGTGAAGTAATTTTGATAATTTTCAGATTTATTAGAACCCTCTTAACATTTGAGCAGAAGGAGACAGATAAGAGAATGAGGCACATGGAGGAAGCAGCAGTCGGGGATCTTTCACAATACAGTATAATTATCCCAGGGTTATCAAGTCTGGAACTACAATTATGTCCAAACATCTCTGTCTCTTCTGTAGATTATACATTTCCTGAGGAGATTCTGTTTTGGGTTGCCCAGAGAGTCTGGTCTTCCTGGTAGTTTCAATAAATATTTGTTGAGATCAATTAAATAAACAAGCAGCTTCTAAACTAAGTACAAAGGACAGAGTGCTAATTCAGTAGTTTGTGAATTTGATTCTCCAGGTCTTCATGCCACACTTCTCTGATCAGGTTGCTGGGCCCAGGTGACTAGCCTGGTACTTGGCTTTAAACTTTTTATCCTCTGCCTTGGTTATGCTATCACTAAGCAAAGTGAAGACAGGAATGTGGTTTATAGAAGAGTCATAAGTACATCTAGCTGAGACTCAGCCCATTCTCCTCTACCACATACCTACCTAACTCCTTTCCGTCTGACCTGTGTGCATATGTGCTGAGTTTTGTCCAACTTTTTGCAACCTCATGGACTGTAGCCCCCTTGACTCCTCTGTCCGTGGGATTTTCCAGGCAAGAATGCTGGAGTGGGTTGCCATTTCCTCCTCCAGGGGATCTTCCTGACTGAGGGGTCAAACTTGTGTCTCCTACATCTCCTGCATTGGCAGGCAGATTCTTTACCAGTGAGCTATCTGGGAAGCTTTGTATAGCCTTTGGGGACAATTAAAAAAGTTTTTACCTTAAAGGTATGATTCCTAGGTGAAGCTGGAGGCTAATTGTGTATGTACTCATATTTTTGTTAGGTATGTGGAATTTGAGGGGGTAGTGGTGCTGGACATAATCTTAGAGACTCTTCCTCAACCCCATATTTTACCAGTGACAAAACAGAGACCCAGAAAGGTCAACTAGTTTCTAGCCACGTGGTGAATTAGTCACCCACCAAGACTGTCCTCCAGGTCTGCTAAGGCCTAGTTCTGGGCATTTATCACTTTACCAGAGAAGGCCTGTTTGTTTGTTTGTTTGTTTTTAATTTTTTTGTTAATAGAAAGCATCAGTAAAACCTGACTTTCTGCAGAAACGAATAGTGGCAATTTAACTTAGGAATGTGAGTACAAAGCCTTTTTCCCTTTTGAATGCTATAACTGTCCCAAAGTTTCTCTTTCTCTGCTTTTTGCATAATTTAGAAGACAGGACAAAAAGATAAAAGTTTCATCAAATGCACGCTTCATTTAAATGCATAAAGGAAAAAGTAGGCCACTTCGGATTCCCAAAAATAACATTTAAAAAAATCCCAAAATTGTGTAAAAAGGGATTTTAGTTTCACGAATTCTGTAATTTTCTGGCGAGGGTGGGAGGGGTTGTCTGGGCTGGGGGAGGATGCTGGCTCTCTGAATGCTTTATGTTCTTATATGACTCTTTTGTGTGTGGTGACCCCAGAACCGGAGAAATGTCCTCTAAAGGGTGACTTGGGGGGAAGGGATGAGAAAGTTGCAGGCGGGAAAGCTCAGCCTAGTGGTTTTAGAGAGGGTTGGTTTTTTTTTATTTTAAGGAAAGGCCTGCTAGGAGCCTGGTCTTAACTGATTCCAGATGGGCCTGCTCCAGTACAAAGGTTTCCAGTGTGTTTGGGATGGGGCGGACCAAGAGGGCCCCGAGCACTTCCTGTGCAGCTCGGCAATTGTACTCACCTAATCAGAAACAGCCCTTACCGCGGGGCCTCGCGAGCAGCCATCCCCGCTGTCTTTGTGCCCGCTTCTGTGAACCACCCTCTTCTCCTGCCCGTTTATCTCCCCATCCTTTCCTCTCTGATCGCTTCTCTGTTTGTTTTCTCTTCTCTAATCTCTTCTCCGAATATATATGGGGACATACATATTCCTCATGGGGTGGAGCCGTGGGGAGGAGGGGGAGGGGAAAGGGGAGGAAGGAAGAGGAAGGAGGGAGGAGGGTGGATCGGCCAAATTAAAGACAGATGCTGAAAGACTTTTTTTCTGGACCCGGGAGCTGTTTGCTGGAAGTGGGTATTGGGAACATGAGAACGTGAAGCAGACAGGGAAAACTAAGCCAACTCCATTTTTCAATTTTTTCAATCCCAGCATCCTTTCCAAAGGGTTCAGAATAAAACGTGGTTTGTTTACATTATAAACTGAGTATCCCTGGCCCTCTCTGGCTGTGTGCCGTAGGGCGAGTTTGACAGCGACTTTAAACCCCAGTAGAGACAGAAAGGTACCTTGTGCTCACATCTCTTGTAGCATTGTTGCCAGGGGAGGATGCCTACTTCTGTGCCCTGACATAGGCTTGCGTTTGGCCAGCTCCTCAGCTACTACAGGGCATCTCAGGCACTCTGTACAAGTGCAGAGAGAGGTGATGCTCAGCTCTAGCTACTGAGTCATTCTTGTGGGCCTTTCAGACTCCACCTAGGGCTGTGTCAGTATTTTATGTGTAAACTGGATTTCCTCTTTTTGTGCAGATGGCTGTTAAGACTCTTTGGTTCAAATGTATGCTTGGTGTTTGAATCTCAGTTTTCTGGATCTAGCTGATGATTGCAGAAACTGTGGGCTCAGGGGTTCATCTGGGTCCTTGCACTTTCATCCCAATCCATTTGGCTGTTGTATTCATGTTGCTGCATAAATGTGAATTTATTGCTCTTGTAAATGTGTAAAATTCTGTGTAGGAATAAAATTCTCAACAACATTGCTCTTCCTGACCTGCCCATAATTTTAGTGTCACTTTTGTCTTCCTGTAAATGTGATGACCACATATTTCTCTTGTGCTAAATGTGGGCTATATTGTCTAATGAAAAAGTTTTGTGCTGTTTTTAGGTATGAAGGTTGTCTGGGAGATGTAGTTTGGAAGTGAAAGTATTTGCATTTCTGGAATATTTTGATGTTAGTGGAAATAAAGTTTGAAAATGCGATTTCTTAAGATAGGCCATGTGGTCACCCTTCTGGTCAGCGAGTCTTAGCAATACAGCTTTGAAACTAATGAATTTTTGTTGTTGTTTAGTCACTGAGTTGTGTCCGACTCTTTGCGATCCCAGAGATGGTAGCCCACCAGGTTCCTCTGTCCATGAGATTCTCCAGACAAGAGTGCTGGAGTGGGTTGCCATTTCGTTCTCCAGGGGATCTGCGCCGCCCAGGTCTCTTGCGTTGGCAGGGGAGTTCTTCACCACTGAGCCACCAGGGAAGCCCCACATTTAATATGAAGTGGCCTTAATTTCATTTGCAGATGAGGAGACTGCACTTGCCCAGTGTCACAAAGCTAGTGTCAGAGAGAGAGGTCCAGCCCATTTTGGGTCCAAAGGTGGTATATATTCTTCCACTCTGAGTTGCATATGAGGCCTACACTCTTCTCAGAAATTCTTTTCTAAGGGGAATGTAGTGATTGACATTTTTAAAAAGATCATATTTAAACTTATTTTTTTTATCATCCTTGTCCCTTTTTAGGCATGCTAATTAACTTCATGCCTTTGATGTAAAGCCGACACTGTAGAGAGGAAGGAGGTGGACCAGTTGTTTACTATTCATAGAGAGACTTTGAGTCTTAAAAAGCTGCTTCTTTTTTTCTTTTTTTTTTTAATTGGAATTTTTATGAGGGTATTGGAGACTCACATGCAGTTGTACGAAAGCTACTTCTGAAATGGTGAGAAGGCAGAGGTTCTGATTTAGAGGTGGATAGATGCCTTTCCTGGTCTTCTGAGGCATAGTGGAGGAAGACTAGATGGGGGGCCCTTGAGCTCTCTGCTCACCTTGGTGGCTGTCTGCACTCTGGTTTGCGCATGTGTCAAATACTAGATATGCTCTAGCATGAGGAGCGCCCAGTTTCAGTCCTTGGTTCAAGCAGGCCACACCATGAAGCCTTGCTGATGTGTTTGGGCAGAGACAGGACTCAGAATGGAGGGCTGCATTGGGGGCTGGGGGTGGACTCATAGACCTTGCGAGAAGTGAGTTGGAACTGATAGGGGTGAATCAACCAGGCAGTTTGGTTGGGATCACTAGGATGACTTCTTTCATTGTTTTCCTCTTAGCTTAGATGTCATCTTCTTAAGGAGGCCGTCTTTAACCTAAAGTACATCTACCACCATTTTTTTTTTTAAACATTTATTGTAATTTGTAACTAAATATTTGTTTATTTACTTGGTTAAAATATTTTCCCCCAATTTGGCTATACTTATGAAGGCAAGGACTGTGCCCTTTTTTTATACTGTATACGTGGAAACTAGGCTAGTAGGTGTACATATCATAAAAGCTTTTTGAATTAATAAATATCTTGGGAAATTATAGTTCCTGCTGAAAAGCTTAACTCTTAGTTGCCTTTTATTTTGCCTATTATTTTAGGTCAGAGTAGAGACTTGAAAACTTTCTGGATAAAAGAGTTTTAATCCCTTAGTATTCTTTTCTTCTTGTAATAAATTAGTAAACCACCTTATCTTGTGGTCATCACTTAAGTTCTGCTAATGGATTCTTGCATCATTTCAGAAAATATGTTTAAGGCTTAGAATCACAGGCCATGAAGCATCTGGTCCACCTTGACCTCTAAAATTAGCAGACTTCTTCATTTCTCTCCTGTTCTACATGTTCAGAAGAGTAGCATAATTCTATTTTAGTACTTGTTACAAAAGAGAATAAAGAAAGCCCAGTGACTCTGGTTTAAAAACTCTCTGCTCATATAAGTTGGTTTCCTGGCTCTTTAACTTCTTATCCTGGAATTGACCTTCCCTGCTTCCCTGGTGGCTCAGATGGTAAAGTGTCTGCCTGCAGTGTGGGAGATCCGGGTTCGATCCCTGGGTCAGGAAGATCCCCTGGAGAAGGAAATGGCAACCCACTCCAGTACTCTTGCCAGGAAAATTCCATGGACGGAGGAGCCTGGTAGGCTACAGTTCATGGGGTCGCAAAGAGTTGGACACGACTGAGCAACTTCACTAAGTCACTAAATTTATCTTTGTGAAGGGGTCACACTTGGCTTTTCCTTTTTAAGTAATCTTTGTCCCCAAGTCCAGGAAGAAACAGTTAAGTAATAGTGGGCAAGAAAATTAGAAAACAATATAGGAAAAAAGTGTACAGTTATGTGGGTGTGTGAGTGTGTATGTGTGGGTGTGAGTGTGTATGTGTGGGTGTGTGTCAGCTGTGTTCAACTCTTTGTGACCCCATGGACTGTAGCCCACCAGGCTCCTCTGTCCATAAAATTTTCCAGGCAAAAATGCTGGAGTGGGTTGCCATTTCCTTCTCCAGGGGGTCTCTCCAACTGAAGCATCAAACTGGAGTCTCCTGCATTGACAGGTGAATTCTTTACCCCTGCACCACTGGGAAGCCTGTGTTTGTATATACATATATATTTATGTTCCCCTTCTCTGCCACATTCTTCTGTAACTAGAATGATATATATTTTTTTTATTCTGGAAAAAATTGCATGATTTCTGGATTCAGCTATTTCTTTAAGGTAGTTGAGCTATAAAATACTAAAACTGTAGCTGTTAACCTTATTAGAGTTATTAGAGAGTCCCTTGGACTGCAAGGAGATCAAACCAGTCCATCCTAAAGGAAATCAGTCCTGAATATTCATTGGAAAGACTGATGCCGAAGCTGAAACTCCAGTACTTTGGATACCTGATGCAAAGAACTGACTCCTTAGAAAAAAAGACCCTTATGCTAGGAAAGATTGAAGGCAGGAGTAGAAGGGGACGATAAAAGATGAGATGGTTGGATGGCATCACCAACTCGATGGACATGAGTTTGAGCAAGCCCTGGGAGTTGGTGATGGACGGGGAAGTTGGCGTGCTGCCGACCATAGGGTCGCAAAGAGTCGGACATGGCTGAGTGACTGAACTGAACTGGATCTTAATAGGGCATTTGGTCTACACTTTTGAAAGCTGGTAAATGGTATGGTTTTTAGATGAGTTCATTGAAGCAGTAGAGCTTCCTGGGTAGCTCAGCTGGTAGAGAATCTGCCTATAATACAGGAGACCCTGGTTCAATTCCTGGGTGAGGCAGTTTCCCTGGAAACTACCCAGTCTAGTACTCATGGGTTTCTCTGGTGGCTCAGATGGTGAAGAATCTGCCTGCAATGTGGGAGACCTGGGTTTGATCCCTAGGTTGGGAAGATCCCCTGGAAGAGGGCATGGCAACCCACTTCAGTATTCTTGCGTGGAGAATCCCCGTGGACAGAGGAGCCTGGTGGGCTACAGTCCATGCAGTCTCAAAGAGTTGGACATGACTGAGTGACTAAGCATAGCACAGCACATTGAAGCAGTAGCTGTAATAAAGTAATTCTTTGTCCTTCTGTTCTTTCTTGTTGTTCAGTTGCCAAGTTGTGTCCAACTCTTTGCGGCCCCATGGACTGCAGCACGCAGGCTTCCCTGCCCTTCACTCTCTCCCAGAGTTTGCTCAAATTCATGTCCTTTGAGTCGGATGCTATCTAACCATCTCATCCTCTGCCGCCCTCTTCTGTCTTCAGTCTTTGCCAGCATCAGGATCTTTTTCAACAAGTTGTCTCTGCATTATGTGACCAAGTGTTGGAGCTTCAGCCTCAGTCCTTCCAGTGAATATTCACAGTTGATTTCCTTTAGGATTGACTGGTTTGATCTCCTTCCTGTCCAAGGGACTCTCAAGAGTCTTCTCCAGCACCACAGTTCACTGTTCCTTAGTGAAGTAGAAATGTGCTTGGAGAGTTGCGGGTGGTGGAGAATTGTTATTTTTGAGCTCTGACGTCAGTCAGTTCAGTTCAGTTCAGTCGCTCAGTCGTGTCTGACTCTTTGCAACCCCATGGACTGCAGCACACCAGGCTTCCCTGTCCATCAACAACTCCTGAAGCTTGCTCAAACTCATGTCCATTGAGTTGGTGATGCCATCCAACCATCTCATCATCAGTCATGCCCTTCTCCTCCTGCCTTCAGTCTTTCCCAGCATCAGGTCTTTTCCAAGGAGTCAGTTCTTCACATCAGGTGGAGTTTGGAGTTTTAGCTTCAGCATCAGTCCTTCCTCACAGTTAATATTTAAGTGTTATGCTGCCAGCTAAGGTTAATATTCATTTCTGAGCTACTAGGGCGTGCCGCAGTCCATGGGGTTGCAAAGAGTCGGACATGACTTAATGACTGAACAACAACAAAGGTTAATATTCATTTAGGTCAGGACTCACCTCTTATATATCGCTTTTGTTTCTTGTAGCACCTAACACAATCCTGGACACATAAGAGGTGCTCAGTAAATTTAATTTAGTGTGATCGTGTGTAACTCACAGATTTTTTGAGTTGATCTATGTTTTGGAGGAAAACTTCAGTTGTGCATTTTATATACATACATGGTGTCCCTGGAAATTTTTTAAATATGCACTTAAAATGCTACTTTATTAAAGTTTGTAGAGAAAATCTATGAGGATGTCTTCATGATATTGTTTACTTGAACCAGGACATGAATAATAACTGTAAAGGAAAAAATGATAGATTGACTACATTAGAATTAAGTTCAGTCCAGTTCAGTCGCTCAGTCATGTCTGACTCTTTGTGACCCCATAGACTACAGCACGCCAGGCTTCCCTGTCCATCACCAACTCCCAGAGCTTATTCAAACTCATGTCCATCAAATCAGTTAGCGCTATCTTTTCATTAAAATGCACCATTAAGAAAATAAAAAGGCATACCACAGAGTAGGAGAAGATATTTGCAATATAGGTGTCTGGCTCTGATCCACAGCATATAAATAACTTCTACAAATCAATATATAAAAGAGGTCCTATAAATCAATCTTTGAACAGGCCAGGAAAAAAAAAAAGAAGGTAGGTACTTCACAAAAGATGATATCCAAATGCCTCTGAAGTGGTTATCATCAAATTAATCTTCAGGATAAAGCAAATAACCACAGTGAGATGCTGCTACAGTAACTCCAGAATGACTGAAATGAAAAAGACAGACGTTACCAGGTGTTAACTCGGTCGTTCAGCATCAGGAGCCCTCACGCACTGCTACTGAGGATGTTTGTTGGAACAACTTTGAAAAATAGGCAGTTGGAAATATCTTCCAAGGCTGAACGTAAGTGTGCCCTGTGATCAGCAATTCCACTCCAGATATACGCAACAAAAATGTGTACACATGTGCACCAAAGAATATGTACAAGGATGTACATAGCAGTGTTTTTAGTAATAGCCCCAAACTAGAAATAACATAGTTGCCTTTCAACGATACTAAAACATTTTTCAGTAAGTTAAAATTATATTTATAAAACAGAATACTTGACAGTATTGATAATGAATGAACTGTTGCTCTGTTCAACAGATGAAACGCTCTCACAAATATGATGTGGAGTGTAAGAAGCCAGCCCCAAAGTACATAATGTGTGATTTCATTTATATGAAGCTTAAAAACAGGCAGATTAAAAAAAAAAAAAAACAAACAGGCAGATTGAATCTGTGGTGTTACAGTCATTCCTGTGAGCTGGTAGGACTGACTTTGCCAGTGCCCTGAATGGGCTTCCAGGGTGCTGATCAGTTCAGTTCAGTCCCGTTCAGTCGCTCAGTCGTGTCTGACTTTTTGCGAAGCCATGGACTGCAGCATGCCAGGCCTCCCTGTCCATCACCAACTCCCAGAGTTTACTCAAACTCATCTTCATTGAGTCGGTGATGCCATCCAACCATCTCATCCTCTGTTGTCCCCTTCTCCTCCTGCCCTCAATCTTTCCCAGCATCAGGGTCTTTTCAAATGAATCAGCTCTTCACATCAGGTGGCCAGAGTATTGGAGTTTCAACATCAGTCCATCCAATGAATATTCAGGACTGACTTCGTTTAGGATGGACTGGTTTGATCTCCTTGCAGTCCAAGGGACTCTCAAGAGTCTTCTCCAACACCACAGTTCAAAAGCATCAATTCTTTGGCGCTCAGCTTTCTTTACAGTCCAACTCTCACATCCATATATGACTACTGGAAAAACGATAGCTTTGACAAGACGGAACTTTGTTGGCAAAGTAATGTCTCTGCTTTTTAATATGCTGTCTAGGTTGGTCATCACTTTTCTTCCAAGGAGTGAGCATCTTTTAATTTCATGGCTGCAATCACCATCTGCAGTGATTTTGGAGCCCAAAAAAATAAAGTCTGTCACTGTTTCCACTGTTTCCCTATCTATTTGCCATGAAGTGATGGGACCAGATGCCATGATCTTCGTTTTCTGAATGTTGAGCTTTAAGCCAACTTTTTCACTCTCCTCTTTCACTTTCATCAAGAGGCTCTTTAGTTCTTTGCTTTCTGCCATAAGGGTGGTGTCATCTGCATATGAGGTTATTAATATTTTTACTGGCAGTCTCGATTCTATCTTGTGCTTCATCCGGGCCAGTGTTTCTCATGATGTACTCTGCATATAAAGTTTTGTGTGTGTGTGTGTGTGTGTGTTTGTGCACGCATATAAGTTAAATAAGCAGGGTGACAATATACAGCCTTGACATACTCCTTTCCCGATTTGGAACCAGTCTGTTGTTCCATGTCCAGTTGTAACTGTTGCTTCCTGACCTGCATACAGGTTTCTCATGCAGGTCAGGTGGTCTGGTATTCCCATCTCTTGAAGAATTTTCCACAGTTTGTTTTGGTTCACACAGTCAAAGGCTTTGGCATAGTCAATAAAGTAGAAGTAGATGTTTTTCTGGAATTCTCTGGCTTTTTCGATGATCCAGTGGATGTTGGCAATTTGATCTCTGGTTCCTTTGCCTTTTCTAAAACCAGCTTGAACGTCTGGAAGTTCACAGGTCACGTACTGTTGAAGCCTGGCTTGGAGAATTTTGAGCATTGCTTTACTAGCGTGTGCGATGAGTGCAGTTGTGTGGTAGTTTGAGCATTCTTTGGCATTGCCTTTGGGATTGGAATGAAAACTGATGTTTTCCAGTCCTGTGGCCACTGCTGAGTTTTCCAAATTTGCTGGCTTATTGAGTGCAGCACTTTGACAGCATCATCTTTCAGGATTTGAAATAGCTCAACTGGAATTCCATCACCTCCACTAGCTATGCTTCCTAAGGCCATACTTGACTTCATGTTCCAGGATGTCTGTCTCTAGGTAAGTGATCACACCATCATGATTATCTGGGTTGTGAAGATCTTTTTTGTATGGTTCTTCTGTGTATTCTTGCAACCTCTTCTTAATAGCTTCTGATTCCGTTAGGTCCCTACCATTTCTGTCCTTTACTGAGCCCATCTTTGCATGAAATGTTCCCTTGGTACCTTGGTACCATTTGCATGAAATTACCTTTGGTAATTTTTTTGAAGAGACTCTAGTCTTTCCCATTCTATTGTTTTCCTCTATTCCTTTGCATTGACCACTGAGGAAGGCTTTCTTATCTCTCCTTGCTATTCTTTGGAACTCTGCATTCAAATGGGTATATCTTTCCTTTTCTCCTTTGCTTTTCACTTCTCTTCTTTTCACAGCTATTTGTAAGGCCTCCTGAGACAGCCATTTTGCTTTTTTGCATTTCTTTTTCTTGGGGATGGTCTTGACCCCTGTCTCCTGTACAATGTCGTGAACCTCCATCCATAGTTCACCAGGCACTCTGTCTATCAGATCTAGTCCCTTGAATCTATTTCTCACTTCCCCTGTATAATCATAAGGGATTTGATTTAGGTCATATCTGAATGGCCTAGTGGTTTTCCCTACTTTCTTCAATCTAAGTCTGAATTTGGCGATAAGGAGTTCATGCTCTGAGCCACAGTCCGCTCCCGGTCTTGTTTTTGCTGACGGCATTGAGCTTCTCCATACAGGGTGCTGATAGTGTTCTTTTTCTTTTTAAACCTAGAAACTTGTTTACATGGGTGGGTTCACTTCGTGGAAATTCACTGAGTTGTATACTTCTGATTTTTTTCCCCATTTCTGTATACGATAATCACTTCAGTAAAAAGTTTGCTTAAAGATTAGATTCCACTTTTGACCTGTGATTGTTTTAGCCTATAGACAGCTTTTTCTCTTTCATATATTGTTGTTGTTGTTCAGTTGCTAAGTTGTGTAAACTCTTTGCAACCCCATGAACTGCAACACACCAGGCTTCCCTGTCCTTCACCATCTGCTGAGTTTGCTCAAACTCATGGCCATTGAGTTGGTGATGCCATCCAACCACCTCGTTCTCTGTTGTCAACCCTTTTCCTCCTGCCTTCAGTCTTTCTCAGTATCAGGGTCTCTCATACATACACTACTCCTTTGTCAAAATTGGCAGGCTGTCTGTATGTTCATTCGCTCAGTTGTAGCCAACTCTTACAACCCCATGGACTGTAGCCCACCAAGCTCCTCTGTCCATGGGATTTTCCAGGCAAGAATACTAGAGTGGTTTGCTATTCCCTCCTCCAGGTGATCTTCTCGACCCAGGGATTGAACCCATGTCTCTTGAGTCTCCTGCATTGGCAGGTGGATTCTTTACCACTGTGCCATCTGGGATGCTTAGGTTGTGTGTACCCACATGCATTTATATGTTTATGTATTAGAGATGTTGTATAGACATGAAGGTGCTTCTTTTATTAATGTAAATATGCTTGTCAAATAGTCAACCCACCAAGTTTCAAATGATGAATCAACTCCGCGATCACTGTTTAAACCAGTTCTCTGAGAAGAATAAGGAAACTTTCACTCTGCCTCACAGAACAGCAAATTGGGAATTTGCTCTACAAATAGAAGAACCTCTTCATTCAATGTTCTCAGTCACTAAAGGCTTCATTTCCAGAAGAAGGCACCTCCTTTTAACCTTCACTCTTTATAAAAATTTAAGGTGTAATTGAAATATAACGTTGAAATATGTATATATGGCAAATGATCACTATAATATGGCTAGTTAACATCCATCACCACACAAAATTTTTTTCTTGAGGTAAGAATTTTTAAGATCTATACTCTCTTAACAACTTTCAGATATATAGTACTCTATTATTAACTGTAGTCATCTTGCTGTCTGTTTACATCCCCATTTCTTATTTATTTTATAACTGGAAATTTGTACCTTTTGACCATCTTCACCCATCTCTCACCCCAACCATCAATCTGTTCTCTGTTAGGATATTTTTTTTGTTTTGTTTGTTTAAGATTGCTCATGTAAGTGAGATCTTAGAGTGTTCATCTTTCTCTGTGTGAATTTTTTCACTTATCCTCATGCCCTCAAGATTCATCTTTGTTGTTGCAGACATCAAGATTTCCTTCTTTTTATAGTTGAATAATATTCTATCCTATATATTTATATACCACATTTTCTTCATTCATTCGTCCATCAGTGGATATTGGGTTGTCTCCATGTCTTGGCTTTTGTAAATAATGCTGCAGTGAACTTGGGCATGTGGATACTTTTAGAATTAGTGCAGTGCTTTTGTTTCTTTCGGATAAATACCCAGACATGGAATTACTGGCTCATATGGTAGTCCTATTTTTAGTTTTTTGAGGAACCTCCATACTGTTTTCCATAGTGCGTGCAACAGTTAACATTCCCACCAGCAGTGCACAAAGGGTCCCTTATCTCCACATCCTTGCCAACACTTGTTATTTCTTGTCTTTCTCATAATAGCCATCCTAGCAGGTGTGAGATGATACTTCATTGAGGTTTTGGCTTGCATTTCTCTGATGATCTGTGAATGTTGAGCAGCTTTTCGTGTACCTGTTTGCCATCTAGGTTTTCGTTGGAAAAATGTCTATTTAGATCCCCTTCTCATTTTATAATCAGATTGTTTGTTGTTTTGCTATTGAGTTGTATGTTCAGTTCAGTCACTCAGTCATGTCCGACTCTCTGCGACCCCATGAACCACAGCACGCCAGGCCTCCCTGTCCATCACCAACTCCCGGAGTTCACCCAAACCCATGTCCATCGAGTTGGTGATGCCATCCAACCATCTCATCCTCTGTCGTCCCCTTTTCCTCCTGCCCTCAATCTTTTCCAGCATCAGGGTCTTTTCAGATGAGTCAGCTCTTTGTATCAGGTGGCCAAAGTATTGGAGTTTGAGCTTCAACTTCAGTCCTTCCAGTGAACACCCAGGACTGATCTCCTTTAGGATGGACTGGTTGGATCTCCTTGCAGTCCAAGGGACTCTGAAGAGTCTTCTCCAACACCATAGTTCAAAAGCATCAATTCTTTGGTGCTCAGCTTTCTTTATAGTCCAACTCTCATATCCATGCATGACCACTGGAAAAACCATAGCCTTGACTAGATGGACCTTTGTTGGCAAAGTGATGTCTCTGCTTTTTAATATGCTGTCTAGGTTGGTCATAACTTTCCTTCCAAGGAGTAAGCGTCTTTTAATTTCATGGCTGCAATCACCATCTGCAGTGATTTTGGAACCCAGAAAAATAAAATCAGCCACTGTTTCCCCTGTTTCCTTATCTGTTTGCCATGAAGTTAGTTGTATGGGTTCTTTATATATTTTGGGTATTAACCTCACCTGATATGGGTTCTCTATGTATTTTGGTTATTAACCTCATCTGATATTATATTTTGTCAGATATATAATTTGCAGATCTCTTCTTCTGTACGGTAGGTTGCCTTTTCATTTTGTTGGTGGTGTCTTTTGCTGTGGAGAGGCTTTTTATTGACCTTTATCATGCAACTAAAAAATAGGAACTCTTCACATGATATTAAAAAAAATTCCGTCCTTTACTCTGGAAGTTAACTCAAAATAAGGCAGTTTAGGAAAACCTAACCTGGTTGAGGTAGAAAATCCTGTTGCATTGACTTCTCCCAACAGGCCATCTCTCTCAGCTCTGTTTGGCCTTAGTTAAATACTTGAAAGTCCTCCTAAGTCTTCCATCTTGTCTTCTGATCATACCATTGTGAAAATTCATTCTCTCTCCCTGGAAGGCCCTTACCTGTTTCAGGGAACTCCTGAAATCCCTTTCCCGTGACACTTGCTATAGGTCCCCATGTCTCTTGTGTCCTCTCACTTTACCGTATATATTCGTCTCTGCCATGTCACATACCACACATAACTGTTTATTTGTCTTCTAGTACTAGTCTTTTGAAATTTATTAATTGACCTGTGGTAGAGGTTCAATAAATATTGAAAGGATGAATGATTGGACATATTTTCTGAAAGACAATAGCAGTTTTCTGCAGATTAGAAGTCAATTATAATATTTGATATTGTCAGATACATTTTAACTTTTTTCAGAAGTAGTGGTACTTTGGGCTAATTTTTCAGTAAACCCAGGAGTGTGTATTTACAGCAGAGGGCATATTGTGACAGGAGGAGAGAGTGATGCTGACTGATTCACATGGGTGTCAGACTGTAACCTTGGCCTCTTTAGCATTGTCCTCTAACAGCTGATACAATTTTGGTGGAATCTCTGGAGAAACACTGTGAAATGTTCTGGTTCTATATGCAGAATTTAGAAATCATAAATCTAACATATAGATCTTGACTGCACAGGGTTTACAGATTAAAACCAGCAGATGAGACTGTGTCGGCATCAGGATGTTATAATTGGGCCAGTGTAGGCATTAAGCCAGTGATAATTTTGTTCATCTCGAACATTATAAAGTTAAATTCCAGAATATGTTATCTGAAGTTTTATCATTTCACTTCAGCATGTAATTTCTCAAGCCAATTTTAATTTTAAAAGATGTGAGTAGAATCGTTGCCATTTGTCCAGAAGTTTGGACTAATAGGATTAGATTAAGAAATGAATAAGTGTGGAGTGCCTGCTCAGGGTTTAAAACTGTTAGTGTTACCTAAAAAGTGTGACTTTGACCTTGATGTTAAGCAGCCTGTATTTTATTGATGATATAAGAAAACACAGATACATAGTGATTTCTGACTGTTTCTTTCCACCCCAACTGTCTGTAAATGGGAGGCCAAGCAGAAAAGACAGGCTGTGAGTTCAAACAGATCTGGGTTAGAATCTTGGCTTTTAAAAAAATTAAATAACGAGTTATATGATCGTGGTCACATTGGCATCTCTGGAATTGTTGTTTCTCTGTGTGCTAAGGGAGGTAAGAATATATGCAACTTGTAGTTTTTTACTTATTTTTGAGAGTTAATAACAGTCCATATAAAACCTCTGGCATATGATAAGTGCACTTTAATGGGTGTTTGAATGAAAGTGAAGTCGCTCAGTCATGTCCGACTCTTTGTGATCCCATGGACTGTAGCCTACTAGGCTCCTCCATCCATGGGATTTTCCAGGCAGTAGTACTGGAGTGGGTTACCATTTCCTTCTCTAGGGGATCTTCCTGACTCAGGGATCGAACCCAGGTCTCCCGCATTGTAGACAGATGCTTTACCGTCTGAGCCACATAAATACAGTTTTATTTGCAGTAGTCAGCTTAGTCCAGGCCACTGGTGATAGATTTCATGATGATAGCTAACGAAAGTCAAGCTCCGTAGTTGATTGGATGGGCAGTCTTGGAAACTGTGCTTTAGTCTTCCCATTGTGGAGTAAAGTAAGTGACCTTCTGTTTGTTTTTAAGAGTATTAAGGAGAATTGTTAGAAGAGGGTTCATCATATTTAGCCTGTGGAACCATCTGACCAGTGGTATCACACAGGGAATAGTTTGTTACGGAGTCCACGTGGAGTGAGATAAGGAAGCAGAAATCTCAGAGATGGACATAACACTGTATTCCTGTATGCTGTATTCCTCCTCCATCACCTCCTCCCCTTATCCTCCTCCACATGTGAGTTTCAGTTGTTTATTAGCAAATACTATGTCCTTTGCTGTCTTCTGTAGCAGTTGTGAAGCTTATTCTGGATGCCTGTGTGTTAACTAGTGGGGCATTTGGACTTTGCTGAAAGTTCCAAATTGTTTAAATTCTGTTTGGGGCAAATGACTATTTCTTATTGCATGAAATCATTTTCCTTTCATGTCTGTTTTTTCACTGGAGGGTTGGTGCCCTGGAGCAGAGTCTCTGCTCTGCAAACCCAAAACACAAGTTTCTCTGGGTGTATCTTATTTTAATCCAGTCCCTTTCATACTGTAAGGCTCTGACCTGCTTGGAGCCTTATACTTGGTTACAATCAATGCTTTGTCCTTTAGAGTCATATATGACTGGCCACTGGGTTGACTCAGTGTTTAGCTATCAAATATGGCTCTGAGAAAAAGTTATTTCCCTAGAAATGGGCAGCTGCACTGGAAAATGAAACCTTGGTCCATTTTGAGTCATTTAGGGAAAGCAAGTGGCAGTTTCAAAATTGAAGTTAGGACCAGGCAGAGAAAGGGCAGGGCCAGCTCCAAAGCTGAGAACCAGTCAGAACTCAGCTGGGTTTCACAGAAGAGACCTTCAGGGGAGCTTTCTGTGATTGGAGAAGTTATGTGTACTTTGTACTGTATCTGTGGTTATGAAAGGATAATTATTTAGAAGTTGGCATGTTCTTCCTTTGTGGATAGTTGATTTCTGTCAATGTCCACGAGAATTTCACTACTGCTGAGATGTCAGCTTACTCTCTATTCATTCCCTTTGGTCCAGGGACTTGAACTACTTTACATTAATTTTGTCAGTAATTCTTATAACATCCCTGTGTGGGAGCTTCTTTTGACGTGAGGGATGACAGAACTTGCTTCAGTTTACATAGCAGGTCAGTCTCTGGGATGGAAAATTTGACCCAGGATTTGTGGTTCTAGCATTAGCTTGTTTGGTTCCTTAAGTGTGCAGTCTTTCAACTTCATCTCTCTCCCCTTTTCTTCCTCCTGTTTTCCCTCTGCTGGAGGAAATAATATCAAGCAAATCGGGAGAGGTTGGTCTTCTAAGTGGTTAGAGACTTAGGAATTCTGCCTCTAGGCACAGAGTTTCGGATCCTTGGCTTGGGATGGAAGAAAGCAGCAGAAGACTGATATCCCAGTCCGTGACATGTCCTAACTGTTTTTTTGACCAGTGCGTACTTTTATTTTTGTTCTTTTTTTCCCCCTTGTTGCGAGAAGAGGAGACTGTGAGAATTTTCTCTGTGCCAGCCTTATATGTGGGACGGTCCAGATGTTTTTAATGCTCAGCAGATACCATTACTTGCTTTGGGTTGGGGGCCAGAGAGGAGGAGGTGAAGCAGCCACTTTGGGGTGGGGTTGGAAGGAGGAGGGTGGAATGTAGGAAGAAGGATGTTTCTCTGTGTTTTCTTAGTCATAGGATTCTGAATCCCAAGTAGCTAAATTTAGCACAGGTTCCTGTTGAAAGCATCATTTTTTGGGGGCGGGTGGTGAGGGGAGAACGGAAAACCTTTTTGTGTATCCTGCTCCATGAAGCCAATAGGGAAGCAGGAGGAGGTGAGGTTGCCATGGAGATGGTAGCTGTGTGCAAGGGGAGAGCAGCAGGGTTTAGAATTCCAGGAAGGAAGAGAGAGTGATGTCATCAGATTCCATGGACCAGCCCAGGAACCCCTGTGAGGTTGGTGGGGAGTTGGGTGTGCGTGGGGGTGGTGGATGGGCGTTTGTGCAAGGGAATTGTGGCTTCACTAAGGTGTGGGGAGTCCAGTTCAAGCAGAGAGGTTGGTTGTGTGGAATCGTGCTGATCTGAGTTAATGCCTGCTTTTTAAAAATCTGTAAATCATTCTGAATTTGCAGAATATTTTCTTTGTTGAAAGGATATAGTCATTTAAGAAAGGAGCTAATCTAGATGTAGAAATATAATACCTTTTTAGAGTTCTGTTCCCTGTAGTATTTGTGTGTGCCTTTATCCCTTTTATGTGAGGGTATTTGTGCACCTATTTTGGATCTATAGTTGCCTTTGTAGGATGCCTTTTATGGTGCTGCATGCAGTTCAGTGCTTTATTATTAATGCTTGATGTTGTATTTATTTTTCTACGAATGGGTGTGTATAAATAAAGCACAGTTTTTATTTTTTAAAAATCTGAAAGAAAAAGCGTTGCTTTTGCAGCAGAAAACTGCATGCTTCAGGACAGTCATTCTGAACATACGCGTGCGTGTCTGTACTGATGCTGAAGGGCAAATGTGTTTCTTTTGGAATGACTGAGGGGCCAAATATTCTAAAAAACAAATACAACTGAATCTGTGCATCCAGGTGAATATTGTCCTTCAAAATAGCCACTTTGACTATGGTGATACAACCACTGTGCAAAACATAAAGAACTCTCCTTTGGAATCAGCTTCAGAGATGAGTGATGAGGAAAACATTTTTAATATCTGACACCGCATTTTTTATTTAAAAAGAATACCTAGTTTGATCAGACTCTGGCTTTCTTTGAATTGGCTTTTTCTGATTTGGGGTTGTCAAAAAATCAAATCTGTGTTCAAACGATGAGCTTTTGTCCCAGTTAAGGATATTTAAAGTCATAGGTTTAGTTTCTGAAGGTATTTTCATTTTCAGATCAAGAGCTCCTAGGTTATGTAGTTCAGCAGTGGCTACATGATTGATGACAGCACATGAGGAAGAAGAGTGTTCTGCGGTGTGTCTGAGGGCACAGACTGAGGAGCCTGTTCTCCTGCTCAGTGACTGACCTTGGGCAGGTAGCAGGCTCGTGGTGCATTGGTTTCCTTGTGTCTAAAACAGGGATGGTAGTGCTGTGAATACCAGCCTTACAGTATGGTGCTGAGGGTAAGTAAACTGATAGGAAAAACACTTAAACATTTAGTATATGCTCAATCAGTGCTTGGTTTGGCTGTTGTCATTAATAATTATACATTTCTTTGAATTACAAAATTATGAAGTAGATGATTTCAGACACCACTGAACGTCCAGGAGGGTGGGCCTTAGGAATCTGTAATTGTTCAGTGATTCCCAGATGATTGTGATGAGCAGCCAGGTTTGGGAACCCCTGCGTTTAATCTACTTTGAGTATGGCCCCCGCACTAGATGTGCCATCATTTCCTGAGATCTTACTAGAAATGCAGAGTCTCAGGTACCCCACCAAACCCACTGAGTCAAAATCTGCATTTTTAACAGGATACCCTGCTGTGACCTGTATGCATGTTAAAGTTTAAGAAGCACTGATTTTCCTCCACCAATGAGGGTAACTGGGTGACAACTCCAAGTTACAAGGTAGACTGTGCTCATGCGTCTTCTCAGTCATATTCTGCTCTTTGTCACCCCATGGACTATTGCCCACCAGGCTCATCTGTGATGGCATTCTCTAGGCAAGAATCCTGGAGTGGTTTGCTGTTTCCTCCTCCAAGGGATCTTCCCAACCCAAGGATCAAACCTGCATCTCTTGTATCTCCTGCATTGGCAGGTAGATTCTTTACCACTGCACAACCTGGGAAGTCCCCTCCCACCCCCCCCCCAAAAAAAAAAAAATTGGATTATCTCTGTTACTCTCATTGGTAGAAGAGAAACAGTCAGGCTAAGCCAGTTTGAGCTTGCACATCCCTTCCCTGTTGCCTAGCCTGGAAGTAAACACTTTTCTGGACTAAGTCACTGAGTAATGGAAAGAATAGAGTTATAATTGTCCCTCTGGCCCTACCACTTATTAGCCATTTGGCCTTGATCTAATCATTCAGCCTCTCTGAAGTGTCCTCAGCTGATCATGGAAATAACACCTGGACCATGAAATAATGGAGTGGAGCTTGTTCAAGAATTAAGGTGTGATGAGATCTGATAGAGACTGCCCTTTCATGAATTCATAGTAGTTGACCATTTGTTTTAGGAATTTAAGTTTGTGTGTTCTTTTAAAAAAATTGCTGTTTAAAAAAAAAAAAACCCACCACAAATTCAGGTGATTTCATTTGAAGTTGTTTAGGCTAGTTCCAGGCAAGAATTGACATGGCGTTTATCAGAAGATCTTTGAATTGTAATGAGCATTATCTTCTTTCTGACCAGGAAATTTACAGGATAAGAGGAGGTTTGGGGACTTGCTCTGGGGACACCAGAAGTAGATGGGGGAAGAAGAGTTTAGGTCAGAGGATTGTTAGCTGTAGACAGTAGTGCTTTGGAAGCAACAGCGAGAGTAGGAAACAGAAAGGCCTGTTGTCACTCAGCCATACATGTCTTAGGGGACTGAGGACTCAGGGAGGACTGTGAACTCAAAGCATACAATCAGAATTGTTACAGTAGCTGTCCTCTGGAGGGTGGCGCGGTGCTTTGTATATATTATGCCCTTATCTTAACATCTCTACCGGCACAGTAGATCAGCGAGGTTGAGTAATTTGCCCTAAGTTACTCAACTAATAACAACAGAGCTGAATCATGTTGAATAGTAATGTGAGTGATGAAATGATTATAAAAGTGAAATTGAAATAGCTATTGTATGCCAGTTAAAGTACAATTCATTATGTCTGTATTGCCCCTTGGACTAAAGGATTGACATGTTAGCCTGTCTCAAAGGAATTTTGGAATGCTGCAGTTATCCTTTTGGGATATATTTCTTTTATACTCTTGAGGCTAATTTAGAGGGGTTTTTTTGTTTGTTTTTGTTTTTTAAGTCTTCAGTTTAGTGAAATAGCAGTTTCAACTGAATATCACAAGGTAAGAGTTGTTTGACCATGGGATTTTGACCTTGACCCATGATAAGAGATCCATTTTACATGACAAGGTAGTATAGTTAGGTGTTTATCTGTATATATGTGACCAAAACACATTTCATGGAATAATTCTTACCCTTATTATTAAAACATGAGGTACTTGATTCTTTCTGTTTAAAAATTCTATTGTAGTCCAGTATACTGACCTTAAAGTGTGGTCCATGGACAGCCCCCCACCCCCGCTCCGCAAGGTGCACCAGAACCTTTTAGGAGGTCTTCAAGGTCAAAATTCTTCATAACATTAAGATGTTCTTTGCCTTCCCTACTATGTTGACATTTGCACTGATGTATAAGCAATGATGGGTCATCCTAGTGTGAGTCAAGGCACCGGCACCAAACCGTACTGGTTAGTAGTCATTATTTTTTTCACCACCACAGTCTTGCACTTAAAGGAGAGGGGGGGAAAAAGCCAGTTTCATTGCTGTCATGTAATGAAATGTGTCAATATTGAGAAGATCTTTATAGTTTAGTGAACCAGTATTTTATAAATGAGCAATGCATGATGTTACATAATCATGATAGGTAAAAAAAATTGTTCAAAATACAGGACAGGCCAATGGATTTTATGAAAAATTCACTGATATGCATTGCCACACTGCAACTAACTTTAAGGAACTGTCACTTTGCAAGTTTTGATATTATATTAAGGAAGAATATCCATAGATACGTGAAAGTACTCCTACTTTTTACAAACACATATCTGTAGGAGGCCAAATTTTCTTCATATACTTTCACCAAAATAAAATATCACAACAGAAGCAGGTATCTTAGCCATCTTCTATTAAGTTGGCTGTGAAAGATATTTGCAGAAAAATGTATGACAGTAGCATTGTTCTCACTACATTTTTTTGTATGTTTCTTTCCTTTAAATTTATTTTTAATTGGAGGATAATTGCTTTGCAATATTGTGTTGGTTTCCGCCATACATCTACATGAATCAGCCGTAGGTATACATATGTCCCCTCCCTCTTGGACCTCCCTCCCACCCCTGTAGATTGTCACATATCCTTGGCTGTCTATTTTCCAGATGGTAATGTATATATTTCAATATACATTGTATATGTTGTCCCACCCTCTGCTTGCCCGACTGTGTCCGCTAGTCTGTTCTTTATGTCTGCATCGCCATTGCTGCCCTGCTACCATCTTTTCTAGATTCCATATATGTGTGTTAATATACGATATTTGTTTTTCTCTTTCTCACTTACTTTACTCTGCATAATAGGCTCTAGGTTCATCCACCTCATTAGAACTGACTCAAATGTGTTCCTTTTTATAGCTGAGTACTATTTCACTGTATATATGTACCACAACTTCTTTATCCATTCATCTGTTGAGAGACATCTAGGTTGCTTTCATATCCTAGCTATTGTAGTGCTGCAGTAAATAGTGCTGCAGTAATATTGGGGTAGATGTCTTTTTCAGTTATGGTTTCCTCAGGGTTTAAATGCCCAGGAGTGGGTTTATTGGGTCATGAAGTGAAGTGAAGTGAAAGTCGCTCAGTCGTGTCAGACTCTTTTCAACTGCATGGATTGTAGTCCATGTAATTCTCCAGGGGATCTTCCCAACCCAGGGTTTGAACCCAGGTCTCCCACATTGCAGATGAATTCTTTACCAGCTGAGTTGGGTCATATGTTAGTTTTATTCCTTATTTTTTAAGGAATCTTCATACTGTTCTCCATAGTGGCTGTATCAAAATACAGTTAATTTTTGTAAAAGCTTTCATGTTAGCATAGTGGTTTATTACTGGTATTTTAAAATGAATTAACAAATAGTTTTAAAACTGCAGTTTTAGTTTTTAATAGACAAATACTAATCTTTGTTAACTCCCATAAACAAAAGTTCTCTGGGATCTCTAGTAATTTTTAAGTGTGGAAAGAGATTCTAAGACCAGAAAGTTGAGAACTGCTGCTTTAACTTTTGATTTTATAATAATGATTGAGATCTCTTAAATCAGTCGTGAATGGGTCTTGACTCAGTTTGAAAGTATACTGAGCCAGATAGGAATTGCATTGTGAAGGCAAGGAGGACTTTGCTCGACCTTACTTGAGTTGAGTTGATGTGGGAGAACACTCTTAGGTGTGAAGTCACTTGAGTCAAGTTGAGACCTTCAAACCCATCCAGATCTTGCCTCCTGTGATGTCCCTTCTTTGTGATTTCTTCAGGCTTTTCTCACTGCATTGTCAGCCTTGTACATTTGTTCCTTCTGGGCCTAATGTTTACATTTTATCGCATGATTCATATTGTGCTTGTTTACATGCCTGTCTCTCTCACTAGACTATGAGTTCCTCGAGAAAAGAGTCAGTAACTTAATTTGTCTTTCTGTTTCTACCATAGTACCAGACACATGAATGTCTCTCAGTAAATGTTTGTTGAGGGAATAAATAAATAGGGAGAAAAAAGAAATGAACAGGTGAGGCCAGATTTTAGAATCTTTGGAACTTGATCCTGTAAGCAGTGGAGAGCCATTAGCATGGGAGTGCTGTGAGTGGTGGTTGTGGAATTAACCCTGGCCCTGGTGAGAAAACTGGGAAGAGCTGGATGAAGGCTGCTGGACCAGCTGAGAAACTGTTATTTCGGCTTGACTCAGGTGACCCAGGCCTGGATTAAGGTAAACGCTTTTGCTGTAGGTAATAAAAGATGTTTCCTGAGGAATATTTTCAAAAACAGAAACCTAATGATATCCATTTTTCCTAATGTTTGTTGCATACTTACAACATTCTGAGTACTGTGTTAAAGGCTTTATGTGTATTATCTCATTTAATTTTTACAGAATCCTTCAAAGTGTTAGCTGCTCAGTCATGTCTGACTCTTTGCAACCCCATGGACTGTACCCCACCAGGCTTCTCTGTCCATGGTATTCTTCAGGCAAGAATACTAGAGTGGGTTGCCATTCCTTTCTCCAGGGGATCTTCCCCTCCCCAGGGATCAAACCCAGATCTCCTGCATTGCAGGCAGATTCTTCACCATCTGAGACACCATCAGTGATCCCTATTGGTTCAAATAAACGGGCCTATTTTTTGATGGTTTTGAGTGAAAATAATATGTATCCATTGTTGAAAAATTAGAAAATACAGATGGGGAAAAGAAAAAATATATATACCACTCTGTTAACCCACCTTAGCACCAAGACATATGATCACTAAACATTTTGGGATACATCCTTCTAGACTTAAGAGGAAAAAAAAGTTATGTATATGTGCTGTAAATGCCTGAATATGAGGAAACACCGAATATAAGGCTTTAAATTGTTTTTCCATTGAAAAGATCAGCCTACCAAAATATATAAATTTTTAGGGATGTTGATGAAATAGGCAAATGTCTTTAAAATATTGATTTTATTTATGCATGCATGCTATTCAAAGTAATATACAATATTATATAATATTTCATAATTACAATAATACAGTTATAATAACTATAATGTATAGTAATGTTATAATTTTATTTTCTATGAGTTTTGGAAGAAAATCTATACATACTCCACTACATCAGTTATACATGCTCTACTCTACCATATCTTAGAACCACCTTGAGTTTTCAGATAGTTTTCTAGGGTGTATATGGAGATACAGCACTGTTTTGAATCTATGTCTATTGTAGTCATTGTTGATTTTTTTTTTTTTTCAAGCTACAAGTACCCATTCAAATAACATCATTATTGCCATATTGTATACTGTATTGCTTTGCAAAAATTGTTTTTGAGATGAGATTCATATAACATGTAAATTAACCTTTTAAAAGTGAGCTGTTTGGTTTTCTTTGGTACATTCACATGTGGTGCATCCACCCCCCTTCTAGTTCCAAACATTTTTATCACCCCCAAAGCATCCCCACACCTGTTAAGCAGTCACTTTCCCCTTCCTTCCAGTCTGAAAACCACCAATCTGCTTTCTGCCTCTAGAAATTTGCTAATTTTTGATATTTCATATAAATGGAATTGCATAATACATGACCTTTTGTGTCTGGCTTCTTTCATATACCATCATATTTTCAAGGTTCATTCATGTTATAGCATATTTCAGTACTTTATTCCTTTTTATAGCCAAATAATATTCCTTTGTATGTATATACAATAATTTATTTGTTCACTGATGGACATTTATGTTATTTCCACCTTCCAGCTCTTGCATAGGGTGTACAAGTGCTGGCAAGAGTACTTATTTTTAATTCTTTGGGGAATATACCTAAGAGTGGAATTGCTGGGCCATGTGGTATTTCTATGTTTAACTTTTTGAGGAACTGCCAAACAATTTTCTGTAGCAGCTGCACCATTTTATATTCCTACCAGCAGTGTACAAGGGTTTGTCAATTCATTTTTAATGAGGAACACAATATGATGGGGAAGGTAAAAAGAAAATATGTGTGGCCTTCGAGTTTATTAGAGCTTTGTATCTCAGATTTTGCCTGATGGACTTATTAAATATTTAGCATCATTTCAGTACCAAGAATGAGATTTAGCTCAAGGAAATGTATCTGATCTATTTTAAGTGGTGAACAGAGAAGTGAATATCAGAGAAGTGAAAGAAGGGAAATTTAAATAGATTCTCAAATTCCTTGAGGGAAAGGCCCCATTCATTTTTGTGTCCTCTGCATTTAATAAAATACTTGGCATGTCACAGGCTGTATTAGGAGGTCCCCAAGACTACCCCAGCTCCAGTGATTTGCTGGGATTTACAGAATTCAGTGTCTAGACATACTCATGGCCATGATTTATAGCAGTGAGAGGATACAAAGCAAAATCACCAAGGGAGAAAGTGCATGGTGGTGAAGTGCAGTCACATGGGGTGTGCTTCTCTGCTTCAGCCAGTGGTGGCAATGTTGTCTACTGGGGAAGCTCATTAGAGCCTTAGTGGGGAAATTTTTCTTCCTGGGGCATAGCTGGGAAGGGTTGTACACTTTGGCACCCTCTGCCTAGCATGTGCTCAGATTCTTGACTCCCAGAAGGAAAGCAGTGTTCAGCATCAACCGTATGGTTTGCACAGTTTAGGCACAGTGAGCCACTCTTAACTGGTTCTGGGAATAGAACCCTCCTGAAATCTCAGTTCCCAGGCCCCACTCAAGGCCAACCTTGGAAGCTGCCCTTTCTAAGTATAGCAGCCAGAACTGCTTTGTTCATTCTTCTCCAGGACAGAGATGTTTAGTTCTTTAAAAAGTGTTGCTAGGTTCTGTGAGGAAAAATAAATGTTATAGTAGGGAACCAGCAGGGGCTGGAGTATCAGACCAACCTGGATTTGCATTATCATAAACAAATTACTTCATTTTCTAAGCCTGTTTTCTTACTGTTGAGAGATACATTATAGAGTTTTAGTGAGAATGTAGAGTGATAATGTATATAAAATATGAAACATAATGTCTGTCCTGTGTGAAATCAGTGGCTATTACCATTTTGTTTCAGTTCATCTGTATCAGTCTGGGTCCAATCAGGACAAAGAGACTATAAGTAATTTAAACAAGGAATTTAACATAAAGAATTATTTATTGTAACAGCAGATTGAAGTAATAAGGGATTGGCTTGTAAGGTGTAGAATGAACTCTAAGGAATAACAGATGTAACAGATATACTGTAATAATGTGATAGATAATATATCATTAACATAAAATTAATTTTAATATTAAGTTAATATTTAAATTAATATTATAAGAATTATAATAGCAACCAGCCCTAGGGCTGAGATAAATCACCCCCAGAATGAACTGGCTCTTAAAAAAAATGGGATATTTGGGGTGGAAGTGGTGAATGTAACAAAGAGGTATTGGCTGTCAGTTTTCTTGTTGGGGAGGTGGGATGAATTACTCTATGTTTTGTTTTATTATGGGTTTTCCTGGTGACTCAGACAGTAAAGAATCCTCCTGCAGTGCAGGAGACCTGGGTTTGATCCCTAGGTTGGGAAGATGCCTGGAGAAGGAAATGGCAACACACTCCAGTATTTCCAGTATGCCTGGAAAATTGCCATAGGCAGAGGAGTCTGGCGGCTACAGTCCATGGGGCTGCAAAGAGTCAGACATGACTGAGCGACTAAGCACAGCATATAGTAGTGTGAAAGTTTAGTTTGCCAGTTACCCATTGCACTTTCTGTTGGGACTGTGTTGTTAGATACTACCAGGTTCATATCCCTTATAAGTCCTCTTACCTTTGGATACCTTGAGCCTTGTATGGTTTGGACACAGAATAATGATCTGTGGTTGTTAAGCAGTCTCTCTTCCTAACTCAGAAGTACTTGTTGCTAGGGTTGGTTTTTGTACGTAATAACATGTGGAACTTTGCTGCCTCTTCAGTTCCTGTGGTGTTCCCTTCCGTGTGCCCACTCAAAAATAGGCTTACGACTTCAAGTAACTTGGGCTGCAAAACAAAGGTATTGAAATACCTGCGAAACTTGATTTGCTTTTCTTCCCTAGCTGATATGGTCTAAATCAATTTTTCCCTCCACTGTTAAATGTATGTAAGGTAACATGAAATTAATTTTCAACTGAGAGTAAGTCAGTCAATGAAAAACAGTACCGTTGATCAGGCTTGTTTGTCAGAGGACAGCTTCATTCTTTGCTTCATTTTCCTTTCCTCTTCCCAAACTGCCTGATGGTAAGAACTTATTTTGTTCCAGTCTCAATATTTTTCTTCCTCTTCCATTTTGTGAAGCGGGTTTGATTTTGTTAGATACAAAAGAAAGACAGTAAGGTGGGTTAATTTTTTTTTTTTTCTAATTGCTTAATGTAGCTTTCTTGTACATTTTCAGTTTTGTGCTCCTGTTCCTAGACAACCTTCATCACTGATAGAAACCAGTGAAAAAAATACTCTTGTGATAAATCTCTGGCTGCTGAACACATGGCCTGTTAAGTGGGTGAAACCAGGGGAGGCTGGCAGAGTTGCGTCTTCCTTCGACTCCTCAGAGTTTTGTTGATCGTTGCTCAGGATTTATAGCTAGTATGTTATATCACTACTGTATTTCTGCACTGAAAGCAGGACGTTTTTGATCTTCAGTGTTACTAAGTCCTCTTAGTGCCTCTCTTTAAAAAAACATGCTTAAGTAAGCTGATCTGTTGTACCTCATAGGCTCAGTATTCTAGGTGATTTTAATTTGGAACGCGCAAATATATTATTGGCTCTTTGTATGTGTTTAATCATTTAGAAATGATGTTGATGATTTTCAGAATGCATTTAGAGGAGTGGTTTTAAAATCCACTGTGTCTTTTCAGCATTCTTCGGTCCTTGACAGTGTGGAGATCCTGTCCTCCGATACGAGATTAGAGGCTATTACCACTTATCGCCCACCCCCGACTTCAGTACACACGTTTCCAAAAGATATTATGGAGTCGTAGTTCTTTTTATAGATGTTAGTTGTGTTATCAATCACATTATCTTGTTATTATTATGACTTAGAGCTCTTCAAGGGCAGGGATACCAGCACCGTACTTGTCATAAAGCAGTTGTTAAATCCACTTTTACTGAATAAATGAAGGATGCTTCTGCTTAAGTGGATTCTTCAAACATAGATGCAGTGGGAGCTTCTAAGCAGCCAGTGAAGAATATAAAAATCAGGTAATATTTTTCTTCACTTCTTTCAGTGTCTGTTGTACATTCACGATCCATCACAATTATTTGTCGGTTACATATATTAATTAATCAGACGCTTCTAAACAGATTTAATTGTTGACCTGTAGTAAAATTCTTATGGTTAGTATTTTATTTCTTACATATTCTTTTTTTTTTTTTTTGAGCAGCTTCTATGTCTTGGCAGTCATTTTCTAAGTCTTCCAGTCTTACTAGGTCAGTAACTCTTGCTCATGGCAATACAGCTGCTAAAGCCTTTCCTTTTTGGAGTTTAAACACATATGATTTCTGTCCCATCTGTTCCATGTAATTTCATCTCCTCTTTAAATTTGTTATTAATGTATAACTCAATCACTTTGCCATGCACCTGAAATTAACACAACATTGTTACAACTGTACTCCAATATGAAATAAAAAATTTAAAAAATAATACGTTTCAGCAACTATTTTCACTCTGATTAAAAAACTCAGATCTGCACGTTTTTAGACAATTATATCAATCTCTCCCAGGACCAGTACTGGTTTGTACAGGTTGTCATGAGGTAATAGAGTACTAGGTATACAGTTAAAAGACCTGAATCTGAAGGCAGCTTGACCACTATCATTAGCTGTTTGGTCTTCAGCAAACCACTTAATCATTCTGAAATTCAGTTTTGTCATCTGTAAA
The DNA here is from genome assembly GCF_033118175.1 of Dama dama. NCBI lineage: Eukaryota > Metazoa > Chordata > Mammalia > Artiodactyla > Cervidae > Dama > Dama dama. The sequence goes on from NC_083702.1 coordinate 45,193,913, forward strand.
ATGAGGGTTATGAAACCCATTTTCTGCATTGTGAGGACTAAATAAGATTATATGAAGGTGTTTTTGCACAAAATACCTGTTTGTATAAACCATTATGAAACACTGGTAATAGTGACTGTTTTGGTTCTTAATACATGAATTTTACATTTTGTATATTCAAATAATTCCCATAGAGAATGCCCTGTCAACCTTCCACAAATCTTACTCTTCTCCCTAGAGGGAACCACTGTTAGAACTTTGTTGTATATCCTTCTAGATCTTCTCTGTGCAGTTATTTATGATTTTATATTCATGTAGAAATACCTCTTTTGTATTGTGATTTAAAGGAATATCACACTGATTTATTTCACTGTCATTCCCTTCTCCAGGGGATCTTCCTGACCCAGGGACTGAGTCCCGGTCTCCTGCATTGCAGGCAGGTTCTTCACCATCTGAGCTATCAGGAAAGCCCATAGAAATACCTCTTTTGTATTGAGATTTAAAGCAATAGCACACCGACTGTTTTGCTGTCATTCAGTATGACTTGAGATAGTTTGTTGAGATTTTTTACCTTTTAAAAAGCTTGCTGATTCATGTCAGTGTATGACAAAACCCACTGCAATACTGTGAAGTAATTAGCCTCCAACTAATAAAAATAAATGAAAAAACAAATAAAAAGCTTGCAGAGTTCAACAGAGGATGTTGAAACAATACAATAGTTGATAACACTATTTCCCTATAATTGAGGTTCTTTTTAGTTTTTCAATATTGCAAACAGCACTGAATTAAAAAAACCCTTTGAAGTTGCATTGTTAAAGTCTATAGGAAATGGTGTTGTAGTAAATGTATAGACTCCAGAACAAACAAGGCTCTTGGGGATTTTGGAACGATCCCTGTTCTTTTTGTTATGGTCCAACATGCTTCTTTGAGCACAAGTTCAGGTGATTCTCTATAGAGTAGATAAATCAGAGATATGAAATTATAAAAAGGTATGAGTATTTAACATTTTAATAATTATTGTAAAGTTGCTTTCCAAAAGAGTAGTCCTAATATGCTTGTATTCGTACTGTTAGATGTGAAGATGTCTATTGCCTCTTCTTGCCAGTTTGTCACATTTTTATTTTTGCCAGTGTATGGGTGGAAGGTGATACCTCAGCTCTGAAAGAATGTTCACAGGCAGTGTGGTTAGTGAGTTTAACTGGGAACAATTTAAGTCTGTTAACAGGAAAGCAAGAGGGATAAATAAGTTGTGACATAGTCATAATATAGAAAACTAAGCAGTGGTCAAAATTAGTGAAATGTAGTGACATGCATAAGTGGAGATAAATCTCAGAATATTGAGAAAAGAAGGAAATTGCTATGCAATAGGATTCATTTCTATAAAATTCAAAAACATGCAAAGTTCATGCATTTTGAAGGGACAGGTATATATACCATAAAAGTAAAAAGGAAAACAAGCCTGTGTCGTTAAGTAGGCCGCCTTCAGTGAGGCAGGACGTGTCTGAGGGCTGGAGAGTTCTGAGGGTGAGAGGTGGGGGAGAAAGGAGAGCCATTTTGCTAAGCAGGTGAAGGAGGAAGTCCACTTCCTCTGGCACACCTCTGTGCACCTGTTATTACACCTGTCTTTGCTATTAAAGGTTTGACAGTGCTTGCTTGTAGGAGGATTGTTTTGTTTTGTTTTGTTTCCCTTATAAAAAGTGTTGTGCATTGTTGAACTCAAAGAGTGTATACATGGGATAGTCTCTCTGGGAGTGATGAATCTTTGTTAATGGTGCTTTTGGGGTTTTTGGTGACTTTCTTACTCCTCTAATTCCTTTCTCAGTCTTGAAATTTATTGTAAAGAAATGACATGGCATGATTATTATTGTAAAGGAATAATATGGCATGATTAGAAAAGATAATTTGATAAAATGGGACAAACAGTGGCTTTGGAATCCAACAGACCTGGGTTGAAAGTTTGACTTTCCCACCTATTATCTGTGTTTTATTATCTTCTTCTCTTTGCCACTTTCTCTTCCCTCTCTCCTCATCATCCTAAAACCGTGCCTGATTGATTGCTCAATATCATCATCTTTATCATCAGCATTGTTAAAATCTGGAGGGAATGAACCCGGCTCTTGGGGATTCTGGAAGGAGCTCTGTTCTTTTTGTTCTGGTCTAGGCTGCAGGTGGGCCTCTCAGGTGACTCAGTGCTGAAGAACTTGCCTGCCGACGCAAGAGATGTGGGTTTGACTCCTGGGTTGAAAAGATCCCCTGGAGGAGGAAATGGCAACCCACTGCAGTATTCTTGCCTGGAGAATCCCATGGACAGAGGTTCCTAATCATGGGGTCACAAAGGAGTTGGACATGACTGAGCAACTCAGTAAAACAACAAAGCCACAGGTGTCTCCCCTGTAAAAATTAGTGTGAGAATAGCCAGCCAACATTGCCTATTATTATTATTTTTAAATAACAAGTTTATTAACCTATAATTCATAGACCATAAATCACACCCTTTCAAAGTGTTTTTAGTGGTGTTTAGTGTTTTGGGGTTTTCAGCAAAATCAGAGTTGTGAATCCATCATCACTAATTCCAGAACATTTTCATCACCAAAAGTAAAACACAGTACCCATTAGCAGTCACCCCCTTTAGTCCCTAGACTACTAATCTTCTTTCTTTCTCTATGGATTTGCCCATTCTGAATATCTCCTATAAATGAAATTATAGTTTGTAGCTTTTGTCTCTGATTTTTTTCGCTTAGCATGATGATTTTAAAGTTCATCTTTGTTTTATCAATACTTTATTCCTTTTTTATTGCTAAAAATACTCAGTTATACATGTACCACACTTTTCTCTCCATTCATCAGTTGATGGACATTTGGATTATTTCTGCTTTTTGACTGTTATGAAATAACTCTGCTATGTACATTTGTGTACGAGGCTTTCTATGGATGTATGTTTTCAGTTTTCTTGGTTACACATAGTGTGGAATTGCTGGATCACATGGTCACTTTTTTTTTTTTTTTTTTTTGAGGGATTTCCAAGCTGTTTCCAAAGAGCCTGCACCATTCTGCATTCCCAACAGCAATGTGTGAGATTCCAGTTTCTCCATATCATTGATAATACTTGTTATTGTCTGACTGACTGTAGCCATCCTAGTGTGTGTGTTATCTCATTATGGTTTTGATGTGCATTTTCCTAATGACCAACAGTGTTGACTTCATGTGCTTATTGGACATTTGTATATCCTCTTTGGAGAACTTCCTGCTCACAACTTTTGTCCGTTTAAAAATTTGGATTATTTGTCTAAGAGTTCTTTTATGTTCTGAATACAAGTCCCTTGTTGGACAAAGGATTTGCAAATATTTTCTCCCATTCTGTTGTCTAACTTGATGATATCTTTTCCTCCCCAGTTGTATTGAGACATAATTGGCATTAACATTGTGTAAGTTTAATGTGTACAACTTGTTGGTTTGATACACTTGTATATTGCAAAATGATTAATACCATAGCTGTAACTAACACCTGCATCATGTCACATAATTATCTTTGTGTGTGTCTGTGTGGTGGGAACATTTACAGCCTATTCTCTTAGCAAAGTTCAAGTATATCATACAGTCTTGTTAACTGTAATCACTATGTGTGTATTAGATCCCCAGAAATGATGGTGTCCTTTGAAGTACTGAAGTTTTAAGTTTTGATGAAGTTCATTTAATCTGTTTTTCCTTTGTCACTTGTGTTTTTTTTTTTTCCATTTATTGTCATTAGTTGGAGGCTAATTACTTTACAATATTGTAGTGGTTTTTGCCATACATTGACATGAATCAGCCATGGATTTACATGTATTCCCCATCCCGATCCCCCCTCCCACCTCCCTCTTGTCACTTGTGTTTTTGTAGTTATATCAGAGAAACCATTACTTAATCAAAGGTCATGAAGATTTCCTTTGTTTTCTTCTAAGTGTTGTGTGATTTTAGGTCTGTGATCTGTCTTGAGTTAATTTTGTATATGGTGTAAGACAGAGTTCCAGCTTTATTCTTCAACACGAGATATCCAAGTGTTCCAGCACCATTTGTTGAAAAGGCTATTCTTTCTTCCATTACTTTTCTTGGCACACTTTTTAAAACTCAGTTGATCATAACTGCAAGGGTTTATTTCTGGACTCTTGGTTGTACCTCATTGGTCTGTCTGTCTGTTCTTAAAAGTATTACACTGTCTTGATTACTGTAACTTTGTAATGTGAACCCTTCAACTATGTTCTTTCTCATGATTGTTTTGGCACCTATCACTTCTTTTTTTTTTTTGGCACCTATCATTTTTAAAGGCAGTTATCTTTGGTGTACTGTCTTTGGGAAGACAATTTATAAATGTCCAAAATAGAGACTTAGGAATAAAAAAAAGAACTTGAATTGTCTGTGAGTCAGTGATCATCTGTGAATGCTTATTCAGTCACTCAGTCGTGTCCGACTCTTTGTGATCCCCATGGACTACAGCACTCCAGGACAGGTGAAGCACTTCCCTGTCCTTCACTATCTCCTGGAGCTTGCTCAAACTCATGTCCATCGAGTCAGTGATGCCATTCAACCATCTTGTCCTCTGTCGTCCTCTTCTCCTTCTGCCTTCAATCTTTCCCAGCATCAGGGTCTTTTGTAATGAGTTAGCTCTTCGTATCAGGTGGCCAAAGCATTGGAGTTTCAGCTTCAGCATCAGTCCTTGTAATGAATATTCAGGATTGATTTCCTTTAGGATTGACTGGTTTGATCTCCTTGAAGTCCAGTTCAGTTCAGTCACTCAGTTGTGCCCAGCTCTTTGTGACCCCATGGACTGCAGCACGCCAGGCTTCCCTGTCCATCACCAACTCCCGGAGCTTGTTCAGACTCATGTCCATTGAGTTGGTGATGCCATCAAGAGTCTTCACTAGCACCACAGCTCAAAAGCATCAGTTTTTCAGCGTTTAGCTTTCGTTATGGTCCAACTCTCACATTCGTACATGGCTACTGGAAAACCATAGCTTTTGACTATACGAACCTTTGTGGGCAAAGTAATGTCTCTGCTTTTTAATACACTGTTCAGATTTGTCATAGCTTTTTTCCCAAGGAGGAAGCGTCTTTTAATTTTGTGGCTGCAGTCACCATCTGCAGTGATTTTGGAGCCCCCAAAAATAAAGTCTGACACTGTTTGCCCCTCTATTTGCCATGAAGTGATGGAACTGGATGCCATGATGTTTGTTTTTTGAATGTTGAGTTTTAAGCCAGCTTTTTCATTCTCCTCTTTCACCTTCATCAAGAGGCTATTTGGTTCTGCTTCTCTTTCTGCCGTAAGGGTGGAGTCATCTGCGTATCTGAGGTTACTGATATTTCCCCCAGCAGTCTTGATTCCAGCTTGTGCTTCATCCAGCCCTGCATTTAACATGATGTACTCTGCATATAAGTTAAATTAGCAGAGTGACAGTATACAGTCTTGACATGCTCCTTTTCCAGTTTTGAACCAGTTTGTTGTTCTATGTCCAGTTCTAACTATTGCTTCCTGACCTGCATACACATTTCTCCGGAGGCAGGTCAGGTGGTCTGGTATTCCGACCTCTTAGAAGAATTTTTCACAGTTTGTTGTGATCCACACAGTCAGAGCCTTTAGCATAGTTAGTGAAGTAGAAGTAGATATTTTTCTGGAATTTTCTTGCTTTTTCTATGCTCTAACGGATGCCTAATAATTTTTCATTATTGAACCTCATTTATTTATTTATACATTCTTTTGAATGTCCAGCATGTGTTAGACACTGTGCTTGACTGTGGGGAAATCATGATGAACAAGACATGGAGGTCTATGCAGGGAGCTTAAGTTGACACCTTGCTTTCATATTTTTGAAAGGAGTGTGGACTTTTGATGATCAAAGATGTAGATAAAATCAAAGCAGATGTACCATTAGATGGAAGGTTCACTCTTTTGTCATAAAAGAAGGTCCTATTGATGAAAATTCTTCTTAACTTAACCTTCTGCTAGTAGGAGTGGAAATACAAATGAATTGAAGAAGAGGATGAATATCTTTCAGGTAGCTGTATTGCGCACCTTGAAAAAACTACAAAAACACTATTTTCTCATTTACATCTTTATGTGCATGTGTATCTCCTCCCACTTTAAAGTTCCCCTGGAGGCAAGGGTCTTGTTTTATTCATCTTTCTTACTCTTGTCAGTCATCTAAACAGTTCTTTCAAAATATTAGATACTCAGTGTATGACTGAATGAGTCAAGTAAGCCAGTAGTGAGTGCTCATATTGTATGACCTTATACTAAATTAGGGTTTGCATACCTTCTATTGGTTACCATTCTAGCCCGCAAGGATCTTGATTTAATGGTTAATGTGAAGATCAGGCACTCAGTATGATGTGTGTGTGTGCGTGCTAAGTCACTTCAGTTGTGTACAACTCTGCGCAATCCCATGGACTGTAGTCTACCAGGCTCCTCTGTCCATGGGATTCTCCAGGCAAGAATACTGGAGTGGGTTGCCATGCCCTCCTCTAGGGGTTCTTCCTGACCGAGGGACTGAACCCATGTGTCTTGCGTCTCCTGCATTGGCAGGCAGGTTCTTTACCACTGGCACCACCTGGGAAGACCTACTCAGTATGATACACCTTTACAAAAAGATGAATTAAATTATAAATAATATGGAAAGTAAATTGTGCAAATAACCTAATAAATTTAACACATATACATATTGGGAGTCACTTGAGTCCATAGGATGTAGGATGTTAGAGGAAGTCTGGAACAGTGGCAAAACTGAAGGAAAGCAGATTGATAGAGGGAAGGGACAAAACTTGTCCAGGTCAAGAGGCAGTTCTCAGTAGGGGTGATGCTGTCCCCTTCCCAACGAGGGTACTTTTGGAAATGTGTGAAGGTTTTTCGTTGTCCGGTGTTCGGGAGCGCTACTGGCTTTTAGAGTTCAGGGGCCAGACATGCTGGAGTCCCATAGTGTGAAGTTAGGAGTTGATCTGCCCCAAATCCCTGGAGTGCTCTGTTGGAGAGGCACTGAGAAGCAAACATTTAGGTGGACGAGGAGGAACACAGTGTTTTATGGATAATGCTCCTAAGCAAATACTGTTTTTTATTTGTTTTTTATTTTTTTGCTATCCTGCATGCTTAACTCAGAGATGTATATAGGTAGAGTGGAGTAGAGCAATGGAATACCTTAGGAACTACTGCAGGAATTTATGTCTGATCATTGTGGATGATTCTGATGATTCTTAACACTGTCTTTTGTCTTATGGTTTTCTTTTCTTTTCTTTGTCTCAG